>NC_069674.1:14163407-14466437 GCF_023699985.2 Odocoileus virginianus
GATCAAAATGGTCATCATCAAAAAGCCTACAAATAATAAATGCTGGAGAGAGTACAGAAAAAGGAATCCTCATACACTGTTGTTGAGGATGTAAATTGGTGGAGCCACCATGAGAACAGTGTGGAGTTTCCCTTAAAAAACTAAAAATAGAGTTACCATATAATCCAGCAATCCCACTCCAAAGCATACATCCAGAAAAGACAAAACCTCTTATTCAAAAAGATACATGCATCCCAATGTTCATAGCAGCACTAGCTAGTATAGTTAAGACATGGAAGCAACCTAAATGTCCATTATCAGATGATAGATAAGAAGATATAGTATGCATAAACAGTTATGTTATTCATAAACATAATGTTATTCAGCTATAAAAACAGAATGAAATAATGCCATTTGCAGCAACATGGATGGACCTGTTGCTAAGTGAAGTAAGTCAGACAAAGACAAATACTACATGGTATCACTTATATAATGTGTGCTAAGTCACTTCAGTTGTATCCAACTCCGTGTGACCCTATGGACTATAGCCCACCAGGCTCCTTTGTCCATGGGATTCTCCAGGCAAGAATACTGGAGTGGATTACCATGCCCTCCTCCAGGGGATCTTACCAACCCAGGGATCAAACCAAAGTCTTTTATGCCTCCTGCTTTGGTAGGCAGGTTCTTTACCACTAGCACCACCTATCACTGATATGTGCAATCTAAAAAACAGTACAAATGAACTTATTTGAAAAACAGAAACAGACTCACAGACATAGAAAACAAACTTATGTTTACCAAAGGGGAAAGGGGTGGGGGGAGAGGAATAAATTTGCCATAGGGGATTAACGAAGCACGGTACTATATACACAACAGAAAAACAGCAAGGATTGACTGTATAATATATTATATTATACTATATGCAATTCCCTATGGAATTATATTCAATATCTTCTAACAAACTATAATGGAAAAGAATCCAAAAAAGGAACATACGTATGTATATATACACACACATACGTATATATGATCACTTTGCCATATACCTGAAACTAACACAAGATTATAAATCAACTATACTTTAACAAAAAAAAAGTAATAAATAAATGATAATTTCAGATTTTTTCTTACTCCCCTAAAACATGTGTTTCTTCCTGGGCTCCATCCCTTCCTTTCACTCTTTTCTCTGCCTTCCTTTCTGCCTCAACCTTCTCCAGCAATTGCTCCAGCAATTCTTCCTTCTTTTTTCCCTGTACCATCAGTTTTGTCCCTATCTATTGAGTCCCCATCAGCCTACAATTATGCTAATATTTCTCTAATTGAAAAAAAAGTTTTAAGTCTCTCAGTCTAAATTTCTCAGTCAATCTACCATTTCTCTCCTTACTTTTACATGGAAAACCCTTTTAAAAGTTGTCTAAACTCACTGTCTTCAATTCCTCCCCTCCTCTCATTCACTCTTGAATCCACCACCAGAATCAATGAACTTCCACTTTGTGAAAGCCAAAGTTCAAGTCTCAGCCTCATCTTACTGGACTCACGGGCAGCCTTGCCCACCGTTTACCACTTCCTCCTCCTCCTTAAACCACTTCCTTTATCTGGCTTCCAGGACGCCACACTGTCCTCATCTTTCTCTCACTACACTAGCTGTTCCTTCTTGTGTCTTTTACCAATTCCTCCTCATCTCCCTGAGGTTTATAACGCCCCAGGATTCAATCCTTAGACCTCCTCTCTTCTCTATTTACACTCACTCTCTAAGTGATCTCATTCAGTCTCATGACTTTAAAAATACCATAAGCTAGCTGATGACTCCTAAATTTACATCCCAAGTGAGATTTCTCCCCTGAACCCAGGCCCATATATTCAATTAGCTATAAACATTTCCACTTAAACATTCAAAAGGTATCTCAAATGTTATCATGTCCAAAAGAGTGGATTCCCAAACCAAGATCTTCCTCCAGTCCCGACCATCATATTTAATGGCAACTCCATGCTCCCAGGTGGCACTAGTTGTAAAGAACCCATCTGCCAATGCAGGAGACATAAGACATGCAGGTTCAATCCCTGGGTTGGGAAGATCCTCTGGAGGAAGGCATGGCAACCAACTCCAGTATTCTTGCCTGGAGAATCCCATGGACAGAGAAGCCTGGCGGGCTACAGTCCATGGGGTCACAAAGAGTCGGACATGACTGAAACAACTTAGCATGCATGCAAGCCAAACACTACCAGCTCCTCAAGCTAAAAACATTGATGCCATCTTTGACTTCTCTTTTTCTCACTCAGGTTGCATTTGATCCATGAGCCAATCCTGATATAGTTTTTCATTCTAAATAGACCCAGAACCCAATCTCTTCTCCCATCACTCTAGCTCCAGCCACCCTCTATATGGGCTAGTCTCCCTGATTCCATATGCGCCCCCACTGTAATCTGTTATTAACTTTGCAACTCAAGCAATCCTTTTAAACCATAAGTCTAGTCTACTTATGCCAATCTGCTTCTCAGAGGCTTCCCATCTCATGTTGTCCTATGTCTTCAAACCCTACAGGAGGCGGCTATTTACTTTGCTGACATCGGATCCTATGACAGTGCCCCCCTTCCTACCTTCCCCCAACCCCAGCCATTCTTCAACATTGTAATTTCTGCAACATGCTAGCTGTTTCTCCCACATCAGGGCTGGTGCCCTATTTGGTTCACTGCAGTACCCTAGGGCTTCCCTGGTGGCTCAGATGGTAAAGAATCTGCCAGTAATGTGGGAGACCTGGGTTCCATCCCTGGGTTGGGAAGATTCCCTGGAGGAGGACACAGCAACGCACTCTAGTATCCTTGCCTGGAGAATCCCCATGGACAGAGGAGCCTGGTGGGCTACAGCCCATGGGGTCACAAAGACTCAGACACTACTGAGCGACTAAGCGCACTGTACCCTAAGCTCCTAATACAAACCCTGACGTGTAAGTATTCACCAAATACGTGTTGAATAAATAAATATATAATTCGTGTAATTTATTCATGGCATCACAAAGGAGAACCACAGAGTAGAAATTATCACACACACACCCTAGAAAAAGTCACCATCCTCTCTGACACCGTACCCTAGGAGCCCACCTGCACATAAGTACACTGAGCTCAAACAAAACCTTGACTCCATGTGTCCACAGCCTTCAAGTCAAGAACTTTAGCCAAGAAACTCTGTATCATCTTCTGGAAGTTTCCGCCGCTCTCAAATCACACTCATATCACTTTGTGTTTAGGATCACTAATCTTCCCAACACCTCACGGATGCTGTACCCAAGCCCACCCCAAGTCTCTTAAAAACCAGTGTTCAAGTCATAAGAAGACTTTTAAAAATTAACAGGACAACTAAACTGCAGAATAACTACAATCAAGACATGTTTGAGGCCAAGAGAATCAATTCTGTATTTCGCCACCTAGGAACTCTTCTACTTAAACAAACTGAATCCATTTGGAACAGAAACTCTCTTGGAGTGTATGTTTAGCATGTTAAGGTCTGCATCATAGGAATCATCACCTTGAGAAAGTCCATTTCTCTCTTCTAAATAATAAGGAGCTCAGTACAGGGATGTCGCTGTTGTTCCTGAGTGCACTTCACTACCTGGAGACGATCTATCTTCTGTGAAGGAGCCATTATGGTCTCTGATGCATCCCCCTTTTTAGCAGCTTTTATTGATCTGCAAGCACCCAGCCAGCCACCACACCACTACGGATATGTGTAATAAAAGCTGACACAGGCGTGCTGCCGGCACAGGAGATAAACGTCCTTTTCTGAAATGGTAACAACTCTGCTGACCCCAAAAGATGAGATGCCACCTTACAGTTTGAAATAAACCTCTGGATTCCTATAGGTTTTAAAATAAGCGTTTATGGCAAGAGACGGTTTACTAGGGTAAGGGCGACCCTCCATTTTATTAGACTTGCATTGCTGCATGGATCACTTATACTTTCTATAATCAGTTTTTACAATTAATCTAGCCCTTCAAAACGCAAGTTCAGTCTTCAGTTGGGATGCCTACCCAATGGTTACTACTGAATGTGCAATCTGAATTTTGGTCTATAGTGCTTTATGCAACTTAGGCAGAGGGTTCTGGAAATCATTTTCCTAGTTTAAACTCAGCATAGACTTAACCAATATAACTCCAGGAGATACAGTGGTCATAGAAAATGTTTCCTTGGTAAGAATCATTTATTCAGCTTAGTTAGAGAGCCAAGCAATGTAGCCAGATGTATATTTATATGCTGAAAAACAAAAGAATTATTCTGCTATCCAAATGACAGCAATAGTCTGCCCTTAGTAGATCACATAGCTAAAGGAGAAGTTCCCAAAACCTCCCCTGTGAGATGACCAGCCTGAACAACAGTCACTGCTGTTTTGGAAGAAAATCCACTTTCCAGTGACATGGACAGTAAATGCGTCTCTCATCCATTGTTGAGCTGGGACGCGGTGGTTTTCACAAGCAAAGATGGGTTGGTTGGCCATGATGTCTTTGTGTCCCCAAATCCCTCTGTAGGGGATGGATGTTTTCCATGAGCAATGTTGCTCACCAACCACAATGGGGCCAGATGTACCAGAGACTTGGAAATAGATATTGACCCTGTTTATGCAGCATCACTGACCCACGCCAGCTGGACGTCATGAAAAGTAAACTGAGGGATGAACCAGAGAGGCATTCACAAAGACACAGTCTCCATCTTCTGGTTGTTATCTGACCAAACTCTCTATAAGAAGAGATTTGAAGACACTGCCCTTAGTAAACAGTGGAGAGGGAAGCTTGATAAGACAGCCTGAAGACAAGCCTCATGATAAACACTGAGAAACTTGAGGGAATAATCACATATGCCAGACCCAGAGGTAAATATGGAAATTCTAACATCTACAATGGGGACAAGAAATGGAGATATGGGACTTGCCTGGTGATCCAGTGGCTAAGACTCCATGCTCCCAATTCAGGGGGCCTGGGTTCAATCCCTGGTCAGGGAACTAGACCCTGTATTCTGTAATGAAGACCCTATGCAGCCAAATAAATAAATACATACATATTTTTTAAAAGAAAAAAAAATGAAATGGACCTGGCCTTCTCTTTACCCAATATGCTACAGGTAGGAGGACCAGTCTAAGAAAAGCATGCCAAGAAGAGAAAATGGGCAAGATCATAATGAAGAGGTCCAGTCCAGGATACATGGAACAATCTCCACTTGAAATTCTCCTTATGTGAATCAGAGATATGGGCGCTTTAAGAAAATACAAACCTTAACAAAAGAAATAAATCAAAGTTTATTGTATGCATTACAGAGCAACTCACAGCAGGTTTCCTTTTAATAGTGAGTTTCCCTAGTCCAGTGAAATTATGGCTCTTTGTTAAATAAGACTTCCAGATTGACTGCATTAATGGAAATAAACTTTCATTCATCCAATAACTATGTATTAAATACCTATTATGGACCATGCATTATGCAAAACACTGCAGATAAAAAGACGAATAATAAGTAGCTCAAAAATAGTCTTAAAAATGAGGGAAACATACGGGGAAACAAAATGTCACTGGTGCTAGGAAGATGTCTGTTGTGTGACAGAGGGCTAAGGAGGAAGAAGGCAATTCTCCCTGGAGACAGAGGTGATGGAACCCAAGTAAGACTAGGAGGAGGGGCCCATGGCTGATCCCCAAACAATAAGCAGGTGCTGGCCAGGCTGAGTTGCGGGTGGATATAAGCAGGGACAGAAGCTTCTAGGCAAAGGAAGAAGCTTCATCACCAAAGGCTCCCAAGTCTCAAACAGTTTAGCCTGTTTGGGGACCCAGGAGTCCTTCATCAGAGCTGGAGGAGAGCATGCTGCAGAGAAGTAGGCAAAAGGATGAGATGGGCAGATTGCAGATAGGGGGCGGGGAATGTTGCCAGGCCTGTGAGTCCTCACAAGCCAAGAGGACTTAATCATGGACCTTTCATAACCGACAGGTTGGGAGGAGCCACTGGAGAATTTTGAGCAGAGTGATAACATGATTAGACTAAGAAAAATCACTCTGAATGGAAAGCATTGACAGGAGATGAGATTAGAGAACAGGGAAACCAAACAGAAAATGCTACAAGAACACAGGTGATGTGGACCTCACCACAGCAGCAATATCGGAACGGCGTAGGGAGATGGGCAGAAAAGTATCAGGAGGAAAAGTGACTTCACTGCTCGGATGAGTGGGGCAAGAATGAAGAGATCTCTAAGGATGAGTCCCAAGTATCTGGTCTGGGCAAGTAGGGAGGCAGTGAGGTCATTTCCCGAGATGGAGGAAAGTGAAAGAGCAATGACTGGGAGAAAAAGAAAACAGGTTCTTTGGGACCTATGGAACCTCCAAGTGGAGATATTCGACAGGCGAGGTGTTTGGGTGGAGGGTCTGATTGAGAGGTTCCCAGTGCAATAGGTTGGGAACATCAAGGCCAAAATCGGTCATGGACTTGCAACGGCTCAAGGGGAGAGTGAGGGAAAGAAAAAGAAGTGGTACCTGGAGAACAGTCACATGGGCTGAGAAAGAAGGGCTAGTGTTGGGGAGCAGGTAAGAACCAAGACAGGAGCAGCCCAGGAGAGGACGGTGCCGCCAAAGCCAGAGGAGGTGACATTTTCAAAGAGAAGGAGGGGAGCGATCCCAGTGTGGGAGTTGAGGAGGAAACCCAGTCGCAGGGGCCTCAAAGTGCACTGAAGGTGAAAAAGACCAGAAAGCCCAGTGAGGAGACAGGCCACGCCTGAAAAGAACAAGGGCCCAGCAAGATGAACTTCTGTTTCGTGTTAACACATTCCTGGAGGAGGGAGAAAGGGGAAGAGGTTGAAGACACAGAGGCCAGCCCTTCCCAAAGTCACTCATCTCAGGAAGGGCAGGAAGAGCACCCTTGCATAGCACGATGAATAAAGCAGCTCATCCACAGGGGACCTGGAGATGCAGGCCTGCCCAGAGCTTCACATGGGCATCTCTTCAGCCCCGTGGTTACTGAAATATGAGCATGAAAGTTATTCTGCTTCAACGCCCCTGAAATCCCCTAGGACTTCCGTGACCCCTAGTAACTTCAGGTCCAGCTCTGGTGCTTGAAAAGCATTATCAGGTGAAAATGGGACCCCTGCTGTAATTCTGATGGGCCTGGAGCTTGTATTCCAGCTGGAGCTTGTATGGCGTGGGAACATACTATTGCTCCTGGCTGAAGTCACCCTCACAATTCTAAGAATGTAACTCTGACTCCTTCCTACCAATTCTCAGCTTTTCCTTTCCCAGTTCATCTGAGGGCCTCCCGTAGGGTCCACGGGCCTTCCCAAAGGCTCCTGCTCAGTCTCTGGTGGGCTGTACTCTCTCTGTCTCCATGCCTTAGCTACTAATGTTCAGTGTCTGATTAAGTTCATTGGAGGGAGGGCTTTGGTTTAACTTTCTGGCCCTTGGAACGCTGGGTTTTTCTCCACAAGCTTCAGGAAACCTATAAAGCAAGGAGTGATGTCCACATTCATCTCTATCTCAGAAATAAGTCATTTTAAAGCCTTGGCTTCCTCTTCTTACACCACATCAGAAGTGGGGAAAACATGACTTTATCCTTTCTAAACCCTTCCCCTGGGAGCAACTCTCAGTGCAAACTGTTGGTTAAGGGTTACCTGATTCTCCTCTTTGTTACTACTTACAAAAGTCGGCCACAGACTGATTCAAAGTTTTCCAAGAATTTTCTTTAAAAGAATCTGCCTCCTGAACACTGAACAGAAGAGTCTGAATAAAATGTTAACTTTTTTTGGTCAGAATAGCAATAATCTTTCAAACAGCTTCAGTGTGCATGCATACGTGTGTCCCATTTGCTTCAGATCTGTTTTTTTGTTGTTGTTTTAAGAAATAAAATATTAATATCACAGATGATTTGAAAGCTCCATCCCAATTCCATTTCCTTTCTTGTCCTGAGAAAGATAAACATCATTCTTCATTTTGGGTTTATTAGTCACATGCATATTTTTATAAACACAAATAAACCATATCTCATGTTATCTGATCTGTTTTTGAGTTTCATATAAATGGCATCATACTCCTCATTTCCTTCTGCACCCTGATCCTTTCACTCCAATTTTATCTTTCTCCACTTGGAAACACGTAGGTCTAGTAGATGTCTTTTAAATATACAGTGGTAGTTTCCATCGTATGAACAAACCATACCTATTATCCATGGTCCTATTAATGATGAACACAAGTTTTTTGTTTTTGTTTACTTACTTATTTTATTATTATAAGACAGTGATGATAATGCCGTGGTGATTCCTGGATGTGTTCCATGAACTCATAAGTGTATATAGCCTGGGGCAAAAGTGTCAGTAGACAAGGCACGTGTGTCCTCGGCCTCACAAGGTGGTACCTAACGCTGTGTTAACCAACATACAGCAGCACAGAAGCTCGGAGCTTCTTTAAGGTAAAGATGAGCCTCTCCCATCCAGGCCTACAAAACACTCCAGAGCCTTGGGGAAGAGTGGTGTCTGCCTAAATAGAACTGCTATTACAAACATGAAGAGAAATGGAGGGCAAATCTGAATGAGAGATTGCTCTAGAGCAAATAAAGTGTCCAACAGAGTGAGCTTCAGAATATAGAACAGCAGGGCATTTTCAAATGCAGGAAATGATATAAATTTATGAAGATGACCTAATATAAAGTAAATTGCCTTTTCTTGGCAAAATACTTGGACGCCAAAAAAAAATCAATTGAAATAATTCAGATACTGCAGTCCCCCATAAAAGCAGCAAATCTGTCAAACTTCTCTGAATGCCAACAGCAACCTCCGCTGAGAATAAACATCACCTGTAGAAGATTCCTAGTGACTCCTAGAATAGGCCTTTAAACATCATCTCTGTGTATACAGATTTACAAAAAATAAACTTTTTTCATCCTTAAATCACCTGTGCGTTGCCTGACATATTTATACTTGCTGGTATTTTTAAATATTGCTGAACAGACTTTCTCTGATATGATTTCTTAAAATCTGGGAGCAATAGCTGCTTCTTCGGAGGACTGGGTGTCTGGGGGACAAATGTGGGTGGAACGCAGACTCGACAAGTATTACCTTGTCGTTATTAATTAATCACTTTTAACTAAGGCTCAGATTTCACTTTAGCAACCCACAGATAACCTAAGTACATCTTAGGACCAGCTGTTCCCTTTTGGCAAAGTTTCCTCTAATTGCTCCAGAACTCAAGAATCACTCAGGACTTCAGCACATAAATCTCTCAAAGAACCAAACCTGGATCTCCAAAACATACAAACAGCCCATCCAGCTCTACGTCAAAAGAACAAACACCCAATCCAAAAATGGGAAGAAGATCTAAATAGGCAGTTCTCCAAAGAAGACACATAAATGGCCAAAGAGCACATGAAAAGATGCTCAACATCACTAATTATCAGAGAAACGCAAATCAAAACTACAAGGAGGTTACCACCTCACACTGGTTAGAACAGCCATCATCAAAAAAGAAAGAAAATCTACAAACAAATGCTAGAGAGGGTGTGGAGAAAAGGAAATCCTCCTACACTGTTGGTGGGAATGTAAATTGGTATGGAGAACACTATGAAGGTCCCTTTAAAAACTTAAAATAGAGTTACCATATGATCCGGTAATCCCACTCCTGAGCACATATCTGTACAAAATCATAATCTGAAATGATACATGTATCCCAATGTCCACTGCAGCACTATTTACAATGGCTAAGACATGGAAGCAATCTAAATGTCCAACAACAGAGGAATGGATAAAGAAGACATGGTACATATATACAATGGAATATTATTCAGTCATAAAAAATGAAATAATGCCATTTGCAGCAACATGGAAGGACCTAGAGATTACCATACAAAGAGAAGTCAAAGACCAATATCATATAATATTACTCATATGTAGAATCTAATTTTTTTTAAGTTACAAATGAACTTTTTTACAAAACAGAAGCAGACTTATAGGCAGCAAAAACAAACTTATGGTTACCAAGGAGAAAACATGGAGGAGGGGGATAAATCAGGAGCTTGAGATGAACACATGCACACTGTTATATACAAGATAGAAGAGCAGCATGTTGTATAGAACAGGGAACTCTATCCAATATTCTGTAATAATCTCTATGAGAAAAGATGAGAGGAAAAGAATCTAAGAAAGAATGAATATATTTGTATACACATATATCAGTTCAGTTCAGTCGCTCAGTCGTGTCTGACTCTTTGCGACCCCATGGACTGTAGCACGCCAGGCCTCGCAGTCCATCACCAACTCCAAGAGCTTACTCAAACTCATGTCCATTGAGTCAGTGATGCCATCCAATCATCTCATCCTCTGTCGTCTCCTTCTCCTCCCGCCTTCAATCTTTCCCAGCATCAGGGTCTTTTCCAATGAGTCAGCTCTACGCATCAGGTGGCCAAAGTATTGGAGATTCAGCTTCAGCATCAGTCCTTCCAATGAATATTCAGAACTGATTCCCTTTAGGATGGACTGGTTGGATCTCCTTGCAGTCCAAGGGACTCTCAAGAGTCTTCTCCAACACCACAGTTCAAAAGCAATTCTTCTGAACTTCAATTCTTCGGCACTCAGCTTTCTTTATAGTCCAACTCTCACATCCATACATGACCACTGGAAAAACCACTGCCTTGACCAGACAGATACATATTTATATGTGGGGCTTCCCTGGTGGGTCAGTGGAAAAGAATCTGCCTGCCAATGCAAGAGACACAGGTACCATCCCTGGGTTGGGAAGATCCCCTGGAGGAGGAAATGGCACCCCACTCCAGTATTCTTGACTGGAAAATCCCATGGACAGAGGAGCCTGGCAGGCTACGGTCCATGGAGTCATAAAGAGTCGGACACAACTTAGTGACTAAACAACAATAGTAAGTATAACTGAATCACTTTGCTGTACACTTGAAACCAACACAACACTGTAAATCAACTATACTCTAATAAAATTAAAATATTTTTTAAAAAAAGAACTAAACTTAGGGTTTTTATTTGTCAGTCTTCTGTATACTGCCTTTTTTCTCTTTGAGGACAGGAGCTATTAATACCTATCTCACTCAGGATCCTCCAGCCCCAAGTAATGTGCCTGAAATAGCTGGAACTCAAAAGGCATTTTTAGAATAAACACAGAGAAGTGTTCTTTACCATACAATGGTTTTTAAATGACCCAAGGAACATATTCATTATTTTTACTTGTTTTATATACTGGTATTCATGAAAAGTTTTGTTTAGAAAAAAGATACAATCCTCAAAGGTGTTTCAATGGAAGGCCTATGACGGCAGATATTTTGTCTGTTTCATTAACTTCTATGTCCAAAACATACCAGAGTTGTGCCTGGCACATAGTAGCTGGTCAAAAAATGTGTTGAATAAATGAACATCCTTGGTTATGAAGGATTCTACACACCAGGAATCCAGTTCCTTTCTCTATTAAGTTTCTTAATTCTTTTAATTAATTTCTTTGTTTTAATTGTGGTGAAACAGAGTTAGTGATGGACAGGGAAGCCCAGTGAGCTGCAGACCACAAGGTCCCAAAGAGTCAGACACGACTGACTGACTGAACTGATATGTAACATAAAATTGATCATATGGGGAGGGAGGCGGGAGGGGGGATTGGGATGGGGAACACATGTAAATCCATGGCTGATTCATGTCAATGTATGGCAAAAACCACTACAATATTGTAAAGTAATTAGCCTCCAACTAATAAAAATAAATGAAAAAAATTGATCATATGAAGCATTTTTAAGAATACAGTTCTGCAAACTACGGACACCAAGGGGGAAGGGAAGAGCGGGGTGAATTGGGAGACTGGGATTGACATATATATACTACTGATACTATCTATAAAACAGGTAACTAATGAGAACCCACTATATAGCACAGGAAACTGTATTCAATACTCTGTGGTAACTCAAATGGGAAGGAAATCCAAAACAGAGCATACACAGAGCTGATTCACTTTGCCGTACAGCAGAAATTGATACAACATTGTAAAGCAACTATGCTCCAATACAAATTAATAATAAAAAGAATACAGTTCTGTACTTTTAAGTACATGAAGTACATCCATATTGCCATGCAACCAACACAACCTTTCTCCATCAAGTTTTAGATTTTTTAACCTCAATCTGCAACATGGCATTTTAAATCATTAGTAAGAGAGATGGTGAGTTTTTATTACACAGTCCTACACTGGAACAAAATTAGCTGCTTTGTTTTCCACCTCTTCCTTTTACAAACTACCACCCTGCCATCCTTTCTGCAACATCTCCATCTCTTTCAATTTGCTCTTTCTTTCCCCTGCCTCACCCTGCTTTCCTTTCCCTCTCTTTCACCTTCTCTCAACCATTTGCCCATTATTTACCCCCTGTCACCTACATTTAACTTTCTCATCAAATGTGAAAGGGTTTGATGTTCATACAATCCAAACCTTCTCTTTTATACATGAGGGAACAAAGTCTTTTAAAAGAATGTATGTGAAGATCATGGCATCCGGTCCTATCACTTCATGACAAATAGATGGGGAAACCGTGGAAACAGTGACAGACTTTATTTTCTTGGGCTCCAAAATCACTGCAGATGGTGACTGCAGCCATGATATTAAAGACACTTGCTCCTTAGAAGAAAAGCTATGACCAACCTAGACAGCATATTAAAAAGCAGAGACATTACTTTGCCAACAAAGGTCCGTAGAGTCAAAGCTATGGTTTTTCCAGTAGTCATGTATGTATATGAGAGTTGGACTACAAGGAAAGCTGAACACCAAAGAATTGATGCTTTTGAACTGTGGTGTTGGAGAAGACTCTTGAGAGTCCCTTGGACTACAAGAAGATCAAACCAGTCAATCCTAACCTAAAAGAAATCAGTCCTGAATATTCATTGGAAGGATTGATGCTGAAGCTGAAGCTCCAATACTTTGGCCACCTGATGTGAAGAACTGACTTATTAGAAAATATCCTGATGTTGGGATAGATTGAGGGCAGGAGGAGGAGACGACAGAGAATGAGATGGTTGGATGGCATCACCGACTCGAATGACATGAGTTTAAGCAAGTTTCAGGAGTTTGTGATGGACAAGGAAGCCTGGTATGCTTCAGTCCACAGGGTCTCAAAGAGTTGGATACAACTGAGCAACTGAACTGACTGGACTGACTGACTGATGCATTGTCTTAAAAACAGCAAATGTCCAATCAAGACGCTAGAACAAATGCGTTGTCCACTCAATCACCAACTCATGCACAGCCTTCTATCTTTGTGTATTTTTGGGGGTAAGGAGTTATAAAAGTATCTGCATCTGAATGAACACTTGTGACTCTACTATCCAATGTCTAGATGTATATGTGTGTGTGTGTGGTGGGTGTGTGTATGTGTGCGTGTGTGTGTGAAGAGTCTGATCCAGAGTGTGTTTAGGATTCTGCCTGAAGGCCTAGGATTACCTACTAATAGCAAAGAGGGAGAAAATATTTTTAACTGACAATCCAAAGTGGAATATAGAATCGATCCTCTAATTGATCCTTACCAACCCTACAGTAAAAGAATAAATAAACTGACCTCTGCAACAGAAATAAGGCTCTTGACTTCATTGGCTCAATAAGATGAGCTCACCCCTGAGCTCCCTGACCAGATGATTCCTGATCCAGCTGAAACAGACGTGACCTCCTGCAAAAGAGCCTGGTCCACTCACATATGACAATGAACTTGGGAAACCATGAGCTGGAGTATAAACTCCCTCGGGACAAGAACCACATGATGACTTTGTTCTCCCCCAACACACATGTAACATACACGCATGGAGATGCAAGCCTTATACAGATATCATGGGTTTTGTATGTACCTGCCTGTGAGCAGGTAAAGCCTCCAGATATTATGAAACCAAAACTAATAGAACTATTTATTCTTTTGGCTTATTGTTTCATCTTCCCCTTTGTGCGTATAAAGGGTGAAGACATTTCATAGCATTCACTACTGCATGTTATATTCTATGCTGATTAGCTCGTTAGATATTATTTTTATTTCATCTGTATTTATTTATTGTGTCTCTCCACTGCCCACTCCACCATGGAATGTAAGCTTCTCCACAATGCCCAGCCTCTAGACTCTCAATAAATATTTGTGGAATGAATGTATATGTCATTCATTTCTATAATCTCAGCATCTACCACAGTGAACAAAAAAAAAAAGAAAAAGAAATACTCAAAAATGACAGGACAAAAGGTGGATGAAATTCTGTTGGCGAGTCTCAAGGCAAGGTGAAATGTTTTGCTTTGAAATGACCTTCCTCTCAGTGCTAAGCTGAAGACTTCAGCAGGTCTCACCTTTGTGGACTCTAAATTACTTCCTGTTTTTCTATATCTTTGAAAGAGCAAGTTTATTTTTATTGAAGAATAGCTGATTTACAAAGTTGTGTTAGTTTCAGGTAAACAGCAAAATAACCCTACTTTTTTTTTTAATTTGGGGAATCAATACACCAGCCTCCTCTCTACCCACCCCCACCCCAACAGACTCTCTGGCGACAGTAGAGTGGGGTGGGTAAGTCTCCAAACCCAGAGCCAGAATTCACAGCCTGACACCTTCATTTTCTTATCATGAGAATGTGACGAGTTAAGAGAGCTTTTTGTGTCAGTTTCCTCAACTGTAGAATAGAGATAAATAATAAAAATACCCACCTCAGCGCAGTATCATGAAGAATAAGTTACCTAATAAACATAAAACTCTTAGAAGAGTACCTGACCATCAAGTTTGATCACTATTAATCAAATAGTAATACTATTAATAAATAGTAATACTAACAGTAATACTAATAATAAATAGTAATACTCTTACTTCAGCTGAGCAGTGAAGAATTGATGCTTTTGAACTATGGTGTTGCAGAAGACTCTTGAGAGTCCCTTGGACTGCAAGGAGATCCAACCAGTCCATCCTAAAGGAAATCAGTCCTGAATATTCATTGGAAGGACTGATGTTGAAGCTGAATCTCCAATACTTTGGCCACCTGATGCAAAGAGCTGACTCATTGAAAAGACCCTGATGCTGGGAAAGATTGAAGGCGGGAGGAGAAGGGGACAACAGAGGATGAGATGGTTGGATGGCATCACCGACTCAATGGACATGAGTTTGAGTAAACTCCGGGAGCTGGTGATGGACAAGGGAGGCCTGGTGTGCTGCAGTCCGTCGGGTCGCAAAGAGTCGGACACAACTGAGCAACTGAATTGAACTGAACTGAAATACTATTACTATCTGAAATGACGGCCACTAGCCACATATGGCTGTTGAGCACCTGTAATGTGACTAAGGGAGTGATTTTTAAATTTATCTCAGTATGACTATTCTAAGTTTAAGCAGACACCTGTGGCTGGTGGCTACCCTGTGGGCAGCACCGCTACCGGGGATCTCAGCCCACAAGCTCCGTAACGCCGTCCCCGCCTGCTCTCCAGCTCCTGGTCTGCACCTCTCCCTCGCCCCAGAAATCAACACTCACAAGGCCCAACAGCAGGTTCACACCTCCAAGTCTGTGCCTGTGCTGGCCTCTTTCCTCTTTGCCTGAAATGCCCTTCCTCCCCATCCGCCCCCAGACGTCCTGAAGATCTTGTTCAAATTTCATTTCCTCAGGGCAACTCTCCCTAACTCCCTCCCACCTGACCTCATCCCACTGCGGACACAATGGAGCATCACCTCCTCTGTGTTTCTCTGCATCTGTTTCTGTCGCTCTGGTTATCCCAGACTCAGCACTTACTCTATGTGATACTAACAGAACGATGGGAATTCTAAGGCCCAGTCTTTGTTCCAGTGATATGGGCCCATTCGCTAATACCTGTGCAGCAAACACTTGCTGAGTCCATTATTAATCTGTGAATGTGTACAAGGTTTTATTAACACAAACTTTAAAACATTGACTACCACTCCATAATTATTTAGGTCGAGTTCTCCTATAAGGCCTATTTTCAAATAATAAAAAAGTTCTTAGCATATCAGTTGAAGGTCTACTGATTTCAAGCTGTATCAACAAAACATTTCAGTACTAACCAAAGAATCTGAATCTTCCCTGGAACAAACTCCTTCCTGCGTTTGCTTCTTCTAACAGTTTGGAAGTCTCTAGGATTTCAGAAACTGATCCTGCCATTTATCTGTCCCCAGTGCTCACAGTGACTTACCGGGAAGACACAGATGAGATTGAAAAGAAAGAAAACGAGAGGACCTGATTATAGACACAGATGGGAATTCAAGGATGAGTGATCTTTGCTACATCTTCTACTCAAACGCTACCCTCAAGAAGGAAAAAATTAAAATTTTGTCTAACGTGAAAAATAACGATTGTGGGTGATATGTGTCTATTCATTGACTGTATTGTGCTGCTCTTACTCCTTAGCAAAGCTTTTGCTCAAGAAATCTCCCTTGTTAAATTATGAAGACTCTGTTGCAATATTAAGCTGCGCTGAGAGTCACACTGGTCTATCCTATCACAATTTTTTTTCTATCACAATTTTCTGACTAATCCTTTATTTGGATTCCCACACAGTGTTCCAGCAATTAGAATAAGTTTTTGATGGATACATTTCTGGGAACCTAATTTGTATGAGTTACTTCCCAAGTACCAAATATCGGGTGGATGTATTTTACAAATGATTATCTTTCCTGCCCTCCAGGAACTTATGGTTCAATAAGACAAACAAATAAATACACAGTGATCAGAAACGTCTTCTTATGGGCACAGTCATGTCAGCAGGGCAAGAAACGGATTTCAGAAACCATATGAATCCAAAGGACTTTGTCTTCAAATCAGATATAGATTTGATTTTTTTCCTTATTAATAATGTGGTATTATTGTAAAATGCACAAACAGCATTTTCTAATGTAATGAACATTGACTTAATAAACGATTGAGTTCTTTAGGACTCTAGGATAAATCTCTAATTTTCACATAATATTGACAGATTTTACATATTTTTTTTTTCTGATTTC
The DNA here is from genome assembly GCF_023699985.2 of Odocoileus virginianus. Classification (NCBI taxonomy): domain Eukaryota; kingdom Metazoa; phylum Chordata; class Mammalia; order Artiodactyla; family Cervidae; genus Odocoileus; species Odocoileus virginianus. The sequence goes on from NC_069674.1 coordinate 14,180,349, forward strand.
CCTTTCCCCCCTGCCCAACACATATCTCCAGAATTTTAATCTAAGATGTTTCCCAAAAAACCAAAGGTCTAAGATAGGTTTTGAGACTGCTAAGAAACACTGTGAGGTAAATATTTTTCTCTAAGATGTCTTAAACTTAAATAAAAGATATCAATTTATTTTTTTATTTTTTAACTTCCTTCTAAAATCTGCACATCTAGGAAGAACATTCTGCATGCTACTAGAATTGCTTGTGAATTCTCCTAACATAAGATGCACTTATTTCCACAGTGTGTCCATCACCGCTGAGAAAAAGCAGATCTGGCTTTCAAAGATTATGTTTTGAGATTAAAAATGAAGATAGTGACCTTAAGTCTTTCAAGATTTGTAAGTCTGGCATGCTATCTATCTCAATAATACCTAACAAGAATGTTAAATGGACAGAAATAGCCATGGTAAGCAGGTGCTTGCAGCTGACAGTGATTGCTGTATTTTGGGTGATGGGAAACAGTGTTGCCATTAGTTCAAGTGAAATACAATGCCCTGCCAACTCAAGGTATCAGTGTATTCAATACCCCTGCTGTGCCCTGTCCATTTTCTGTTGCTTCAATTCAAAATCAGCCCATACAAAGTCAAAATGTTGTACATTCTTCCCCTATCCCTTTCCCTGTCGCTGTGTTTCCAGCTTCACCGGAAGAACATGTCACTATGGTAACCAATCCCTCTGGTGCACAGACCAAGTCAACCTTTCTAGTCCGATTGCCAAGCAGAGCAACATGGAATCAAAGCTCTCACTGGAACTACCAGAAGTCATGAATTCCAGTCCCCTTTTTCTCGGTGGGGTTAACCAAATTTAGGCAGAAGGATACCAGTCTTGTTCCACAAGATGTTCAAGAAAGGAAATTCAAGAATGTCCTTCAGCAAGTCCTACCAGTGTTTATCAGTTGTTAGTAACATGAATCCTTCCTCACAGTTCAGCTAACTTCCTATCATTCCAATTTTAATGAAAGCAGAAAATGACACATAAAGTAACATTTTCCTGAATCTGAGAATATGAAAACTGTTACAAAGTCAGCCATTGTCAAAATCTATTTTGCTTCCTCTTCTTTCCCAAACCCAAGATTCTCTCTTCTGCAAATCTCTAATATCCTGTACAGTTTGACAAAGTTGTAGAGCTCCAAGCAGGTCACCCTACTTTACTGAGTCTAACCATGAAGCAGATGTGATGCTTGTAATAGTAACACATTCTTAACAAAATCATCTAAAATCCCTAGTAATTCTACAGAAGATGCAGAAAAAATACTAAGATGGGTTCTCTTTCTGAACCTACCCACCTAAATCTGAGTGGCCACCCAAACTATACCCACTGTTTGTGTTTCTTAAACAACTGACTTTTTTTTTCAAATTAACAATTTTTTCCTGATCCACTTCAACATTTTAACAAATCAAAGAGCATCAGTTGTCATACACAAGATTTTAAAATAGCAGCAACCCTGCACTGTAATTATTGCATTAGGAAAAACTACCTCTTATGGTAGCCACAAAGACTTTCAGACAACAACGTTGTTTTCACCTTGGTATTACCATTTAACAGATGAAGAAAATGAAGGGGGTGGGAGGAACTCATGAAATTGCACCACAACTTCCAGGGTGCAGCTATCATCAATGCATATTCCAGCATGCATATTCCCTTCTTCAAAGCAATATTAATATACACACAAACAATATTTCAGTAGGCTAATGGAACAGGATGCTCCCCAAAGTATAAATCATGCAAGATCTACAAACTGCATCAGATGAGCAGACTTTTTAAAATGTTTGTGATCATATTAAAGAATCAAGTAAATTTTTATCATTAGCAAATGCAGTTTGTTTTCTGCTTTCGTATACTCTGGATATTTTTTCTACAAATCTTCTGAAACTAGCATTTTTTCTCTTAAGTACCCACTCTGGTGTTACTGGGGGAAAAAAACTACTTTCCTGTGCTTATTAGATCCTGCTAATATCCAGTGTGCAGGAGACATTTTTGTCAACCACTCAAAAAGACAAATCAAGAACTGTGGTGAGCTGCTACAGGTCAACAGGCTTTGGGCTGAAACAGGGCCGGGGCTCTGATTTATTAATGTTTCTATGACTAGTGCCTGCATTATGCCGGGCAGGGTATAGCACTTCAACATTTCTGGCATGAATAAGGCCTTCCCTGTGAGATGTTTCCCCAGTTGCCTTTGATGAATCAGTTCAACACGTAAAACAAAGATTAAAACTAGGAGTCTGTCTACCCCGACATTACACTCTTAAAGGGTTTCATTCCTCTGTCAACCGCACAAGATTACAGATTCCCTTCCTTTTCAGAGACTACTGAAGCATCTTCCTGGGTAAAACCCCTGGACCATGAGATTCTATCGGAATCCCGTCAGACAAACGCAAGACCAGAGGCTGAGTAGGGAGAGGTAAGCCTCATTACGAGCTGTTGGGAGACAAGATGTGGGCACTTCAGGGCTCAGCCGAGCCTGGATAACCTGACCTCCTGGTACCAAGAGATCTGAGAGGCTGCGACCGGGCGAAGGCAGGCGAGGGCAGCCGGGCCTAGAGGCGCGCGGCTCTCTGCAGCGCCACGCCTCGCCTCCAAGCGCTTACCTTTCCGAATCAGGGCCGCGATCTCGGGGTCGAAGCCTTGTCGGTGGCACTTCCTCCAGAGGCCCATGTTGGTGGAGTTGTACTGCCGGCTGCACTCGTCGGCGGGGCTCATGGCGAAGAGCTGCCGGCGATTCCGGGCCCGGAGGAGCTTGCCCTCCCAGCGGTCCAGGCGCGAGCGGCTGGCCCGGAGTGGCAAGTTGTTGTTGTTGTTGTAAATGAAGCCGGGGTCGATCCGGCGAGTGTTGAAGGCCTTGCATCTGTCCCTGTGCTTCCTGGCGTCCGTCTCGTACCAGTGGTCTGAGCAGATGGCCACGGCCAGCATGCCGAGGGCGCAGAGCGCTAGCGAGAGGCCGGTGTAGAGCAGTAACCTTCCGGCAGCCATGCCTCCGCTTCGCGGCTACACCTTGGGCATGATCCGCCGCAGCCTCGCCTTCCCTCCGCGCGCCCGGAACAAAGCTGCGGACGGCCGAGCCGAGGAGGGGACGGCAAGGGGACTCCGCAGCGGCGCCCCTCGGCCCCTGCCTGCTGGTGCGCAGCCCAGGGACTGCAGGGGATGGGGGCGGGAAGCGTAAAAAGTTCTGATCGGGAGAGGCTCCGGCGATCCCCTGGGCGTCCTCCCGAGCAGGCGCAGCCTCGGGCGGCGGCACGCCCGGCCAGGCCGCCTCCCGCCCCCTCCCTGCCCGGCAAGAAGCGGCTGCTCGGACCCTACCGCGTCCGCAGCACTCAGCCGGGTTTCGGGCGACGCTGTCCTCGGGCCGGAAACTAAACACTAAGTGCCCTCCGCTGCGGTGGGACTCCTGAGCTTTCTTTGTGCAGGGTGGCGGGACCCACTCGCTTGGCTTTCTTGGGGGAGGGGGACTATCAGGAGGAGATGCTAGGCGACGGGATAAATTGAATCACCCCGGATGCGGCCGGCCAGCGCAGGAAACCTCCAGATGCCAGGGTAGGCTGCCCTGAGTCCCGCCTGGGTCGCCCTCTCAGCGACTCTACCCTTCCTGGTCTGCAGGAGAAGAAATATTCTTCTCTGGATCGGGTCTTTTACCAAAAAAAAATTTTTTTAATTATCTGTCCTCTGGTCACCAGCAGGTCCTTTGCTCCTTCTGGCCAGTGCGCAGCGCTCAGAGGCGGGTTCCCAGTTGGTGCACGGTCTCGGCCGACCTTTCCCCGCGAGCTCCCGGGTCGTCTGCCTCTTGCTTCGCCATTCAGGCGGCCCCTCGGGCCGACGGTGCGGTCACCCAGACGGCGTTACCGGACGAGCCTTGGTCCGGGCTTTGCGGAGACTGGGCTGCAGCCCGCGGGCACGAGAGGCTGGCTGCGCCGAGGAGGGTGCACCCGGCGGGGCGCACAGCGCGGGGTGCGCGGAGCTCGACACACGGCGCCTTCAACACCATGGACAGGTCGCGCGATCGCGGCGCCCGGCCCGCCCAGCAGCCAGCCTCCAGGGCGTCATGCCGCCCCCACCACTGCCGTCTTCTTCCCGAAGTGTCCACCCGGCCACCTTCAAACCCGCCTCTCCCGCGACGCCTCCGCCTCACTTCATCGGGCTCCCGTGTAGCCCCGGGAACGTGCTGCCCGGGTGCTGCAGGTACCCAGAAAAACCACGGCTCCGGCCCTTCGACGCAATCCGCCCCCTTCTCCCGCCACCTGAGCCCCGGCACTCCAGCACTCCGTCTGCTCAGTCCAGCTGGGGTCAGCGGCTCTCAGACTGCACCATTTTCTTCGCAGCCCACCCAGGGGTTGAGATGCCGGCTCACTCGGCAGCGCGCAGAGAGTCGCGTCCGGCCTCGGCGTTCCACGATCCGGCTCCAGGCGCGGTGGTCGCCGAGGTGAATGGGGCGAGGGTGGGGGAGGGAGGCTGGGACTCTCAGCTCCCCGTCCCTGCCTCCTCCTCTAGCCGCGGCGGCTCCGGGACCTCGCGGTCTCGGCCGGTGCCAGTGAGCGAGAGCCCAGGCTGCGCCGGGGAGGCTCGGGAAATCGCATCGCCCGGCTGCGGGGCGCTGGAGGAAGCCACGGCTTTGCTCGCTTGCTCGGGCGCCGGGCGCTGCAGCCTTGGCTGAAACCCACAGACGAGAACACGGAGCGCGCAGCCAAAAGCTAGTGATGTCATCCGTGCAACGTGAGCCTCATCTCTTATTTTTCTAGCATCCTTAAAGATAAAGTGCACCATTTCCCAGGCACAGGATGTCTAAGCCTTATTCTGTGACCAGGCAAGTCAATGGTGTCTGGCTAGGTATGTGCACAACCACATCCATATTTATGCACATATACATATATGTGATATGTAGCATGTTTACGGGCGTTAGTATAAATGTAAGGATGTTGCCTCCGTCTCCGTTTATCTCTTTTCAGTAGTACAAAATTCCCTTAAATAGACCAGAGTTCTTGCAAGAAAAGACTGCTTATTGTGGAGTGGGCCTTCAGAGGTACTGAGGAAGTTCCCCTGTGTCCCCGGATTCGGTCGCCTATGTCCTGGATTGCATTTGATCTTTGTTTTCCCCCAGAAAGCCGCAGGCGCTGCCCTAACCCGCTACAGGCGTTTCCACCCGGGGCCGAGTGCGTCCGCGCGGTTGTCGGCACCAGCCCCGGTCCAGCCCCACGACAGCGCTAGACACTCCGACACACACCCACCTCCACCTCCCTCCTCAGCGGGAAGAGAAAATTAACTGATGCTTTCTAGACAAGAGGGACAGAATTTTCTGGGGGCGGGAGCCGGAGGGTGCTTAATGGATTTTGGAAAGGCCTGGGGGGCTCACGCTTTGAGGTGGGGAAGTGGGGTTAAATGACACCTCGGTTTGGGGTTTGTCTTTATCCGGGTGGCGGCTGGATTTAGGCTCTCCGAGGACTCTAGGAGGTGGCGCGGAGAGACCCCAGACCTTAAGCGAGGGGGCCCCAAACGAGCCAGCTTCATCCTCCCAACACACACCGCCCAGCTCACGTGAGACGCCGCCGCAGGGCTGGGTGCCTCCCTCCCAGGTCGAAACCTTAGGTTCTCCGCTCTAAGGCTCACCCCTCATTTTCACTCTCATTCCAAAGCCGAAGGCCGCAGTGCCGAGTGAAGGGCTGCCCTGGGGAAACAGAGGGTCTGGCACCCTGCTTTGCACAACTGGGCCGGCGAGCCAAAATGAGCGCACCTCCACCATATTCTTTTTGTCTTTTTTTCCTAGGTTCCTGCATTCTGAATATCTCGAACGAGGCGTTTCAGTGCCATCTAGTGGGGGAGGGGCGCGCCTCGCTTTTGGTCCCTGATGCTGCAATGGGACTTGCCGAAGCGCCCGCAGAGCCCGAGGATGTCTGCTCAGGTCCTTGGGTGTCCCGCTGCCTGCGGGCTGCAACACGCCCCCGCCCCCAGCCCGCTCCGGCCACATCCCGGCCCCGGGCTCCCTGGGACGATGCGGGGGGAGCTAGGCCGACTTTGGCCACAATGTCTTCTCGCCTTTCTCTCCACCCTCCACTTACCTGCTCTCCCTCTCTCAACCGTGAAAAAACGGAAACAAGTGTAGACACTTCCTACCCAGGCAGACAATGTCTTAAATTTCTGGACCTCTTTTCTCTGGTAAAGCTCAGAGTACTTTTAGGTTAGCAGTATGCCTGCCCTTGACAACAAGGAAGAGGCAGCAAGATGAAATGACATCCACAAGGTCACTCAAGAACTTGGGGCACGCCAGCGGTAGAGCCTCAGTCTCTACTGAGTCTGGTACCCACCTCACCTGCCCCCTGAGAACCAGCTCAAAGAGGAGCCCCGAGACCTCTGCAAGCCCAGGCAGCTGCTTTCTGTAGTAAATGTACCTGTCCACTGTGTCCTATCCTTCCTCCCTCTGCCATTATTCACTCCTCTCTTACTCTTGCTTTTTAACTTCTTCTCCTGACCTGTGCCTTAGGCCTGCTTCCAGTGACATGCCATGCCCCTCCCAGTGGTCCTCAATGGGACTGCGATGATGAACTGTGTCATCTTTTCTGACCACCATTAAAATTGTATTTTGAAACATCTGTCCTTCATCACATCCCAGAAACCCTATAAAAGATACTGATTTGAGGCCTCTTTTTTTTTCCATTTATTTTTATTAGTTGGAGGCTAATTACTTTACAACATTGCAGTGGTTTTGGTCATACATTGAAATGAATTAGCCATGGATTTACATGTATTCCCCATCCCGGTCCCCCCTCCCACCTCCCTCTCCACCCGATCCCTCTGGGTCTTCCCAGTGCATCAGGCCCGAGCACTTGTCTCATGCATCCAACCTGGGCTGGTGATCTGTTTCACCCTAGATAATATACATGTTTCGATGCTGTTCTCTTGAAACATCCCACCCTTGCCTTGTCCCACAGAGTCCACAAGTCTGTTCTATACATCTGAGTCTCTTTTTCTGTTTTGTTGAGGCCTCTTTTAAAGTGGCCTTGGATACTTGCTCGTGCACAACTCTAAACAATTTGAGGATGATCCTGGTCCTTGCAGTTAAAAAAGACAGTGAATTCTTCCTCTAGACTATATGACTGTATGATTTTCTTTTCTTAAGTGATCTACATGTCTTCCCACTGTCTTCTTCCAGTTCCTTCCACCCCATTAGGTACAGCTTCAAGGTCTCTGTATTTCCAACCTAATCCTTCCCATTTGCACCTATGCTGGTCTAGAATCAGAGAAGCTCAAAATTGGAAGGGACTTTGGGCTTTGGGGCTTCCCTGATAGCTCAGTTGATAAAGAATCTGCCTACAATGCAGGAGACCCTGGTTCGATTCCTGGGTCAGGAAGATCCGCTGGAGAAGGGATAGGCTACCCACTCCAGTGTTCTTGGGCTTCCCTTGGGGCTCAACTGGTAAAGAATCTGCCTGCAATGCGGGAGACCTGAGTTCGATCCCAGAATTGGGAAGATCCCCTGGAGAAGGGAAAGGCTCCCCACTCCAGTATTCTGGCCTGGAGACTTCCATGGACTGCGTAGTCCATGGGGTCGCAAAGAGTAGGACATGACTGAGCGACTTTCACTTCCTTTGGGCTTCCCCAATGGTTGAGACAGTAAAGAATCTGCCTGCAATGCAAGAGACCCGGGTTCAACCCCTGGGTCAGGAAGATCTCCTGAAGAAGGGAATAAATGGCTACCCACTCCAGTATTCTTACCTGGAAAATCCCATGCACAGAGGAGCCTGCTGGGCTACAGTCCATGGGGTTGTAGAGTCAGACCCAACTAAGCTTAGAGTTATCCACACAATAACACATGAATCTCTTCTAGAACATTCCCCAAAAAGTGACTAACCAGCTTCTGCTAGCACACTTGCAGTGATGGGGAAATCACTGGCTTGGAAAGCACTCTGTTCCACTGCTGGATGGTATGCGTGGCTGAACAGGTCTTCCTTATACTGAGTGTCATCCTAGGTCCCTGGAATCCTACCCACTGGCCTTAGAGAAATCCACAGATACCTGACCCCTCTTCCATATAATGATTCTTCTCATATTTAACGTCAGCCATCATGTTCTCGCTATATTTTCTTCCTCCCAGGCTAAACATTCTATGTTCATTTCCTCCTTGTGCTTGCTCCTACTGGGTTTCTGGTACCTCCTCATTGTTTGTGCTTCTTGCAACCAACAGTGATCCTTGATCTAACAGTCATGGCAACTGATGAAGAAGAAAACATGATCAGCCTGTTTTTTACATGACCCATGTAGAGTTCTAATGATCCTCGCCTCCTCTTCTACAAGTTCACATGCCATCCCTTTGGAATGCTGTCCTAGGATCTTGCCCTGAAATGACATTAAGATTACTGTGGATTCACAGTACGTGAAATCTATGTTTTTGAAATTTGGAATTCCATTTGTGGACATGCACACAAGCACATACATATCTACTTTTCAGTTCAGTTCAGTTCAGTTCATTTGCTTAGTCGTGTCCAACTCTTTCTGACTCCATGGACTGCAGCATGCCAGGCCTCCCTGTCCATCATCAACTCCCAGAGTTTACTCAAACTCATGTCTGCTGAGTCGGTGATACCATCCAACCATCTCATCCTCTGTCATCCCCTTTTTCTCTCACCTTCAATCTTTCCCAGCATCAGGGTCTTTTCAAATGAGTCAACTCTTCACATCAGGTGGACAAAGTATTGGAGTTTCAGCTTCAGCATCAGTCCTTCCAATGAATATTCAGGACTGATCTCCTTTAGGATGGACTAGTTGGATCTCCTTGCAGTCCAAGGAACTCTCAAGAGTCTTCTCCAACACCACAGTTCTAAAGCATCAATTCTTTGGCGCTCAGCTTTCCTTATAGTCCAACTCTCACATCTACACATGACTACTGGAAAAACCATAGCCTTCTAAGTTCACATTTTTTCAGCCTTTCTCAAAGGTCAACATCAGAGATTCAGAGATATCATTAAAGTTAAAACATAAAGATACCATTAAAAGTTCTCTCAGTTTCCTGGGGTATACTTTACACAGAGCGGATAGATGCTGTTCTACAATTTCTCACCCTCTGAGCTATTTTCAGTTATATTTGTTCTATCCTACACTCCGCCTTCAGTCTGAAAATCACTCTCTTTGACATTGTCAATTGGAAATAAAAGTTGATGAGGTGTGCTTTCTCTTAGCCTTCCATCAGTATTACATCACTGCCCAGAGAAAAGGCCCTCTACATATTCTGATTTCTATTTTCCTAAATAACTTTGTGCAACTTGGACATCGTCTGAAACCCAAAAGTTATCTTCTACTTTAGCCCTCCTGACAAAGTCCCCCAAGTCTGTGACAGGCTAGTTCTTATGCTTGAATAGGTACACTCTTTTCCTATAAAGACCTTCTCCCTAAATCTCGCATCAGAGTTACACTGGTGTACTTACCTACCTCCGGTCCTGTCTTCCTTTTTAGGCTATTTTCATCTTACCACTGAGTATCTAAGTCTTCTCTTTGCTTTGATTTTCTTCTTCCTCCACCACAGCATCATATTAGTCTTCTTAAATCCTTCAGCCCTTTACTCCAAACTCTGCAGTGATTTCATCCCACCCCTGCAGTAAAGCTCAGACTCTGTACTCCACCCCACAAAGGCTTCAGCTTGTTTTCTAGAGTTGATCATCATATTCCCTTAGACACACTCTCTGTTCTAACTAGGTGGCTCTCTAAACATGTTTTGAAAAGCCCCACATTGGCATCATTCCTCTTGCCCATAAAATATTTAACTGGTCTGCTTTTTAAGGTTCTTACAGTTACAGGTGCCTCATATCAATAGGTCAAATAAATATCATTTGTTCATCTCCCTAGAAGCTGAAAAGACAACCAATTAAACCAAAAAAACATTCTCGATATTTGAAAGCTCTTCCTATATTAGAAATGGTTTTAAATGAATAAGATCATCTCCTGTGTAAAGAAATATTCATGATTAGTAGGAATAAGACAACACAACAGGAAATCAGGCAGAGCTTATAAAGACAATTTACAGAAGAAGAAATGCAAATGAAAAATTAACATATGGGAAAAAAAACTCAATCTCACTAGTAATCAGGGAAAAACAATTTTTTTTTAATACTGCTTTTTACCCGTCAGATGGGGAAAAAAATTACATGGCTGTTAATGTCAAGTGTTGGCCAGGGCAAAGGAAACGTGCTCTCAGGCACAGCTGACAGGAGCATAAACTGACACTGCCACGGTGGAGGGCAATCTCGAGTACCTGTTAAGATAAAAATACAGGTTTGTTATGACCCCAAGGATGTGCTTCTAGGTACTTAACCTGCAGAGCACTTGTACAACAGGCAAAGAGTATCTTTAATGTACTACCTGTATTAGTTTCCTAGTGTTTCCATGAGAAGTATCACAAACTAGGTGTCTGAAAACATCGGCGATTCATTGTCACACAGTTCTAGAGGCTAGAAGTTCAAAACCAAGGTGTTAATGGAACCAGGATCCCTCTGAAACCTGTAGCAGAGAATCCTTCCTGGTTTCTTCTAACCTCCAGTGTCTGCTGGCAATTCTTGACATGTCTCAGCTTATAGAAGCTTCACTCCAATCTCTGCCTGTGTCAGCACATGACCATCTTCTCTCACATCATCCTTACCTCTGTTTCCAAGTTTCTCTCTTTTTATAAGGACACTAGTCATATTGAATTAAGAGGTTACCCTACTCCAGCATAACCTCATCTTAACTAATTATATCTGCAATGACACTATTTCTAAATAAGGCCATATTTTGAGGGCATGAGGATAAGGATTCAACATTCATTCTGGGGGGACACTCTTCAACCCATAACTTTACCTTTCAGGTAAAAAAGAAAGGAACATTTAAGAAAATATTCATGTGGTTGCTTATCTGTGCAAAATGAAAGGATAATGGAAGAACCAAGAAGCCAAGCAGGCAACAGGAAGTTGATAGTGGAGTGTCACTACCAGCCCTCAACAAAGAGGCTCACCCCTAACAAAGAGCCCAGGGCAAGCATACAAATGGAGGCCCACATACCATATGTCTAAATGTTAGGGTTTCCCAAGTGGCCTCGTGGTAAAGAACCCACCTGCCAATGCAGGAGACACAAGAAACATGGGTTTAATTCCTGGGCTGGGAAGATCTCCTGAAATGGGAAATGGCAACCCACTCCAGTATTCTTGCCTGGAAAATTCCATCAACAGTGGAGCCTGACAGGTTACAATGACTGTTAACTAAAAACATTCTTTCTAGCTGACAAATATCTTTATGACAATAAAATTTTCAAATAGGCATAAAATCATGATTTTTGTATGAAAAAAAGTTTTTTGTATGGCAAAATATCAAATACAACCAAATTAATTACTATTGTACATGCACTGATAGACCAACAATGTGTAGATAAGTAATAAAGATATTAAGAACTGATTTGTACTATGTGTATCATAAGACTTATTCTTCTTGACTTTTGTTTCAGAAAAATCACTATTGTTATAATCAGGATTTTCACATAACATTTTATAGCATTGATGGTAATGCCAAATGTTTTTGATAACTGTTGTTGATTCACTGTAGTTCCTAGGTTTTTTAATAATTTTAATTTGGAGAAACTTTACTGAAGCACTAGCACTTCTATTGAAAGTGTCAATAAAATTCTTAAATCAATGCTTACATTTGGAATTTTATATGGTATGGTCAAGAATTGTAACAATCACATATGACAAATTATTGTTAATGCAAAAAATGCTGTATTATAGCTACCATATAAATCATTATCACATACAGCATGATATTTACTAGCTCTTAAAGTAACTCCTAGATCCACACAATATTTATTAAGTTCTTTCAGATGCCAGAATGAAGAAAACCAAAAATCACAGCACATTGCCTAATTGATTCAAATCTCTCTACAAGACCATAACTTGATCAGCAATGATGGAAATAGTTACTACAAACATTACTTTGGGATTAATTATATGTAAATTTTCTTTAAAGTCATAAAAACATTTGCATTTCCTTGTTCTAATTTCCTTTTATTTTGTTAGAATATCACTTTTGGTTATAAATAGTTTAATTCCATTTTCTTTACAATTTTATAATATTTTTAACCCCTCTGAGAAATTGCCAAACTTAGATATGCTTTTGGTTATATTATAAATAACAAGCAATAGTTCATATCAAAAAACTGTGGATAGCACAAATCCAAAATTAATTTCATTATCCACCAAAGACCATACTTTGTTCTGTATTGAAGGATCTTCTATTATTTCATTTAGCTCTCCTAGTATATCTTAGATCCTTTCTAAATTAAATTTAATGGCTTTAACAACATTTAATCGACATCTCCATTACGTGTCTTAAGTGGCTATAAAGTCAAATTTAAATGTATTTCATCTACAGATAGATCCAAGACATATCATAAATAATCTCTGAGTTTCCCTAAAGAACTTCATGACTATTGGCTCAGTTGAGGCCACATCACTAGAAACAAATTCAAATCATGTTCCACACAAGTTATCAAGAATGTTTCTGGATTTTAGGCCAAAATGCAGGTTGGATCTAGAGAAATATACTTGCAGTTTAAGAGCAATATGACCAGCAGGTTAAGAATCTGTCTGCCAATGCAGCAGACATAGGTTCAATCCCTAGTCCCGGAAGATCCCACATGCCCCAGAACAACTAAGCCCATGAACAACTACTGGGCCCTCATGCTGCAACTACTGAAGCCTGCGCACACTCCCTAGGGCCCGTGATCTGCATCAAGAGAATCCACCACAATGAGAAGCCTGTGCACTGCAACTAGACAGTAGCCCCTTCTTGCTATGTCTAGAGAAAGGCTGTGCATAGCAAGGAAGAGCCAGTGCATCCAAGATAAACAAAAATAAATAAACTTTAAAAACAGCAATATGAACTGCAAGAGCATAATACTGCAAAACATTCTTTAGCTACTGTGTGCTACTGTTCAAAACACTGCCCTAATACATGTGTAACTCTGAACCATGAATTGGAACACAAAGGGAAGCGAGAAAATGGATGCGCATCACTGCTGGGAAAAGATACTTCCTTATTCAAAAATCTACCTGGGAGGAAGGATTTGACAAGTTAATCATTTCATCTTTTCTTTTATCAAAGTGCCTCCACCCTCAGATCCTCTCAACAACTCAAAGCAGTATCTAACACCAACAGTATCTATCACCAGCAACTCAACCCACACAACTGAAAGGCTCTCAGGTGCAGGTCTTTTGCTTTGAGGACACAGAGCAAAATATATAGGAAAGCATCTCTCTGGAGCTTGTTCTGTGTTAACCAGAAAAATAGATGTTTAAGGTTGCAAGCCATCCTGCGTCAGTACTGATACTGGATCCCAACACATAGAAGCAACCATGAGGTCTTCAACCATTATTTTGAGTGTTTGTGATATGCGGGCCCTCTAAAACAAGGGGTCTAGGGACTTCCCTGGTAGTCCAGTGGTTAAGAATCAGCCTTCTAATGCAACAGGTGCAGGTTCAATACCTGGTCAGGGAACTAAGATCCCATATGCCAGGGGGCAACTAAGCCCATATACCACAACTGGAGAAGCCCAAGCGACACAAAAAAATAAAAATAAAACAAGGGATCTATAGGTCAGGGGCTCTCTTGCTGGGAACAGAGGGCAGCCGATCTGGAGGAACAAAAAAGGAAAGATATTTCCTGAACTTAAGGACCAGATTCACCCAACAGAAGTGGGACCATGGAGACAGCTGCCCAGCAGAGCCAGAACCATGAAACTGAGGCGGCAGCAACTGCAGCTATTACCTGTGGAAGAAAACAGGGGATAGACGCTCTGCCTTTCTCCCTACCTTCTGTTCATTAATCCTTCCCAGGGCCTCCTGTTCGCTGAACCCTGATGGACACCAGTTGACTTGAGAGCATTGGGACATGCAGCCCACAAATGTCAGCCCCCTGCAGCAGAACTGAGCAAGGAAAGTCAAGGAACAAATATGAGGGAAAATGGGCTACAATGCACTGGCACAAGGGGGATATTTCCATAAAATCAAGACCAAGAAAAATATGCATGCTCTACCATCACTATTTAATGGTGGGGGGGGGGGGGTGGACCATCAAGAACAGGGCAGGCAACAGAAATAAGACTTACAACGATTGGAAAGAAGAGTGTAAAACTATTATATGTGGCGAGTATGAGTAAAAGCTCAAAAGAAAAGACTTTAAAATGGTTAATACTAATAGGAGAGTTCAATAAGGTGGCCTAATATAAGAAAAATACATAGGAATTAATACATTATAATAGCAATTGTTAGAACAAACACTGGACAACTATCCCATGCATAGTAACAACAACAAACAAATAAAAAACACTCTAGAAATTCCCTGGAAGTCCAGTAGTTAGGATTTTGAACTTCCACTGCAGGGGGTCTGGGTTCAATCCCTGGACAGGGATCTAAGATCCTACATGCCATGAGAAATAGCCAAAACAAAAATAAAAATTTTTTTAAAAGATAACATACTGAAGTATGACATTTACAAAGAAAGTGAAGACTTTATATGAAGAAAACAATTTTACTGCTAGACATGAATGACCCAAAAAAGATGTAGAAACCTGCCATGTTCCTGAATGAAACAGTTCAATACTGTTAAAATGTCCAGGCTTTATGAAATCATTCATAGATTTAACACAATTCCAATCAAAATCTCAAGAGATTTTACTGGAACCTAGATATTTATTGGAAAATAATTCTAAAGTTCATCTGTAAAAATCTACTAGTGAGAATAGATAAGATGTTTTTGTGTGATAATTTCTCTCTCAGAAGTAAGTATTTTAGAAAGTGAAAATATTTTAAACAGTGTGATAAATACTTCTCAGACCCTGTACTTCCTCCCCAGAAGCCCTGGGATTTTCTTTTTTATAAATTAAAAGAATAGGAAACCTGATCTAATCATTCACCAAAAATCACGGCACACTTGATTTGTGTGAGATCAGACTTCCTGGGGACAACAATTCCACAAGATCTGGAAATGGGACAAATAGACACACTTCTCCCAGGCAGCCTTTGACCAATACAGGCCGACTCTGATGTCATCTGGTCAATGCAATATCCTGATGGTATCCAGGCATTTACCTCCTGACTAAGGAGTCATGACAGTGTCCTATTCTCCTCCCTGACCTGATATCTCAGAGACCAGATTCTGCAAGTCCTTGATCATTTGCTACTTTATCAGTTTTGGACTGAATGTTTGTATCCCCGAAAAATGCCTATGTCGAAGTCCTAACCCGCAATGTGATAGTATTCGGAGATGAGGCCTTGGGAAGTCATAAGGGTGTGGCCCCCATGTTGGGATTAGACACTAGATAGCTTGCTTCCTGTCTCTCTGGCCACGTGAGGACACAGAGAGAAAGAGGCCATCTGCAAACCAGGAAGAGAGCCCTCATCTGAACCCAACGCTGCCAGCACTCTGATCTTAGACCTCCAACCTCCAGAATGGTGAGAAGTTCAAGTTCTGTTGTTTAAGCCTCCCAAGGTAATGGCATTTTGTTCTGGCAGACCAAACAGACTAAGACACCATAGTTTCCACAGCAACTCAAAGGAACTCATTACCCTCAATGTGACTGTATCTTGAGATAAAGTCTTTAGGAAGTAACTAGGTTTAAATAAAGACATAAGGATGGGGCCCTAACCCAACTGGACTGGAAAAGGAGGAAGCCCTATCTCACTCTCTCTCTCTTCCTTTGACCACAGAGAAAAGGCCATTTGAGGACACAGAGAGAGGACAGTCATCCACAAGCCAGGCAGAGAGAACTCACCAGGAACCTAACTGACCAGCACTTTGATCTGAGACTTCCTGGGCTCCAGAACTGCGAGGAAATAAATATCTGTTGTTTAAGTCAAGCAGTCTATAGTGCTTTGTTATGGCAACTCAAGACTAACACAAAGAAGAATCACCTCATAAAAGAGAGGAATTTGTATCATCTCTGGAGGGTGCCAGACACCCAAACACAACCTGGCTCACTACAGCACAGCCAGGGCTTATCCAGGCAAACCCAGACTCCAACCTGTTGGCAGGGGCTTGTCTTACCACGGAGAACCTGGGGTATAGGAGTCTCCATTCCTCCACTGCCTCCAACAGATGCTGGCCTTGCTAGCAAGTATTCCATTCAGGAAAAGCAATCAATGGCCAACTAATGCCTGTGCAAGACGTGAAGGTAGGGACCTCTCTGGTGGTCCAATGGTTAAGACTCCACCTGCCAATGCAGGGGACATGGGTTCGATCCCTGCTTCAGGAGGATTCCACATGCCATGGAGTAACTAAGTCTGTGCACCACAAAAAGAGAAGTCATCGCAATGATAAGCCTGCATGCCACAACTACAGAGTAGCCCCTGCTGGCCACAATGACAACTCAGCACAACAATAAATAAATAAACTTTAAAAAATAAAAATGAAGAGAAGAAAAAAAGATTTGAAGGTACTGCCCAGGATATTGCATTACATGGCTGCAGCCTGTAGCAGATCACACAGATGTAGAAAGCTATTCCTTCATAAAAAGTCTTTTCAAGTTTACCATTTCATATGCACAAGCAGCTAAGCTCACTGGGAAGCGGTCCCTTCTAGAAGGTAATAAAAACCATCCTAGCAAAGAGAATCCTCTACCGAGAGCGTCTTTTGTCATTTTGCAGTTGATCTCAGTGGTACTCCATGGACAGCAACCAGAGGACCTTGGAAGTGCAAAGTGTTCACAAAGAATCTACTTTAAGGGTATCACTGGATATGCACTCAAAAATGAGAGTTCAAATATTTACACTGAAGTATTATCTGCAACAAGATTAATTCCTATTGCAGGTAGGCTTCCCTAGGTTCCAAAATGAACAAATTCATTCAAAAAGTACAAAGTCAATCAAAGAGTCATTGACATCCAAAATTAAGAGTATTCTCTTTAGAGATAATTCTGTTTCTCAATGTTTTGAACTATATATTTTTGCTTTACACTTTTTGACAGTAAAGATTCTTTACAGGAGAATTAAAAAAAAAAAAAGAGTTGTGGTTTTTCCAGGGTTCTCTGTTCATTGTGAACCACACCCATCTCCTCCCTCAACTGGATCCTTAAGTTTCAGTCTGACAAGCACATGCCATCAAGAGGCATAGGTGTGGTACAAGACTAGAAACGATTTTGCCAAGGTTAGAAGGCAGGTTGCTGAGGAACCTGATGGACGTGGTGCTCTTACCTGGGCCAAGTGAGAGCACCACGAACCAGAATCACAGGAACACAAGAAACAAGCAAGATGATGGGACCCAAAACATTCACTAAATGAGGGAGAACAAACAACTAGAGGGGAAGCAGGAACTGTGGTCCAAAAGCAAGATACTGGACCAGGACAAAGGTAGTCCTGCAAGGAAAGCCAGAACCTCTGTAATCAACTCAGATAACTGGGAGGGAAGGCAGGTCAGAGGCTAGTTATGAGCATCAAGCCTCCCCATTTGTTGACTGCATACTTGGTGCCAGGCACTGCACAGGGGACTTTTCATCTAATCCTCAAAATTTCATTGCTGTTGTTGTTAAGTCGCTCAGTCATGTCCAACTCTTTGCGATCCCATGGGCTGCAGCATGCCAGGCTTCCCTGTCCATCACCAACTCCCAGAGCTTGCTCAAACTCAGGTCCATTGAGTCAGTGATGCCATCCAACCATCTTGTCCTCTGTCATCCCCTACTCCTCCTTTCTTCAATCTTTCCCTGCATGAGGGTCTTTTCTAATGAGTCAACTCTTCACATCAGATGGCCAAAGTATTGAAGCTTCAGCTTCACATCAGTCCTTCCAATGAATATACAGGATTGATTTCCTTTAGGATTGACTAGTTTGATCTCCTTGCAGTTCAAGGGACTCTCAAGAGTCTTCTCCAACACCACATTTCAAAAGCATCAATTCTTCAGCGTTCAGCTTTCCTTATGGTCCAACTCTCACATCTGCACATGACTACTGGAAAAACCATAGCTTTGACTAGATGGACCTTTGTCGGCAAAGTAACGTCTCTGCTTTTTAATAAGCTGCCTAGGTTGGTCTTGCCTTCTCTTCCAAGGAGCAAGTGTCTTTTAATTTCATGGCTGCAGTCACCATCTGCAGTGGTTTGGGAGCCCAATAAAATAAAATTTGTCACTATTTCCATAGTTTCTTATCTATTTGCCATGAAGTGATGGGACCGGATGCCATGATCTTTGTCTTTTGAATGTTGAGTTTTAAGCCAGCTTTTTCACTCTCCTCTTTCATCAAGAGGCTCTTTAGTTCCTCTTTAGTTTCTGCCCTAAGAGTGGTGTCATCTGAATATCTGAGATTATTGATACTTCTCCCAGCAATCTTCAATCCAGCTTGTGCTTTATCCAGCCTGGCATTTCTCATGATATACTCTTCTGCATATAAGTTAAATAAGCAGGGTGACTGTGGAAAATTCTGAAAGAGACAGGAATACCAAATCACCTGACCTGCCTCTTGAGAAATCTGTATGCAGGTCAGGAAGCAACAGTTAGAACTGGACATGGAACAACTGGTTCCAACTAGGAAAAGGAGTATGTCAAGGTTGTATATTGTCACCCTGCTTATTTAAGTTATATGCAGAGTACATCATGAGAAACGCTGGGCTGGAGGAAGCACAGCTGGAATCAAGATTTCCAGGAGAAATATCAATAACCTCAGATATGCAGATGACACCACCCTTATGGCAGAAAGTGAAGAAGAACTAAAGAGCCTTTTGATGAAGGTGAAAGAGGAGAGTGAAAAAGTTGGCTTAAAGCACAACATTCAGAAAACTAAGATCATGGCATCCAGTTCCATCACTTCATGGCAAATAGGTGGGGAAACAGTGGAAACAGTGAGAGACTTTATTTTGGGGGGTTCCAAAATCACTGTAGATGGTGACTGCAGCCATGAAATTAAAAGATGCTTACTCTTTGGAAGAAAAGTTATAACCAACCTAGATAGCATATTAAAAAAACAGAGATATTACTTTGCCAACAAAGGTCCATCTTGTCAAGGCTATGGTTTTTCCAGTAGTCATGTATGGATGTGAGAGTTGGACCATAAAGAAAGCTGAATGCTGCAGAATTGATGTTTTTGAACTGCGGTGTTGGAGAAGACTCTTGAGAGTCTCTTGGACTGCAAGGAGATCCAACCAGTCCATCCTAAAGGAAATCAGTCCTGAATGTTCATTGGAAGGACTGATGTTGAAGCTGAAACTCCAATACTTTGGCCACCTGATGTAAAGAACTGACTCATTGGAAAAGACCCTGATGCTGGAGAGATTGAAGAAGGGAGGAGAAAGGGACGACAGAGGATGAGATGGTTGGATGGCATCACCAACTCAATGGACGTGAGTTTGAGTAAACTCCGGGAGTTGGTAATGGACAGGCAGGCCTGGCGTGCTGCAGTCCACGGGATTGCAAAGAGTAGGACACGACTGAGTGACTGAACTGAACTGAACTGAATTGAACTGATGCACTCCTTTCCCAATTTGGAACCAGTCCATTGTTCGATGTTTGGTTCTAACTGTCACTTCTTGACCTGCATACAGGTTTCTCAGGAGGCAGATGAAGTGGTCTGGTACTCCCATCTCTTGAAGAATTTTCCAGTTTGTTGTGATCCACATAGTCAAAGGCTTTAGCATAGTCAACAAAGCAGAAGTAGATGGTTTTTTGGAACTCTCTTGCTTTTTCGATGATCCAACGGATGTTGGCAATTTGATCTCTGGTTCCTCTGCCTTTTCTAAATCCAGCTTGAACATCTGGAAGCTCTCGGTTAGCATACTGCTGAAGCCTGGCTTGGAGAATTTTGAGCATTAGTTTGCTCAAAATATAATCTACTATATATATATATGTTTATTTTATATATATATATACATATTTATATATATATATATATACATATAATCTACTTTTATCGGGTGAAGGGAGGGAGCCACTAAGAGAGTAACTTGCCCAACTTCATCCAGTTGGTGGATGACAGGGCAGGGATTTAAATCTAGCTATTTTTTGTTGTTGTTGTTCAGTCACTATGTTATTCTGATTTTTTGAAACCCCATGGACTGCAGCACACCAATCTCTTTTGCCCTTCACTATCTCCTGGAGTTCGCTCAAACTCATGTCCATTGAGTTAGTGATGCCATCCAACCATCACATCCTGTCTTGCCCCCTTCTTCTCCTGACCTCAACCTTTTCCAGCATCAGGGTCTTTTCTAATGAGTGGACTCTTTCACATCAGGTGGCCATCGTATTGGAGCTTCAGCTGTAGCATCAGTCCTTCCAATGAGTATTCAGGGTTGGTTTCCTTTAGGATTGACTGATTTCATCTCCAGGGAGTCCAAGAGACTCTCAATAGTCTTCTCCAGGACCACAATTTGAAAGCATCAATTCTTCAGTGCTCAGCTTCTTTATGGGCCAACTCTCACATCTGTACATGACTACTGGAAAAACCATAGCTTTTGTCTCTGCTTTTTAATATGCTGTCTGAAGTGAAGCGAAGCGAAGTGAAGTCATTCAGTCGTGTCCGACTCTTTGTGATCCCATGGATCACGTCAGGAGCCCATCAGGCTCCTCCATCCATGGGATTTTCCAGGCAAGAGTGCTGGAGTGGGTTGCCATTTCCTTCTCCAGGGGATCTTCCCTACCCAGGGATTGAACCTAGGTCTCCCACCTTGCGGCCAGACGCTTTACCCTCTGAGCCACCAGGGAAGCCCCAATATGCTGTCTAGGTGTGTCTAAACTTTCTGTTTAGAAGGTTATTGGTTCAATTTCTTTAATAAATGAGGGAAAATCCAAATTCTCTCTTCTTGTACGAGCTTGTATATCAATAGTCACATTAAAGTGATTATTGAAATAATCAAATTAGTATTTGCCATAGTTGTTACTCTTTTCTACTCATAATAATCCTTTATCCTCCTTTTAATATCTACAGGATCAGTAATGATGGTCCCTCTTTCATTTCTAGTATTAATAATTTCTGTCTTCTCTTTGTCTTAGTTAACCTAGTTGGACATTTATCAATTTCATTAATCTTTTCAAACAACCATCTTTTAATTTCTTCATTCCTGTTTATAATTTTATTGATTTCTGCTTTAATTTTTATATCTTTTCTTCTGCTTACTTTATTTTTCCTCCTTTTTCTAGTTTCCTAAGACGGAAGATTGAAGGCAAAAGGAGAAGGGGGTGACAGAAGATAAGTTGGTTAGAGAGCATCACTGACTCAGTGGGCACAAGTTTGAGCAAACTCCAGGAGAAAGTGGAAGAGAGAGGAACCTGGAATGCTGCAGTCCATGGGTTGGCAAACAGAAAAACGTGACCTAGTGACTGAACAACAACAAAGATGGAAACTTAGATTACTAATTTTAGATTATTTTTCTTTTCTAATATATGCATTCAATGCTATAAATTTTCCTCTAAGCAGAGCTTTTACAGTATACAACAAATTTTGGAAAATTGTATTTTCACTTTCATTTAGTTAAACATACTTTAGAATTTAAGAATTCTTTAACTTATATGTTACTGAGAATTGTGTTGTTTAACCTCCAACATTTCAGGATTTTTCAGCTATCTTTTGTTGATTTCCAGTTTAATTCCATTGTGAACTGATAGCATACATAGTGTGATTCTATTTTTTTTTTAATTTGGTAAGGTGTATTTTGTGACCCAGCATGCAGTCTATCTTAGTGAATGCTCTGTGTGAAAGAAAGGAAACACTTTATTATCCTGTTGGGTGAATTAGTCTATAAAAGTCAATTATATCATATTGATTGATTGTGCCATTCACTTCGGCTGTGTCCTTTCTAAATTTCTACCAATTACTGAGAGAAGGATGTTAATGTCTCCAACTATAATAGTGAGTTCTATTTCTCCTTTCAGCTTCTGAAAAGAGAACTTCTAAAGTTCTGCTTCTCCCTTCAGCTTAATCAACTTTTGCCTCACATATTTTTGATACTTTGCTGTTGGGTATGTATACATTAAGAATTATTATGAATTCTTAGGGAATTGACCTCTTTATCATTATGTAATACCTCTCCTCTCTTTATCCTTGTTAATCTTCTTCACTCTTAAATTTGTATTAATATTTAATATACATATTAATATAAATTAATAATTTACTGATACTAATTAATGGTAATTAATAATACTAATATTTCCTTGCTCTGCTTTGTCTGAAATTAATATTACTACTTCAGCTTTCTTTTGATTGGTGTTACCATGGTATGTCTTTCTCCATCTCTTTACTTTTAACCTATCTATCTTTACTTTTAATCTACCCAGCCTACACTTAAAATGAGCTTCTTATAAACAAAATACAAGAGCTTGTTTTTTTTAACCCACTCAGACACACAATCTCTGTTTTTTTCAGTTGGTGTGTTTAGACCATTGACATTTAAAATGATTATTGATATAATCAAATTAGTATTTGTCATAGTTGTTACTCTTTTCTATTCATTGCCCTTCTTTTTGTTTTTTTTTTTTTGTCTTGTATTTTTTAATTTTAATTAAATTTTTTGTTTTAATTGAGCATTTTATATAATCCCATTTTCCACTCTCTTATGATATTAGTTACACTTTTTATTTAATTTATTCTTTTAGTAGCTGTCCTATACATTTACTCATCCAAGTCCTTTCTCAAATACAACTATACCATCTCATGGGTAATGCAAGTACTTTACAACAGGATATTTCCAATCCCTTCCTCTCATCTCTTATAACATCACTGTCATTCATTTCACTGTGCATAACCTACAAGCACCAAATACCTTGTTTCTACTATTATTTTGAGCAGACTATTATCTGTTGGATCAACTGAAATAAAAAAATAAAATGTTTATATCACCATTATTTGTTCCTTCTCTAATGCTCGTCCTTTCTTTATGAGACCTCAAGTTTCAGAACTATGCCATTCTTCCTCTAAGAACTTCTTTGGCTGGGTAAGGGGTGGGGGCAGGTTGCAGAGCGAGCGTTTCTGAAGAACTTGTTTTAAGACGAAGGTGGGTCAGGCTTCCCTGGTGGCTCAGTGGTGAAGAATCCGCCTGGCAATGCAGGTTTGATGCCCAATCCAGGAAGATCCCACATGTCGCAGAGCACTAAGCCTGTGTACCACAGTTATCAAGCCTGTGCTCTGGAGTCCGGGATCCACAACTACTGACTCGGGATATCGCAACAACTGAAGTCTGCACCCTAGAATCCATGCCCTGCAACAAGAGGAGCCACCTCAATGAGAAACCCAAGCACCACAAGTAGAGACTAGCCCCCACCTGCCACAACTAGAGGAAAACCCACACAGCAATGAAGACTCAGCACAGCCAAAAACTAATAAATAAATTTTTAAATTTTTTAAAATAATGTAGGCCTACTGGCAACACATTCTCAACTACCACTAATCAACCAATCATTAACTGGACAAATTATTTAACTTGTTGCATTCTGCAACTTCTACAAATAAGAAATTATCATCAAGCAAGCATTTTTCCTGTTCTGAAATTCCAGAATTCTAAGCACAGTTTTATCCGTTCAGTTCAGTCGCTCAGTCGTTGAGACAAGTAGGGTGAATATTAATGGAAAACATAGAAGAGATTTTGTTTAAAATGACAAACACCTTTTATGCAAATAATCATTCCTTCAAATAGTTATTTCATAAATATTGCTTCTCAAATACCAGCTTCTCTTAAAGAGAAACTCATTTAAATGTCTCTGCTTTTCCTGTTTCAGTAAGTACAGAAAATCTACAATGTAAAGGTCAGTAAACTGTGGACTTTAGGAAAAGGTTTAAAAATTTTTTAACTAAAAAATGAGTTGGAACAGTTCCAATATTTTCATTTTGCTTTAGAGGCTAGCAAACATATTTGGACCCAGAATTTACTCTGGAGCATGGATGTTGGAAAAGTCTAACTTAATGAAATGGAAGGGAAAGGGAAAAAAATGCAGTAGGACAAATTAACACAGTAAGGCAATATAGCTGATCCTTGAAATTGTGGATTTAGCATTGAAGGTTCAGTCTGCTCTCTAACGATCCTAAAGTCTGCATCCTGTAGTAATAGATAATTTTGCTAAAACGTTAATTTTTCAGAATCCTATGCCCCACATGGCTGTGCATGAGCCAAGCATCCAAATTCCACAGTAGCCTCTTCAGTCTTTGACTCGTCATTATGCACAAGTGTGTTCTCATATGTACTATGCTTCATTTAGGAAGGAATCATTTGCTACAATTTGTTGCTGTTGTTTAGTCTCAAGTCGCCTCTGATTCTTTTGCCACCCCTGTAGCCCGCCAGCCTCCTCTGTCCATGGGATTTCCCAGGCAAGAATACTGGAGTGGGTTGCCATTTCCTTCTCCAATATGTTACAATGGTAACTAATAACTAGGGATGCATGAAGGTCTTTAGGAGATCTCAAAAACACTTTTTATTCTATTTTAAAGAGTAAAATAAATAGATAATAGTAGATATAGATTTTTTAAATGGTTTTTTTAAGTGGTACAAGCTACTATGAATAATACAAAGCTCCATAGTCTCTTTTCACAATCTCAGTTAAGACTCTTCCTGTTGCAAGTAACAGAAACTCAACTCAAACTGGTACCATCAAAGAGTTCTTGGCTTGTTATTGAAAAGTCTCAGGATGGCTTTCGGGCATGACGTGAGCCTGGAACCCAAATGATGTCATCAGGATGAGAGTTTCCTTTCCTCTCGGCTCTGCTCTCACTGTTGGCTTCATTTTCATTCTCCACTTGGCAGCTCTCTGGGTTCCCATCCTCCCAGGTGTCTTCCAGCCAAGAAGACAGCACCATTTTTTAACCCCTGTGAGTCCTGGAGTCACACTGATTGGATCAACTTGGGTCGCTGTCCACTCCTGTTCAGTCAGGCAGTGTTCATGTGTTCCACCTCTGGGGCCAGAAAGGCGCCCTACCCAATCCATAATCCATAGGGTTGAATCACAGAGAAAAGATTCACCAGAGGAAATTCAGGATGTTCTGACCCAGAGGAAGAGCAAATGTGTGATGGGTGACCAAAACAGTCACCTGCTGCGTGCAGGTGTTTAAGACAATCCTGAAGGAACCTGTGGCTGCCATGGGGGAGAGCTGGTCCTAAACAGCCATACATTCAGCATCGGGCTCCCCTGTTTGGAAAGCCAGGGGAGGTCCAGGGGAACACAAGGGCTCCAGGAACTGCAGCAAAGAATAGCTGCTCCACGGCTTCCCCAGGAAAAACATCCTAACATCCCTTGAGTATCCGTTGCCTCTGTGTGCTCAGAAATTTAACTAATGTAATGCCAGAGAAATCCTGCTGACAGGGAAGCATTCCGTGTCAACTGGTGACCACGTTTTTCATTAAGCCAGCTTTTAGTGAATGCAACCCTTGAACAACATGATTTATTTGTACCTACAAAGATTCTTTTCAGTAAATGCATACCACAGTACCACACAATACAAGGCTGACTGAATCCAAGAATAAGGAATTGGGGATTTGGAAGGCCAACCATAAAGTTACACATGGATTATCCACCATGAGGACGGTCGCACTTCTAGCTTCCACATTGTTCAAGGGTCACTGCGCTTTCAAATTTATTTGTTAATGTGTTCATTTTTGTATTACTAGCAAGACCCAGGACTGCCTACATTTATCACGTGTTCATTTTTGTATAAACACATCTTGGGATAAACAGTTAAATTTTATGGGGAATAAACCTATTTTATGTTATTTGAATATTTGGACTAGCATTAAGCTATGCAGAAGACTGACCCTGTGCTTTAAACTTGCCAGCCTTAAACTTACTTTAAACTAGACCAGGAGATACACCCTCTTGTATGTCACGAGGGGGAGTGACTCAGAGTGTGAACATCACCAGCCTAAGCCCACGACCTGCAAAGCCTCATTCTGCCCATCTCACGGGGAAGGGACTGGCACCAGAGTGACAGGAAGGGCTGTGCAGACAGGCTCAGAGTGAACCCAGCTCCACTCTGTGACCCTGGCAAGTTACATGGCCTCTGTGCCTCATTTCTCTTGCCTGTAACACAAGGATAAAACAGCTCTTACCTCACAGGACTGTGGTAGAATTAAAGGAGATAATTCATGTTGAATATTTAAATCAGCAATTGATATGCGGTAAGTATTTCACAGTTATTAATATACCTGTATATATTGGTCTTCATGTTTCTCTTCTCTAAGTTTTTAAGCTCTGTTTGTAACAACATAACTTGCCCACAGTTCATCCAAGTTCAATGTCAATCACTCACCATATATATTACAAAATGGAAACTTATGCACTTGGAATTGGAACTAAAAATTGACAATAAAGTATCTTTTATTTTATATACAAATATATAGCATGGACTGTGTTGAGGCTGTTATTAAATACTTCCCTATATCAAACAATTTAATCCTCATAATAATTTTATGAGGTAGGTTCTACTATTATCCTAACTTTATAGATGAGGAAACTGAGGTACAAAGAAGTTAAATAAGTTGCCTAAAGCCACACAGCTAGTAAACTTTAGATTTAGGATTTGAATCCTGACAAGTCTGTTTCCAGAGTCCAGGTCCTTAACGTCTTTACCATTTCCTTTTCATCTTTGCTATTCAGTTGATAGAGAAGGAAGTGTTGAAAGAGAGAAAAATAATTATTGACTTTTCACACTCATTAAGCACTTACTCTGCTGGAGCTTTCATACCTACTTATTTCAATACTTTAATCACCATTAGTACTTTTAAGAATAACCATAAAGAGACTTTTAGAGAGTGCTTAAAATACCAGAAGTTATTTCATGTAATCCTCTAATAGCCCTATGAAATAGATGTTATTAGTACTGCCATTTTACAGATGAAGAAAGTAAAGCTTTAAAAGGTTAAGTAACTTGCCCAAAGTCATGTAGGTAATAAGTGGTAAAACTGGGCTTGAAACCTACATTGTCTGGCTCTAAAATGCTTGTGTCTAACCACAATGCAAACACTCTCCTATCTCTGTAACACTATGGGATCGGTATTATGATGCTATCATTACGACTAAATCACACAGATGCTTATTCAAGATCTACTCACAAGATACTGACCACTGGCATTATTATCTATCAGTTAAAGATGGGAAAATGAAGCCACAGAGACTAAATGGATATGAGGCTGCCCCAGTGAAACGTCAATCCAGTCACTGGGCAAGCTAACTGTAGGCAAGTTTGTGAAGTGAATGACTACTTCCTCTGGGGTTTCCAAACTCTCTTTCAAACTCTTTTCTCAAATACTAGTAGCTCCGATTCCTCATGTTGGAAAATAATATATTCTCTCCAAATTATTGTGACTCAATTAAGAACTTAGAGTGGGTTAGAGAGGATATAATGAAATATAAATGTGGAGTTCTAAGAATGCTGTCAGCAGACAGTTCAAAGGCAGGATGTTTCAGTTAAATGAGAATTTCTAACATTCTGATGTGTTGCTAAGGATAAGAATTCCCGCCACCCAGGGAAGAATGGTGGAGAAACTAGAAACTTTGAGAAAATTTTTGGATTCAGAATTTAAGAAATGTGGGAAACATTCTCAGAGCAGACAACTCAGAGGGTCTGGTATAATAAGAACAAACATTCAAGTAGAGTTTAATTTATGGAATTTCTGTTGACCAAGTCCAGAGATA
Organism: Odocoileus virginianus; assembly: GCF_023699985.2. Lineage (NCBI taxonomy): Eukaryota > Metazoa > Chordata > Mammalia > Artiodactyla > Cervidae > Odocoileus > Odocoileus virginianus. The sequence continues at coordinate 14,207,966 of NC_069674.1, forward strand.
CATACTAGGGTTCGGGTAACTCCGAGAAAGGCAGATTCAATCTTAAATTGAGAGGAAAGATTAATAGCAAGCACCATGTGGTTCACACATTATTGTTGTTGTTCAGTCACTCAGTTGTGTCCGACTCTTTGTGACCCCATGGACTGCAGCACACCAGGCTTCCCTCTCCTTCACTATCTCCCGGAATTTGCTCAGACTCATATTCATCAAGTCGGGGATGCCATCCAGCCATCTCGTCTTCTGTCGTCCCCTTCTCATCCTGCCTTCAATCTTTCCCAGTATCAGGATCTTTTCCAATGAGCCAGCTCTTCACATCAGGTGGCCAAAGTATTGGAGCTTCAGCTTCAGCATCAGTCTTTCCAATGACTATTCAGGACTGATTTTTCTCTAGGATTGACTGGTTTGATCACCTTGCTGTCCAAGGGACTCTCAAAAGTCTTCCCCAACACCACAGTTTGAAAGCATCAGTTCTTCGGTGCTCAGCCTTCTTTATGGTCCAACTCTCACATCCATACATGACTACTGGAAAAACCATAGCTTTGATTATACAGACCTTTGTTGGCAAAGTGATGTCTCTGCTTTATTATATACTGCCTAGATTTGTCAGAACTTCTCTTCCAAAGAGCAAGCGTCTTTTAATTTCATGGCTGCAGTCACCATCTGCAGTGATTTTGGATCCCAAGAAAATAAAATCTGTCACTGTTTCCCCACCCATTTGACATGAAGTAATGGGACCGGATGCCATGATCTTTATTTTTGGAATGCTGAGGTTTAAGCCAGCTTTTTCACTCTCTTCTTTTGCCTTTATCAAGAGGCTCTTTAGTTCCTCTTTGCTTTCTGACATAATTAATTTTCACAATGGCCTTGCTAAGTACCCATTGCCAACCTGTTTTATTGATGACAAAAATAGCTAAAAGAGTATCTAGATCTCTTCAGTGGGGTACACAGGATTCAGACCTAGTTCTGTCTAATTCCAAAACCTTTTTTTTAAACCCATGCTGCCCTTTGGAGCAGATAAAGGGCATGCCTCTTCCAGGATCACAAAATCCACCCCACGGGTGGGATACAAAGATGAACTACCAAAAGCCAGAGAAGGAGTGGATCAATGCAGCAGAGACTGGGCCAAGCTAACACAAGAGTGTGTGTCTATAGTTTACGCAATGCATCATGCCCCTTAAACAAAATCCCTTCTAAACTGCCTGTGGCCTATGCCAGGTTGTGTTGATTTCCTAAACAAGTGGCCTAAAATGATAAGATTCCTGGTCATTAATGGAAACGTGTTTTCCAATGACCTCTAAAATGACATCTTTGGACCCTTCTTCTCTCATACTGACAGGTGTGACTTTTTGCTCTATCAGAGTTGTAACAGTTCCAGGATTTGAGTTTAGGTCTCAGAGTAGCAAGGCCATGTGGCCCCAGATTTGCATATTCATGAGTCTTCAGGCCAAATTACCATGATAATGTTACTGCTTATTAGCACCTCATTACAAAGTCCTCAACAGGCTGATTTTATTTTAAATAAGCAAAAAAGATTCCCAATCTTTTAGATATGCATGCTGAAATATAAGCATATGAAATCATATGCTATCCATGATTTACTTCAAAATAATATTAGAGGAGGGGAGATGGATACACAGAGGTTCATTATATCACTCTCTCTGCATTTGTGTATGTTTGAGATTTTCTATTAAAAATTTTTAATACATTCTTGCCGTAAGTTTTTGTTTATAATATTCCATCAGTCTGCTAAGCACTTCTCTTTCTCTTTTTTTTTTTTCCTCTTTCTCTTTATGAAAATGCAAGTCCCAGCTTCTCTGTGATTCTTTCTATAGTCACTCTGGCCCACTGGGGTTCTCACCCTTAGAAGTCATCATTTCTTTAATTGAATATAGTAAGAAAGAAGACAGTTTAAAATCAATATGCTAAACTTCCACATTATAAGTAAATAAAAAAACCAAACCAACAAATTTGACGCAAAAGGAAGAGAAAGAAGATAATAAAGACAGAAGGAAACAGTAAAATAGAAAACAAACATATAGCAGAGATTATCATCTAAGCTAAAGGTTGGTTCTTTGAAAATTAATAACCCATAGCCTTCTGTGACAACAAACATAAAAAGTTAGGCTATCTGGACAATTTTCTAGAAAACGTATGTCAAACTTTATGTCAACTTTTCAAAGTTGACATAAAGAAAAAGAGTCCAGTTTCAGATGGGAAGTGAGTAGAATTTCAAAAAAAATAACACAAGAATAATAATTATCAAAAAAAACTGTAACTCAAATTTCTGCACAAAGAGAATGCAAGCCGAGATGACTCTACCAGCAAATTCTACTAAACACCTGTGGAAGAAATAATATCGATCTCAAAACTATACCAGGGAATAGAAAAAGAGGATAGATTTATGAACTAGCATAACCTTGATACCAAAACCAAATGCATTTTTTAAAAAGTAAAATTATAGGTTAATAATACTTATCAGTATAGATGTAAAATCCCTAAACAGTATATTTGCAAATGAATACAAAAATATATAAATATAATAGCAAATATATCACAGTCAAGTTCGGTTTATTCCAGGAATAAAAATTAAATCAATCATTATAATTTACTGCATTATAGGAAAAAGAATTTTTTTAATATGATCACATCAATAAGTATAGAAAAGTATTTGATAGATTTCAACATAGATTCATAATTTAGAAAAGACTCTTAGCAAAGCAGAAATAAAAGCAAAAAGCCATCATCTGATAAATAATGTCTACAGTAAACCACAGAAAGCATTATATTTAATGGAAAAAAAATTGCAAACTTCCTCTTTGAAATCAGGTACAAAACGAGATTCCCATTAACATCGCTTCTATTTAACATTTTATTGGCATCCCTAAACTCTGAAGAGAGACTAGAAAAAAATAATAATACAAGGATAGGAAAAGAAGAAATTAAAGATATGTGGGCTGTTAAGGGGAATTCCCAGGTGGTACTAGTGGTAAAGAACCCACCTGCAATGCAGGAGATGTAAGAGATGCAGGTTCGATCCCTAGGTCAGGAAGATCCCCTGGAGGAGGGCATAGCAACCCACTCCAGTAAGAAGCCTGGCGGGCTACAGTCCACAGGGTCACAAAGAGTCGGATACGACTGAAGCGACTTAGCATGGTTAGGCATGGGCTGTTAAGGAAACCAACAAGGGATGGTAAAGCACCCCAATCACCAGAACAGCAAGCTGTTACTGCCCATAGGCCTGCAGAGCCCAGAGGAGGAAAGCAGTTAACAAGCTTGGCATGAACTGTGGCTGCAGGGGAGGGCTGCCCAAGGGCTGTGGGGAAAAAGCCATCCAGGCTGGAGGGACTCAAGGGAATAAATACCCAACCACCCTCTAATCTCTGGCTGGCGCCTCGTAATTCCTGGGTCTGAAGAAATACAGTCTTAGGAGGTCAGCTCCTAAAGCTCAGAGCAGGGTAGAGAAAAGTGGAGAGTACATATGGAGGTGCAAGCGGGAATTCCCAGCACATGGTCTTTGAGGCAGCAGTGGGACACTCAGGCAAAAATTCCCACCCCATCCTTAAAGATGTGAGTCTAGAACTCAAAGAGAGCTCCAACAGGACACACTTCCTGCTCTTGGAGAAGTTAAACTGCAGCTGGAGAAGGGGAGGCCGAAAGACTTCAATACACAATTGGTTAAATGATGTGGGTCAGGTTGTAAGTACCATATGAGGGGAGGGATATCAATAAGAACCAAAACAGTCAGGATGCACATACACACAACTATGTATGAAATAGGTCACTAATAAGGACCTACTGTATCATACAGGTAACTCTTCTCAACCTCTGTAATTGCCTACATGGGAAAGAATCTAAAAAAGAGTGGATCCATGTATAATTGATTCACTTTGCTGAATACCTGAAACTAACCCAGCATTTAAAATCAACTATACTCCAATAAGAGTTGACTCATTGGAAGAGACCCTGATGCTGCGAGGGATTGGGAGCAGGAGGAAAATGGGACAACAGAGGATGAGATGGCTGGATGGCATCACCAACTCGATGGGCATGAGTTTGAGTAAACTCTGGGAGTTCCTGATGGGCAGGGAGGCCTGGCATGCTGCGATTCATGGGGTCGCAAAGAGTCAGACACGACTGAGCGACTGAACTGAACTGAACTGATACTCCAATAAAAAATTTTTAAAAAGAAAAAACAATCAGGATGAATTCAAGTCAGACATGGAAGTAACCTGAGACTTCAGGATAGATGGCTTAGTAAAATAGAAGGCAGAGGACAGGACATTCCAGGAAACAGTAACAGCAATATAATTATTATTATAATTCATTTACTATTAGCATTTGAAAGTGAAAGTGAAAGTAAAGTTCAGTCATGTCCAACTCTTTGGGAACCCGTGGACTGTATAGAATTTTCTAGGCCAGAATACTGGAGTGGGTAGCCTTTCCCTTCTCCAGGGGATCTTCCCAACCCAGGGATTGAACCCACGTCTCCTGCATTGCAGGTGGATTCTTTACCAACTGAGCTACTGTTTCAGTCAGTTCAGTTCAGTTCAGGCGATCAGTCGTGTCTGACTCTTTGTGACCCCATGAATCGCAGCACGCCAGGCCTCCCTGTCCATCACCAACTCCCAGAGACTACTCAAACTCATGTCCATCAAGTCGGTGATGCCATCCAGCCATCTCATCCTCTGTCGTCCCCTTCTCCTCCTGACCCCAATCCCTCCCAGCATCAGGTCTTTTCCAATGAGTCAACTCTTCGCATGAGGTGGCCAAAGTACTAGAGTTTCAGCTTCAACATCAGTCCTTCCAATGAACACCCAGGACTGATCTCCTTTAGGATGGACTGGTTGGATCTCCTTGCAATCCAAGGGACTCTCAAGAGTCTTCTCCAACACCACAGTTCAAAAGCATCAATTCTTCTGCGCTCAGCTTTCTTCACAGTCCAACTTTCACATCCACACATGATCACTGGAAAAACCATAGCCTTGACTAGATGGACCTTTGTTGGCAAAGTAATGTCTCTGCTTTTTAATATGCTATCTAGGTTGGTCATAACTTTCCTTCCAAGGAGTAAGTGTCTTTTAATTTCATGGCTGCAATCACCATCTGCAGTGATTCTGGAGCCCCAAAATATAAAGTCTGACACTGTTTCCACTATTATCCCATCTATTCCCCATGAAGTGATGGGACCAGATGCCATGATCTTAGTTTTCTGAATGTTGAGCTTTAAGCCAACTTTTTCACTCTCCTTTTTCGCTTTCATCTATGAGCTAATTATGTATCAGGCACTGCTCTAAGTGCTTTATAATATTACATTTAATACTCAGAACAATCCTATGAAACAGGCACCAGCATCAGTCTGATTTGACAGAGAAAGAAATTTAGGCACAGAGAGGTTAAAATTTTCCCAAGGTTTAGGCACAGAGAGGTTAAGTAACTTGCCTGAGGCTGCTCAGCTAGTAAATGGCTCAGCCACCATCTGAAGCCAGGAAGTCTAGTTTCACAGCCTATGCTCGTAACCACTCTGCTACCTCACTCCATGAGAACCACAGTAACAGGCTTGGGAGTGAGATTATTTCGGAAGAGTAAAGCAAGTCTGCTAAAGCTGAGTTATGTGGCATCTGCCCTGTTTTAGATGCATGGGTTTGAAAAACCACTTAAGGATGATGATGGCGGTGGAGGTGGTGATGGTGGTGATGATGTGATAATGGTACTTACATGCTGCTGCTGCTGAAATGATGACAATGACAATGACGATGATGGGTTTCTAGAATTCCTGTGAGCAGATAGAAATCAAGATTCACTGTTAAGGGATAAGTTAATTACCCCATTAGTAAAATTCTAAGAAAAAAATAGGAAAAAGTACTGAACCAGCGAATAGTGGGAAGAATCAACGATGGACTGATTATACACTGTTTTATTAAGAGAAATTGGCTAGGGATCCAGAAAGAGAAGCAATTAAATTAATAACATTAGAAGTAGCTGGAGAAAAAAAATAGCTAGAGAAGAACACTTTTTCCATCGGATTGGTTTCAAGAATATCTTCTTCATTTACATACACACATTTCTTCACATTTCTGTTTGGACGATCATAAATAAGACTGCTTATAAACATTTGAGTAAAAGTCTTTGTGTAAACATATTTTTTAATTTCTCTTCAGTGGAAATCTGGGGGAATTCTGGTAAGGATATATTTAACACTATAATAAGCTACCATATTATATTCCAAAGTAGCCATACCATTTCTAATTCCGCTAGCTCCACATCCATATCAACATTCTTATTCTCTGTTTTTAATTTTAGCCTTTCTAGTCAATATGTTGCCTTTAATTCACATTCCCCCGATGTTAAACATCTTTTCACATGCTCATTTCTCACCTGTATATCTTCTTTGGTGAAGAGTCCATTCGCATCTTTTGCACATTTTTTTAATTGGGTTGTTTATCTTCTTACATTTTAATTGTAGGGATTCTTCCTATTTTCTGACTGGACACAAGTCTTTTATCAGGTATAAGTTTTGCAAATAGTTTCTCCAAGTTATGGCTTATCTCTTCATATTCATAAAAGTATATTTCAAAAATCAGAAGTTTTACATTTCTGATGAAGCATAATTTATCAACTTCTTATTTTATGGCTTGCATTTTCCATGTCTGATCCAGGAAGACTTTGCCTAGTCCAACGTCACAATAGTCTTCTTGTATGTTTTCTCAAAGAAAGTTTATAGTTTTGGTTCTTATATTTATATCTACGACACATTTGGAGTTGATTTTTGTACAAAGAAATACCAAGTCTCCGGATTATACAAACAGACCATTTACTACTGAGAGAGCATCTTAGCACCAGCTCTGATACCCAGTTCCCCACAGAACAACAACGAGGGCCTGACATTACCCCCAAGATGCAGCAGTCTAAAACCAAAGGTGAAGACCTCAAAACTACAAGACTCAGAGTTTATAAAGGGACTGAGGGCAATCTCTTCTCCAGAGGATGGGAGAGATTTTTACTCTGGAATTTAAACAAATCATCTCTGGGTAAGAGATGATGAGTTTGCTTTTGTTTTTCCTCTTATGTCTCCCAGATCTCACCCAAGGGTGACCCAAGTGAGGAACCTGGGTCTGCTAGCAAAAAAAACTCCAAGAGAAACACTGCCTTACTGTCTTGAAGACCAGGAAAAGGAGAACTTGAGAGCCAGCTTTACCACAAGATCAGCCCCAGTCCTGGGGCTGTAGTACAGTGGCCATGGAGTAAGCGTCCGAAACCTCAGTAACTCACCATTCTAAACAGAGGATGTGGGGACAGGGACTGCAGAGGAACCCCTACCATTTTTTTCTCTGTTTTTTCTCCCTATTCGGCCACGCGGGTGGCCCCATCACGCAATGCAGGTGGCTAAACTCCTAACAGAAACCTGTCTTTACAGCCAGAGAATGAAGAAAAGAGGCCCCTGGGACTCAGAGAGTGTGAGGGAAATCTTAGAGAGCAGAAGGCTAGACAAAGGGATCCCTAATTCTCTACACAGACTCACCCATGACTAGGCTTACCCCTAATCTGCACACGTTTAGAACTGACCCAAAGCAGCACTGTAAGGCCTTTGTAAAGTGAACTGACATAGAAGGCAACACACAATTTACAATCCAAATATAACCAAGCTGATTGTCTACCAAAACAAACAAAATTCAACATTCTCCAGAGAATTTTAATAGGGCTGACAGACTCACCACCTACTACTCAAAATATAAGATATAATCCAAAGTTACTCAGCAAAGAATCAGGGAATTGTGATCAATTTGTAAGGAAAAGAAAATTAGGATATGCCAATCCCAAGACAAACTAGATGTTGGAAATATCAAAGACTTTAAGGTAGTCATCATATCCATGCTTCGTGAAGATAAACCTCCCTTAAGTAAATAGAAACAGAGAATTTTTTTTGCAAAGTAATAGATTCAACAGCAAAGACTCAAATAGAAATTTTAGGACTGAAAATGAACATTTTATATGAAATGTCAACGCACAGCTTGATAAAAAAAAAAATGAGAATGAAAAGGGCCAGTGAAACTCAAGATTAGATTGAAAATAGATCATAGCAGTTATTCAACCTGAAAGCGGGGGAAATAAACAGAGCATTATCAAATAATTTAACATCTGAGTCACTGGAGTCCTAGAAGGACAGGAGAAGTAAATTAATACAAAAAGAATTTTTGAAAAAATAATGGCCAAAAGTTCCCTAATATAGTAAAGTCATAAATGTACAGATGTCAATTTTTAAGATTTAAGGGAAAAAAATTTGGTCTTCAGAAGTTTGATTGATGAGTCTGGAAAGATTTTTATTCTTGTCCCAAAAAGATAAACTTCCAAAGATCAAAGATTTTTTTTCTTAAATCTTAAAAACTGACACAATACACATAGGGGAACAACTATTTGAAAAACTGCTGATTTCTCCTCAGAAGCCATGAAGACCAGAAGACAGTAAAACAACATTTTTGAGAGCTGAAAGAAAACAACTCTCAACCCAGAAGTCTATATTCAGTGAAGATACCTTTAAGGAATGACAATGAAATAAAGACATTCTCACATGAACCAAAAATAAAAGAATTTGTCACAAGCAGATCTGCTCTTTAAAAAGTGATAAAAGAAGTTTTTCAGGCTGAAAGGAAATTATACCAAAGGGGCACTTGGAACATCAGGAAGGAAGAACAACAAAGATGGTAAATATCTAGGTAAATATAATAGACTCTTCTTCTTCTTTATTTAAAATATGTATAACTGTTGAGAACAAAAATTACTAATATTCTCCAAATTCCAATATATGTACATGTAATACTTCAGACAACTACAACATAAACAGTGTAGGATAAATGGATAAACATGGTGTTAGGCTTGAGACAAAGGGCTGGGAAGCCCAGAAAATAGAGGGCCTTGGATGCAGAGATCCTTCAGTAATGGGTTTTCACATGATACTGACTGCTACTAAATCCTTTCACAAACTGTTGTTTTTAAATGTACTGATGTAGGGGAAAGTGCACTTAAATTATTCTGATAAAGAGATGATATTTTCCTATATTTCTAAGCTTTATTTTTCCCTTATTCATCACCTTCTTTGTCTGAAATGATAAACAACAGCCATACAAGAATTGGGTAACAGCAATACCACTTCTGGGCATACACACTGAGGAAACCAGATCTGAAAGAGACACATGTACCCCAATGTTCATCGCAGCACTGTTTATAATAGCCAGGACATGGAAGCAACTTAGATGCCCATCAGCAGATGAATGGATAAGGAAGCTGTGGTACATATACACCATGGAATATTACTCAGCCATTAAAAAGAATTCATTTGAATCAGTTCTAATGAGATGGATGAAACTGGAGCCCATTATACAGAGTGAAGTAAGCCAAAAAGATAAAGACCATTACAGTATACTAACACATATACATGGAATTTAGAAAGATGGTAATGATAACCCTATATGCAAAACAGAAAAAGAGACACAGATGTACAGAACAGACTTTTGGACTCTGTGGGAGAAGGCGAGGGTGGGATGTTTCGAGAGAACAACATGTATATTATCTATAGTGAAACAGATCACCAGCCCAGGTGGGATGCATGAGACAAGTGCTCGGGCCTGGTGCACTGGGAAGACCCAGAGGAATCGGGTGGAAAGGGAGGTGGGAAGGGAGATCGGGATGGGGAATACATGTAACTCCATGGCTGATTCATGTCAATGTATGACAAAACCCACTGCAATGTTGTGAAGTAATTAGCCTCCAACTAATAAAAATAAATGAAAAACATAAATAAATAAAAACTTTGTTTCCAACAACAACAACAAAAAAGAATTGGGTAATAGAAACAACAAAGAAGGATGAAAGTCACTAGTAGTAGTTAGTGCCACCAGAAGAGAGCTGTTTTTTCCTGTATATCGATATCCAGGAATATATGTAAATATCCAAAATATATATAAATAGCCTATATGAATATCCATGTACTTATGAAAATGAGACAATTGCCCAGATAAGTGACAGGTATAACTCTTTTTCTGCAATGAGTTCTCACAAAAAGAGATATCAGAAAGAAATTGTAATTAATAAAAGAAACTGTAATTAATAAAAGAAACTGTAATGGATAAAAGAAAGTGCAATTAATCCTAGACTGCTACCTTAATTCTCCCGTTAGCACTTTTGGAAACAGTCTTAGAAACTGTTAGCATAAAAATAAAATACAAATGATCTTCAAACTTTTGCTTATGACCCACTTAAGAGAAAGCACGTGCTCCCTTGCACATTTTAAGTTGACATCTAAAATTTTTCATCATAAATTTAAAGAACGGCAAAGTGTATTGCCAACATGAAAATTTTTAAATAAAACAGTACATCATCTTTTCAATGTCCAATGGAATAGTAATTTCATATCCATCATCATTTTGTCCTTATAATACACAAATACAATCTTCGTTGGTAGTGGAAAAGTTTATACCATTTCTTTTTCTTCTTGAAGTTACATTCTACTTACCTCATGAAATGTCACCTTATCCTAATACATTTTTATACTTAAAAGACATTTCTTGATCATCTATTCTATTTCTTTGCAATAAAATATTTGCAAATCGAATTTTAATTTCTTTAAACTTCTGTGACTGAAATTCTCTATCTGCTAAAAATGGTTTTCCCTTTGGACTGATTCAGGGTTACCGTGTTTTGGTATAGAAGTGATCAAGACAAATTACACATATCCTGAATTCTGGAGAGTGCTTCTGCTGTTGCTGCTCAGTCACTCAGTCACGTCCAGCTCTTCACAACCCCACGGGCTGCAGCACGCCAGGCCTCCCTGTCCTTCACCCTCCCCCGGAGCTTGCTCAAACCCATGTCCATCAGGTTGGTGATGCCATCCGACCATCTCATCCTCTGTCGTCCCCTTCTCCTCCTGCCTTCAATCTTTCCCAGCATCAGGGTCTTTTCCAATGAGCTGGCTCTTCACATGAGGTGGCCAAAGTATCGGAGCTTCAGCTTCAGCATCAGTCTTTCCAGTGAATATTCAGGGTTGATTTCCTTTAGGATTGACCGGTTTGATCTCCTTGCTGTCTGAGGTGAATGCTTATAAACAATAAAAAAATTTAACACATCTCTTGACAGACGTTTTCTGCACTGATTTAATGTATCCATGTACAACTATTACTTATTGCTTGAATGACACAGCATCAATTCTATTTTTACTTGTATTGACGTAAGCACTGAGAAACTTTGTTCACAGGAGCAAGTAGATGGGAATGTGAAAAGGTACGTCATAACAATATCACCCAATTCCTTAAATTCATCCCAAGTTAGATGCAAAAGATTACATAGAAATCTATCATAAAAATTATTTGTAATGATCTATCAACTGACAATTTCACTAGTTTCTCAAATTTTTCTGAAAACAAAGAATTGTTTTCAATCTGATTTTTAAAAGAATATATTGACCTGGAGCAGTGACTGTCTGCTGCTAAGAGTCCAACTACAGATGCTAATATAAGGAAAAACATAAAATTTCTGCAACTCAAAATAATATAACTAGTAAACAATGGAAAGGCTGTTACCCTCCAAATCAGAATCTAAAATTTGAGTTAAAAGAAAAAAGAATTTATTATCTAGGCATCATTGCTATTCACTTTCACAATGTCTGGGAAATAAACCAAAAAAGCAATACTAAGATTTACCAAATCCATATTTCTTTTCTTCTCATTTAGAAGTATGTTGCCTTACCTGAAATAACCTTTAAAGGAATAGCAAAATGGAAACATTATTAATTTAATGCAAAATATTTTTTATAAAACACTTTCATTACATCATGTACTTTATATATTTTTGCTGAACCCTGGAGGGGCTGCAGATATAATTTATTCAATTTGGAGAAAATGGGCTATTGACCACATAATCTAATTAGCAAAGTCAATCTTCATTTTCAAACCAATCATCTAAATGAAATTCACTTTGAGAAAAACTGTGACAATTTTCAATTCCAATAAGTGTTAGTATGTGTATTTGATGTGAATTTTCTAAAAACTGGGAAATATACTATAAAATATATAAGTTCAATTATTAAAACCAATCAAGACTAAAATGATGTATTAATAAGAACTAATAAAGTTAATTTATACATTTTATAATGTTATAAAACCAGGAATAAATCTATGTGCACTTTGTCATCACTTAATTCACAGTTCAGGTCAGTTCAGTCATTCAGTTGTGTCCGACTCTTTGCGACCCCATGAACCGCAGCATGCCAGGCCTCCCTGTCCATCACCAACTCCCAAACTCATGTCCACTGAGTCAGTGATGCCATCCAACCATCTCATCCTCTGTTGTTCCCTTCTCCTCCTGCCCTCAATCTTTCTAGCATCAGGGTCTTTTCAAATGAGTCAGCTCTTCACATCAGGTGGCCAAAGTATTGGAGCTTCAGCTTCAACATCAGTCCTTCCAAAGAATACCCAGGACTGATCTCCTTTAGGATGGACTGGTTGGATTCCTTGCTATCCAAGGGACTCTCAAGAGTCTTCTCCAACACCACAGTCCAAAAGCATCAATTCTTCGGTGCTCAGCTTTCTTTATAGTCCAACTCACATCCATACATGACTGCTGGAAAAACCATAGCCTTGACAAGACAGACCTCTGTTGACAAAGTAATGTCTCCGCTTTTTAATAAGCTAATTCACAATAGTAAAACAAAATAAATACTATTTATGAATTAGAATTTTTTTTAAATCAAAGTATCCCTTTAATAAGTATGTCTATGTGTATACTGAAATTTGGTTTTCAACTTTCAGGAATAACTAAATAAAAATCACATAAAAGTTCTGTGATACTCTAAGCAGTTTTTTTTAATAACAATAAAAATTTCCCCTTATATTTAATGAAGAATAAAAGTACATGCTGTTAAAAACAAGTCAGTCTAGCAGCTAGCACATAATTTTATTGTTAATAAGAGGCAGAAATTATTAAACAGGGATGTATTTATGTACTTCATGACAGAATTTGATAAAATGCATGTATCAGACAGGATGGGCCATGTCATGCTGCTGTAAAAACAAAATTGTACGACTTCAGACAACACAGGCTTCTTTCTAACCTGAGCTAGGTGCACACTGTGGCCGGCAGAACAGGATCTGTTCCTCATAATCACAACTCTGGAGGCTGGCAAAGCAAAGACCCTCTGTACCAGAGGGAAAGGAGAGCTCCAGAGAGTTTCGTGTGGGTAAAGGCAACACTTCACTTCTGTTTATAACCCACTGGCTATAGGTAGTCACATGGCCTTACCAACTCCAAGAACTGGCATGAAATGAACTACAATCTTATGCCTGGAAATAGAGGGAACAGGAACTATTTGGTGATCTGTGATTTTTCACAATATGTTTTAAATTTCATTGAACAACACATGCCAAATCTAAAATAAAATTAAGGCACTGATGGGTGTACACAAAATGATTTTAGGTGGTACCAAAAGTGGCCATTAAAATAATAAGCAAATAAAATTTATGCATGATGTTTTTGCAGATTATTCTATGTAATGGGAAAAAAAATACAAAGGTCTCTTAAAATAATTCATTTTCTATTTAAAAGAGGGCTTCCCTGATAGCTCAGTTGGTAAACAAAAATCTGCCTGCAATGCAGGAGACCTGGGTCTGGAAGATCCCCTGAAGAAGGGATAGGCTACTCACTCCAGTATTCTTGGGCTTCCCTTGAGGCTCAGCTGGTAAAAAGTCCGCCTGCAACGCAGGAGACCTGGGTTCAATCCCTGGGTAAAGAATCAGTGTCACTAACCTTCACTCCTTCAGTTGTTCAAAGTCACTTTCCTTTCCAGATAACAACACATCCTACAAACAAGCATTGAGACTAGCTGAAAAAAATTTTTTGTTTATGTTTATATACACAAAAAAAAATTAGGGCTCAATATTTTCTTCAATGCCAGTTTTGCTCTGCTCTTGCCAGACTCTCCTTCAATAACAATACACTTCTTAACCACAGAAGATAAAAGAGATGTGATGATTAAAGGAAAATTACTATCACTCCCACCATTCACACTCACACAGTCTATCTGATTTCAGAAAGTCACAACGAATATCCAATTACCATATCTAAGATTTTACTTCACCCTTATCTGGAACATACGTAAAATGGGAAAAGATGGAAGCCTAAGAAAGATTTACATTATCTTGACTGATTATTAAAGAAAGCTTCTCCCAAAGGGAACCCTTCTACACTGTTGGTAGGAGGGTATAGCCACTATGGAGAACAGTATGGAAGTCCCTTTAAAAAATTAAAAATAGAGCTGCCATATGACCCTGCAATCCCACTCCTGGGAATATATCCAGAGAAAAACATGATCTAAAAGAATACATGTACCCCATTGCTCACTGCAGCACCGTGTGCAATAGTCAAGACACGGAAGCAACCTAAATGCCCATCAACAGGGGAATAGAAAAAGATGTTGCGCATATATACAATGGAATATTACTCAGCCATTAAAAAGAATGAAATAATGTCATTTGCAGCAATAAGGATGGATCTAGAGAGTGTCATACTGAGTGAAGTCAGACAAAGAAGGAGAAATATCGTATGATATCCCTTCTATGTGGAACCTAAAAAGAAATTATACAAAGGAACTTAACTTACAAAATGGAAAGAGACTCATAGACTTAGAAAATGAACTTATGGTTGCCAGGGGAAAGGGATAGTTAGGGAGTTTGGGAAGATCATGTACACACTGTTATGTTCAAAACAGATAACCAGCAAGGACCTATCATATAGCACGTGGACTCAATGTTATATGCCAGCATGGATGGGAAGGGGGGCTTTGGGGGAGAATGGATACATGTATATGGATGGCTGAGTTCCTTCACTGCTCAGCTGAAACTTCCACAAAACATTGTTAATAAGCTATACCTCAATACAAAACTGAAAGTTTTTAATAAATACAAATAATGATCAGCGGGAAAAAGAAGCTTCTCCCAAAACATCTTGAATACTTTTGCTTGTCATACTAGAGGCTTTTACACCCTGGGTAAGGAATGCATCTTTCTTTTGTAAATTGGGGAAAGAACTATTATAAATGTAGAAATAAGATAAAAGAACCTACCCAACACTGGGGAAGAACACTTATAGAAATAAGGCTCTGTAAATTAACTTACACTTGAGGGAGTAGGTATCCACCTGCCCCATGGACTATTCCACACAATAAGAACTTCAACTGATGTCAACTTTAATTCCAGCTGCAACAGCAAGGAAAACTTGCCATAGAGGATGATGAATAGTGAATTTGCCTACAGCAAATGCCTTCTACAAGCCTAGAGTAAGCAGTATATTTATATCATGATCCAATACACACATACATATTGTTTCATGAAACAATAATTACCCTTACTACATGCGATGCACTCTGCTAGTTCCTACTCCAACATCTTTTAATGCTGCTCATGACTCACTAAATTGATTTCACAACCAACTAATGATTCATAACCCACAATTTTAAAACGCTTGGTTTCAGAAAAGAGAAATACATAAGGCAATTTCTACCTGTAACAAGTGTCTTTAAGGAAGCTTTAGCTTGGAAGTGCAAGTGGGTAAGCAAAGGTCTGGAAGTTAATGTCCACAGGAGGTTAAATTTTATTCTGTTCCATTAGTTTGCCCACCCTAATATTTAAAGTTCCCCTTTGGTCAGTAACAGATTCTACAAATCAGTATCATAGCCTTTCTAACTCTGTGGTAGACAGGAAAATGTCCCCCTGAGGTTGCCAGTCCTAACCCCCAGAAGGTATGAATCCCACTATATATGGGAAAGGGGCCCTTGCAGATGTGAATTAATTAGGAATCTTGAGATGGGGAGATTATCCTGGGTTATCAAGTGGGCCCTAAATGCAATTACACATAATCCCTCTAAGAGGAAGGCAGTAGGAGGTCTGATACACATCAAGAAGAAGGTGATATAAAGAGGAAGCAGAGAGCTATTTGAAGATTCTGGCCTTGAAGACTGGAATGATGTGGCCATAAGTCAATGAATGCCAGCAACCACCAGAAGCTGGAAGAGTCAAAGAAATGATTCTATTCCAGAGCCTCAGGAAGGAGCACAGCCTTGCCAACATCTTGGTCTTGTCTCGAAGATACTGATTTTGGATTTCTGATCTCCAGAACTGTGAGAGAATAAAGTTCTGGTGTTTGAAGCCACCAAGCTTGTGGTATTTCGTTACAGTAGGCTCTAGAAAATAGTATGATCCCTATGAAATTGACTTAATAGGAGTCATAGTGTAAATTGCCCCAGAGTACACAGTCACCTGTAAGCCTTGTTACATTTTAAGAAAAAATTATGATAGCTGACAGATTCACAAAACATTCTGATAACACAACTAATAAATAGGCCAAAAAAAGGGGGAAATCGAAGACACACAAAACAGAGCCAACAAGATTTATATTTGTTTACGGAAATATACACATAATAGCTCTTGCCATGAGTCCATTGCAAATTTGGTTTTAAACTTTCTAACAGCCAATATTCAGGGGAAGCCAACAAGCCAAGACAAGGTGAAATTCCTACCCAGTATATTTTTTGGACTGAGTTATACACGCTATACTCATTACACCCTGTGACTTCTTAAGCCAGACCCAAGTTAACAAGGTTACTTGTTATCATAGGTTGATAATATGTCAAAACTTAACTTGATAGAAACAAACTCTAAAGCACATATTGATAAGAAGTCAAAACCTAAGTTAATAATACAAAGTTCTGTAGAAGGGAAGAAGGTGTCTAGGTACATAGCACGCTGTTGATTTGCATTTTCCCAGGGTACATTTTTAGAGTATTTATGACAGGCCTTGAATAATGCTCAGAAAATAAGTAATGTTTTCAGTTGAACTATCAAACATTCAACAAATGCTTCAATTCAATGCCTATGTGACTTGCTTGAAAGCCGATCTCTCACGGAGTGAAATACTGCCAAGAGGGTCTAAATAACCACTGAAGAGTCAGACAGATACCCCGTCTACTCTCTGAAGAAGATTCAGGGCATTGGGTGGAAAGAGAGAGAGAGTGCTCCAAACAGCGCCCCTAACCCAGCAAAGGTGTATGAAGAATAGCCTCCCGGAGGGAGGGGAATGGCACTCCTGGTGAGTCAGAAGATTCTTCAGCCCCTAAAGTCAAGCAGTGCGCTTGGAGCACGTCAAGGCCTAAGCTGCATGAAAAGCGAAAGAAAATACACAGAAACAAAGCGGAAGGAGGCAAAGAAAACACGCATTTCATTCTCCCCAACAACGAGCTCGTATAAACACTACTTCAGAGGTTGGGAGATCCGCGCTAGAGCCATTTCCAACAAAATACAATTAGCGAACCCTGCAGGACAGTACATGAAAACCAGGCCTCTCGCACCTGAACCTGCGTCCCCGTCAGTCCTCCGCACACCTGGAGGCGCTGTTCTCACTGCGCAGGCGCCAGGTACGACGTTAAGAGTTCCGGGTCTTTCCCTAAGACTCCTCTCTAGCCATCACGCTTCCGTTTCTCTACTGCTCTCCGCTGGAGTCTCAGGCGGGCGCTTGGGGGCGGGCTGGGGGCTGGCCTTCCGGGAAAAGGGCTGACAGGAGAGAAGGTCACGAGTAGGTAAGGCCGTGTGTGACTTTTAGCGGGGCTCTGTAGTGAGTTGTGCGCGATGGCTTTAGAGACCGAGCGGGGGTCTCCAACCTTTTAGAGTCGCCAAGAATAGGACAAGTCAATTTCATTAACCAGCTCGGAGATTTAACAGGTATCATCTAAACAACTTGGCCTTCTCCTGCTTGACTTGGTGAATTTACCAAACGAAGGGCCCTAGCGTAGTTTCCTCTCCGGCCCAATTATTCTGATCAGGCAGCATTCAAGCCTCGGTTTCTATGCTCATCAGTCGGCCTTAGGTGTGTGGAAGTCGGGGGTAATGCAGATAAGTTGTATCAGCTTAAATATATTAGCGAAAAGCCCAGCTTGACACTGTTGCTTACATCACAGGAGGGAGGTGTGATCCAGGCAGTTGGAGGGGGTTGGGGATGTTCTTGTTGAAATGAGTAAAGCTTGGCCTACATTCAGAGCCGCTCATGTCTCTGAGACCCAGTAAAATAATCAGCACCAAGCTTTAAAAATAATAAAGCATTGTGTCTAGATTGGTTTTGTGTGTGTGTGAAACACATGTGCACAGTGTGTGACTTCCTTGCCTGATGACTATTAGGGCAGTCATTGTGCCGTGACTTTGCCTGTCACCCTGGCAAGGCAGTGAGATAGTATAACTGTCCTGTAGTAGATGAGAAAAGGAAAGCAAAGAATACATACTACTACAAACACGATAATACCATTAAGGTGCAAAGGCAAAATTCCAGCCAGCCTTTGTACTCCAAAGCTGGCGCTGTCCAGTAACCAGTGGTTTTTAAGAAGCCTGCCTCTGCGGCATAATTTACACACACACGTTTCAGCATATGCTTCTAAATACAGCTCCCCAAGATTCACCACACTGAGGAATACCCAGATTGAGAACTCTTGCACAGCAGGGGGCCAGCTGCACAATGGATAACGCGTCTGACTACAGATCGGAAGAACTCTTGCACATCATCCACACTTTCCAAAGAAAAAAGGAAAACGTAATCCAAAGCCAGTTACTGTACAAACCTGATCTTTTTACTGCATCAGACCTATCAGAAAGATACAGAAACTTACCCTTATATGTATGCTAAAGCAAAAATATGGACATTTTCTCCTGTGAGCCTAACATATCTTGCTCCAGCACATTTCAGTAATTCGTTTTTACTTAGCATTTTCAATCCAGGTAATTTTTCTTCATGATACTGTTTTATTTAGTTCACATTTAAAGAAAATTTGATATTTTAAGTGGCCTCATGTGAATAAAAATCTAATTTTCTTGCCTTTTACCTTAATGTCTTTCACACAGTAATCATGTTCTTGTTTGTTTGTGTTTAAGATAAAGTTGACAGTTTCTGTAAAGGGACATAGAGGATCCTGAAAAGTCCTAGGTAAGGCTTTCCCAATCTTAAAAAAAAAAAGAAATCAAAGCTAGTAAAGAGCGGCAGTTTGCCAGTCTCAGGACCAGTATTTATGGACAGCAGAACTTTTGAGCTGATTTAGTCTATAGGAAAGAAAGGATTACCTAGCACCTATGCCATCCTTCATCAGGAACATATAGGTCTGTGCTCTGTAAGAGGCTACAAAGCAGTAACTGGTAATTATTACAGCCATTTTGTTTGCTTCTATTTAGCAAGTGCTTCTTTGTTTCTAGTAAATGTTTCAGGTTTGGAAAGACTTATTCTCTTTCTCCATCAGAAAAGTTATAGGACTTGGAGTTTGTGACAGGACCATTTCCATAGGATTCTTCTTTTTGTTTTAAAAAATCTCTCTATGTATTTACTCGTATTGCTGCACTGGTTCTTCATCACTGCATGTGGACTTTCCTCTAGTAGCAGTGCTCGGGCTTATTGTGGCGGCTTCTCCTGATGCAGAGCACAGGCTCCAGTGCGCGGGATCACCAATTGCAGCACATGGGCTTAGTTGCCCTATGGCACATGGAATCTTCCCAGACCAGGGATCAAACCCTGCACTGGCATACAGATTCTTAACCACTGGACTACTAGGGAAGCCCTCCATTGGATTCTAATGAGACCTTATTATCTATGAGCCATGTGTCCCAGTACTTTGCTGCCTTCCAAGGTTGGCATGGAGATGACTGAGCATCCTATGATGCTTTCAGTGATCACAGTCCTGGTGAGTCCCTTCTTCCTTATTCCCAGGATGTGGTCCCCTCCCCTGTGTTTCCCTGGGTG
The DNA here is from genome assembly GCF_023699985.2 of Odocoileus virginianus. Lineage (NCBI taxonomy): Eukaryota > Metazoa > Chordata > Mammalia > Artiodactyla > Cervidae > Odocoileus > Odocoileus virginianus. Next base: position 14,227,775 of record NC_069674.1, read on the forward strand.
TCAGTGTTTGTGAGGATACCATTCTAGGGAGGCACAGGTTCAGCTGCATGGGGTATGCATCTCCTTTTGTGCATGATTAAATGAGGACAAGGAACAAACAAATGTGTCTGTATATAGAACGTATGAATACCAAGCACGTTTAGGTTTTTGCTTTTTTTAGTTTGCCATTTATTCAGTGCCACTGTCTTATTTCTCACACAGCCCTGCAAGCTTTGTTTTCTGAAAGGGAAACTCATACTTAGAGACAATAGGTAATTGTTCACCCAATTTTGGGTGAACTCCAGGAGTTGGTGATGGACAGGGAGGCCTGGCGTGCTATGGTTCATGGGGTCGCAAAGAGTCGGATACGACTGAGCAACTGAACTGAACTGAAGGGTGGAGGGAAGAGAAAAGATAATGCATGCGAAGAAACTTTTTGTATCTTTTGAAGGCAACTTCTGGTAATGTGCAAAACCTGATACATTATTATATTCTCTTTATATGTTACACTTGGTGACTTTTTTTCATTGATGAAATTATAAACCTAGCCCTAACAACCCCAATCCATCCCCATCTACAGTGGAGCAAGAGTTGGGAAAGAAGGGAATCCTGGAACAGAGAGCGCTGAAAGGAGTAAGGCTTGCACAGATCGCAGTTTGGAGGGGAGTTGGAGGGGGGAGACCTTGGACCTGACCGTTCTCCCATTGCTGGCCTTCAGGTGGCACTGTTGGCCCAAGATTGCTTGGTTGGTTTTCAGAAGGTAACTGGTTAGAGATTGACCTGAAATTGGTTTCAGGTCATCCTTTACACTCTTTCAGTGGATCTTGGAATGGACATGAAAAGTTCTTTAAATACTGGGTATTTAAATTGCCAGAGAAATTTTGAAATTTACTTGGCAGCATTCCTGTTTAGGAGAGTTTTTTTTTAAAATATATTTCTTCGATTGGTTTTTCAAGATAGGTTGATGCCTTTTTTTCTATTCAGAGGTCAGCTCCTTTTCATCCTCGATGAACTGTCCCCCAGGATACTGTCTTAGTCAACAAAACTCTCATGTCACCACAAAAGTTTATGTAAATTAGTATACTCTGCTGACAGTTACCCTTATGTTTAAACTAAAGTGGAATGAGAGTTAGTCCACTGGCATCATTCTTTTTTCTAATATAAGAAACTCTCTACTGCTTTTGTAATTGAATTATAACTGATATACAGTATCATATGTTACAGATATACCCTATAGTGTGGCACAATTTTTAAAGGTAATATTCCATTTATAGTTACAAAATATTGGTATAATACTTGTGAACAGTCTTGATTTTTAATGTATCACTTATATAATCTTCAATATATATTACCTGTAATTTCTGCATATTGCAGATATCATTCTTACACTATTTCACCATTTTATGCCTCCAAAGAAAAAGTTACTGTTTTCAGCTAATACGAATTTAGCAAGTTTTCATTAAAACAGATGGAAGATAAGACACGTCACATCACAACTCATAAATACCTTTTATTCAGGAATAAAATGAGCTGTCGAGTTAGTTCCTATAAGACTACTATCTCTGTTTTTCCCAACTGGCTCTCAGTCTCTAGGAAGAATCCAATCCAGCAACCTAGAGGCTAAATGACCTCATAATTCATTAGCCGTTCTCAGAGCCATCTGGAGCCCTTGAGGAGAACAGTGTTCAAAGGGCTGATAATAAAGACAACAGCATAATTATTTCTCCACCATGATTAAACCTTTAGACGGCAAGCAGTCAGCATGTTTATTCTGCAGAGTGCTGAGGTCGATGTTTTCTGAAGGTATAATAACAGATGCTGTGGCTGGATAACTTGTTTCCCTGTCCTCATCTAGCCTACAAATAGGTAAGCTGACTATCAGTAAATAACCTATTAAATCACAAAACCGTTCATTGTAAAACGGGCATTACAGCACAGGAATAATCATCTGCGAACACCAAACGTAAAAGATGCGAGCGGAAAGCATGCAAAGGAAATAACCACTCGAACTGTGGATATTTCTCAACCCCAAGGCATGTCCTGCCAACATGAACTAAGTCATGGGTGGCTCGCTGTGTTTTCATTTTGTAAGGTATTCCTTAGATAATCTGGGAATTTCTTAACATGAACTGTTTGTGTTCTCATTTTTCTATAGGGCCTCTTGTTCCTTGCTGCTCAAGAAATGTCTTCACTTTCAGAATATGCCTTGCGCATGAGTCGTCTGAGTGCCCGGCTGTTCGGTGAGGTTGCCAGGCCTACTGATTCCAAATCCATGAAAGTGGTGAAGCTGTTCAGTGAGCAGCCTTTGGCCAAGAGAAAGGAGACTTATGACTGGTATCCAAATCACAACACTTACTTTGCACTCATGGGGATACTACGTTTTCTTGGCCTCTACAGGTAATGACAAAAAAATAAAATAAAAAAACACAAAGAGTAACCTGTAGGAGGTTTGTTTAATAGATCAGAAAGGGGAAAAGATTGGCCTTTCTACTTTTATAGTTTTTTGGTTCTTATAATAGTGCCCAGGTAGTTCAAAAGGTACAGTTGTGGCAGGGGAAAGCTTTCAAAATATCCATAATGAGTATACTAAGAAAAAGAAAAAAAAAAGGAAACATGCACACACTAGAAGACATACGTTAATTATGTCTAAGATGTGACTCCCATTGACTAGATACTGAGCTATAGAGGGACCTTGAATTAGTCGTTAATCTAAGAGCGCTCAATGGATGCAGAGGAAACAGGTCCACACACTGAGCAGATCCCGTTGGTCAGATGAAAAGGGCACAGCCGACCTGCTTCCTAACTGGTGAGGGGGAGCCTCCTTTCTTTCCTGATGGCAGTTTTGTTGAATTTCTTATTTCCTTTCACCCTCTTTGGGCATTTTTAATTGGCACCCTTTTTGGTATACTAAAGCTGAAGTTTACCTTTATGGATAATAGGTAATTAACATTATAATAGGATAATAATATGTAATAGTAAGAGTAGCAGGCTCTTTCCACCATGCATTTGTATGTTTGTGCATGTGTAGGAAGTGGGTGCTTAAGATAATATGCTGCTCTAGAAAGAAAAAAGATCAAATACCCCTGTGATCGTTTTTCTTTTAAAAGATGTCTTAAAAAAATAAAAATAAAAAATGTCTTAATTACCAAATGAATACATGCTCATTATACAAGAATTTAAACAGTACATAATTGTATAAAGTTAAATGCCTACTTCTTTTTTTTTAACATGTTTTAATTGTCTTAAGGCAATGTTACAAAAATTAATTTGGGACTGTTTGCTCTAATATAATAAGATTAACAGTTCATTCCAAATAACAAGAGATTGGTACATTCATTTACCCAACAGATTTTTTTTTTTAAGTACCTTCCATATGCAGGCATTTAAGATGGGCACAAGGGAAATGGTCTATGAACAAAATAGATTTGCTTAGTTAATATATCACTAGAGATGATAATCCATGATGTATTTTGAATTTCTGGAATTGCTTTTGGGATTATCTCCCTAAAGTCTTAGCTCAAAAAAATAAAAACTAATTTTATTCTTACCCCAAATAAAATATTGAAAGATAGTGTCCTGAGTAGAAAATCATAACCCATACCAAAATTACCTTCAGTTATTTTAATTTACTTTTTTGCTGCTGCTCCCCATTTGTTTGAAAAATAAAGCCTCAGCTATCTTTGGGGACAGAGGAAAAACACTTGGCTTTAGTTATCCATGGAGAAGTACAATTATTTTCACGTATGTAGTCACTAGTTACGGTAAATGGTGCCTCTAACGCAAGGCCTCCTGGGGAGTCAGGCAGGATGAAAGCAGACAAACTTCAGTAAAGAAAATATTACAAAGACCTACAAAATGGGGAGGCAATCAGGGTCTCAAAAACCGTGACTCATTCCATCAAGCAGGTGCTCAGGCAGTTCATCCACAAAGACCCCCGCCTTTCTGCCTTTGGAACTCTTTCTGTCTGGGGGGTTGTCAGAAATGACTGATGGGAGGGAAGAAGAGAGGAAAAAACATCATAAGTAAATTACGTGGTATGTTACAAAGTTGAATGTGATGCAGGGGGAGAAAATAGAGCCAGCTGAGCAGGCTCAAGAGTGCTGACTGGTCCCTCAGTGGGCAGGGCGAGGATGGATCACAGTACTAAACAGAACGGCCAGGGTAGCCTCACTGAGAAGACGAGCTTTCCGCAGAAACTTGAGGGTGGAGAGTGAGCCGGGGGGACCCAAGGAAGAGCTTTCAAGGCAGAGACCAAAGCAGAGCAGAGGCCTTGTGGAATACGCCTCACCTGTTCCAGGAGCCTCACAGGCTGAAGGGAAAGCCTTGGGACAGGAGGCAGGTTGTGAAGGGGGCTGAGAAAGCAGAGAACAGTTTGCCAAGCTGTGGACAGAGGAGTGACATGATCTGACCTACGTCTCAGTAGAATTATTCTGGCTGCTTTTTTGAGAGTGACTTACTTGGGGGCAATCATAGCTAATCCTGAGGAGGGCATGGCAACCCACTCCAGCATTCTTGCCTGGAGAATCCTCGTGGAGAGAGGAGTCTGGCAGGCTACAGTCCATCAGATCGCAAAGTGTCTAACACAACTGAGCGACTAAGCAAAGCACAGCACATAGCTAATCCCAGAGAGGTCTGTTGTAGTTAAACAAACTGGAGGAACTTCTTGGTGGTCCAGCGGTTAAGACTCTGAGCTTTCACTGCCAAGGGCTGGGGTTCAATCTCTGACTGGGGAACTAAGATCCCACAAACCACACGGCACAGCCAAAATTAAAGAATAAAAAAATTAAAAAGCAGCTGTGCTGTGTGTGCTTAGTCGCTCAGTCATGTCCGACTCTGCGACCTGTGGACTGTAGCCCACCAGGCTCCTCTGTCCATGGGGATTCTCCAGGCAAGAATACTGGAGTGGGTTGCCATGCCCTTCTCCAGGGGATCTTCCCAACCCAGAAATCGAACCAGGGTCTCCTGCATTGGATTCGTTACCAGCTGAGCTACCAGGGAAACCCTAAAATGGCATCAGGAGTTAAAATTGGGCCCAGGAAACCGCTCTCTTACATTTAATTCATTTACCACTATCCACACTTGTACAGGTGAGGAGCCCAAGGTGCAGAGAGGGAAGAATCCTCACCCAAGGTCACACAGCTACTAGATGGTGGAGCTGTGACTTGAACCCAGGGTCACATGGGTTCCAGAGCTTACATATTGAAATACGATACTGTTTTAGGCCCTCCTATCCATAGGTTAGCTATCTGTAGATTCAACCAACCACAGATTGAAAATATTCGGGAAAAAAAAAAATTCCAGAAAGTTCCAAAAACCCTTGAATTTGCTGTGCACTGGCAACTCTTTATATATGACATTTACATTTATTAAGTATTATAAGTAGATTTAAAATATACAGGAGGATGTGTGTAGATTATATGCTAATGATATGCCATATAAGGGACTTGAGCACCAGTAGATTTTGGTATCTCTTGGTGGGGGCTCCTAGAGCCAGTCCTTCAAGGATACTAAGGAATGGCCATGTTTGATTGTAAAATGGAGACATTTTTATACAGTACGGGCAGTCTTCAGCTTATAGCCCATTCATATGTACAAACAGCCCTGGCCGCCTTGATCCCTCTAGGACCTGTCTGTAGAGTTGCTCTCTGCTGACCCAGCTTCCTTCTGCCGGAGACTCCCCAGCAGCCTTCTATGTGACTCATCCACTGTCATCCAGGCAGCTTCCTCCACAACTGTCCGCTTAGGTGCTGATCCCTGGGCCTCCCAGGGTCTTGTGTAGCTACTGAAGCTTATACCCACTTTCTGCCCCCGTCAATGGGGCAGTTATTAGTGTTGAATCCTACTTATATCGGTTTACATGGACAGGCTTGGCAATTAACTGCTGTTTGTGACCTTGCTTCTGTGAGGGGAAACTGACTTAGAAGGGAACTCTGGGAACACAGCCTGTCTGTACATCAGGGGCTCGCTGTCCTTGCTGTTCACTAAGCTGTAGAAGTCAGAGTTTTATGACCAGAACCACCTAAGGGAACATTCTAGACAGGTGTACTTTTCCAGTCTGGGTAAAAATACTGGCTAATTATTTTTTTCTTCCTCCTTTCAGAGATGAACATCAGGACTTCAAGGATGAGCAGCTGCGTCTAAAGAAGCTTCGTGGAAAGGAGAAGCCAAGGAAAGGAGAAGGGAAAAGAGCAGCGAAAAAGAAATAGTGCTGGTCCATCAGGGGAGGACTTCTCTCTCAGTGGCTGAAAGCAGAAGGAAGTATATTTACATCCACATCCTGGAGGAGTGTCAGCTTTCCAGGTTGAAGACTGTTTGGAGGAATACCATCACATTCGTGTTGAAATCTAACGCAGTTGAATTGTGACTGGTTTCATTCTAATTCTGCAAAATTATCTGCCTTGGTTCTATAATCTGAAGTTTACCTTATTCCCCAAAGAAATGGAACACATGATTAATGACTGGTTTGGGAGGGGATGGGGTGTTGGAGGAGTAGAGGGGAAACTCATTAAATGAACGTCCTCATTACTCCTTTCTTGCCTCCCCACCTAAACCATTCCTATCATCTCTGCGGCTGTTCAACCACTGTCTCCACCACCAAGCTCACACACACTTTATGTTCCTCTCTGCCTACTCCTTTGAGAATATCTGTAAGATAAGTTTGTGGGATAAAAGGCTGTGCCTGGTAGGAGAGTACTGAATACCTGCTTTATACAAGCTGCCAGAGCCCTGGTAATACAGTCATTTGCAGGAAACAGTCCCTACCTCATGGAACTTTCAGTCCTGTGGGAGAGACTGGTATCACATAGTTACACAAATACAACTGTGTTATATGCTACAAAGGAAAAATCCAGACAGACTTCTGTGAGAATGTGGATGGATCGATGGGTTGATCCACAGGGATAGAGGCCAGAACTTCCTTAAGTAGTTTAAAGAAGGCCTCCCTAAAGAGCTCTGAAGAGTAAATTAGGGTGGGGCAGAATAAAAATGGTGGAAAAGCATTAGAGGCATAGAGAACATCCACTGGCAAAGTCCGAAGGTAAAGGAAATGGTCCAGTTTGAGGAACTGAAAAAACAGGAACTAGTATGACTTTAGTATAATGAAACAAAAGCCAGACTGTGAAGAGTTTTGCAAGTTCTTTGAAAAAGCTTGGACTTAACCAGATTAACTTGTATATAGTTAACCAGATTTAAACTTTTTATTGTATTCTAGCAGTGAGTTTCCAATGAGATGCATTTTTTCCCCCCCAAGTATTCTGAAGATCTCTAGCACTGTCTAGGAAATTTTTTAAATACTTTATTTTTACTGTGGCAAAATCATAAAAGTTAAATCCTGACTGTTTTTAAGTGTACAGTACAGAAGCAGTAACTATATGCAGATTATTGTGGAAAATAAAGTACCTTTAACCCCTGTTCCCCACTGGCAAAGCACCAGCAGCCACTGCTCTAGCTGTAATTTTCTTTCCCTGCAACACTGGCAGTATTGGCAGTAACTGCCCTGTGAATAATTCCTGAACTAGTAGGAATCTTGCTCCATATGTTTAGATAAATGGTATTTTTAAAGATACTTATCCAGATGGTATGGCTAGGGCCTATATTACAGTTGATAAAAATAAGAAATACCTAAAAATGGATAATTCCATCTGATAGACATGAATTTCAGCAGAAATCTGAGAATCCATTCAGTTAGAACTTTCCTGAGCACCTGGCACATGCTAATTGTAGAGGACACAGAGGAATAGCTTTAGTCCCTAGGATCTGTGAATGAACATGTGTGTGTTGTAAAGTATTGACCAGATCCTGGGGACTCAAAGCGAAGATACATTGTTACTCTTGGCCAGTGCAGAGGAGCCGGCTGGGTAGATGGGCTCCAGGATGCTGGGCTGAGAAACAGGCTTGCAGCCTGAACCCAGTGTAGCTAAATGGATGTTCTGAATCGCCATTCCCACCTTTTGCGGGAAAGACTGACTGTAAGAGGAACTTAGGAGCATTAGCTTGATACTTTTAAAGAGTGCATTAGATGTCAGCAGCTCCCCTGAGTCAGAAAACAAGCCAAGGATCGGTGTGTTGCTACGCTGATGGTCCCTGAGCCTCCAAGGAGCCTTAGCACTACTTGACAGGAAAGCTGTAGACAACTCAGCAGGTTAGCGTGGCACTGCTCCATGCTGAAAATAAGAAAGCTAAAATGCATTTGTATATGAGCTGCACCCTAAAACCAACCAACAAGCAAACACTTTGCAGCTCAAAACAATCTTTACTGAACGGTGGACCAGACGGAAAGTAAAAGATGAGAGGGAAGAGTCAATTCTCAACTCCATGGAATCAACACATTTCAGGACACCAGCGACCAGCAGTTAAGAGCTAACTGCAACTAGAAAAAATACCTTTTTGGGTTTTGGCTAGCCAGATGGTTTAATTTCTCTGGTCAGAACCAAAACTATTTGTTTTCCCTCTAGTGTTTCATGTGCATGGAGGATTTCACCCTTGAATGGCTTAGTAAAAAGAGACTGGTTTCTGAAACCCATGATTCAAAACTCATGGGTTTGTGTCTCCAGCTAGGAGACATTAAGTCCCTTACCACCTCTGAGACTTTCTACCTCTGTAAAATCATGATAGTACTTCATGGGATTAATGAAAACATTTGTGAAAAGGACTAGGTATACTATAAAAGGTTAATCAAATATTTTTACAGACAGCTATTTATATGACTAATGAGAATTGCTTCTGACTAGCAGATTTTTCCAAGGCAATGTCGATAAATACCTGCTAAAAATATGAGTTCTCTACATTTATAAGCAGCATGGTAGGTTCAGGAAGAAGATGTGAGATGCATCTTACTGTTTCTGTAATCATGGGTTCCAGTAACTTTTTTTTTAAAGCACACACAAACATCATAATGCTTTTATTTATGAAGCTCCTCCCACAAAAAAAGTCAGAATTTAAAAATTCCACCCACAAATGGATACATGTATCTGTATGGCTGAGGCCCTTTTCTGTCCCCTTGAAACTATCACAACATTTTTAATTGGCTATACTCCAATATAAAATAAAAAGTTTAAAAAAATAAAATCCCACCCTCTTCACCTTTTTCCTCTTTCCTCACACACTTCTCCCAAAGCTTTTAAGTCTTAAAGTTTAGAGAATGAGAGACAGGAACAAACTTCAAGAGCAAAAGGCAGAGGGAAATGTCTTTCAACCTGCCAATCCTGACTTCATGGTCCTTCTTAAGTACTCATTTATAAGTTCAAAAGGAAGCATTTCTTTTAAAAAATTATATGTATATTTATATATATATATTAAATATATATATATTAAAATTATATTTTTTATATATTTAAAATTACATATATATGAGATAAAATCACCAAAACAAACAGCAATACATTCAAGAAGACTTAGATGAAACAAGGAAACATAGTAAAGCCCTGGATGTGAAGATAACTGGAAAACCAGTAAAAAATGTATGCTGAACTTGAAACATTTTGAGAGATCAATGTGGTTTGAACTATCAGGAACTTTTACAAGCAGTGACAACCATAATTGCAAGTAATGTCAGTGTTTTTAGAGCATTTATCGGATGTGGGGAATGCTTTGTAAGCCTGATCTTATTTAATTCCCATATCATAAGTATCCCCCCTTTTACAGATGCAGAAACTGAGGCTTAGGTCTTTTGCTAAAAATCACACAGCTCAAAATGTCTTAGACTGACATAGAAGGTTAAGTCCCAGCCACCTAACTCCAAAGCCTGTACCTTTTGTGACATGACAGCGTAGCACAGATCTGCTAAGTCTGAGGATTACCGTAACAATAACTACCATTTGTCCGGTGTTTTAGCATTTGCTAAGCACTGTGCTTGGGCTTGCCAGGTGGCTCAGTGGTAAAGAATCCACCTGCCAAAGCAGGAGTTACAGGTTCAATTCCTGGGCAGATCCCCTGGAGAAGGACTTGGCAACTCACTGCAGCATTCTTGCCTGGAAAGTCACATGGGCAGAGAAGTCTGGTGGGCTACAGTCCATGGGGTTACAGGGTCGGACATGACTGAGCACAGCACAGCAAGTACTGTGCTTAGCTCCTTAAGCCATATGGCTTAATGCTTAAAGCCACGCTATGAAGTATCACTTTTCCCATTTTATATGTGAACTGCAGTTTAGAGCTGTGGCCCTCAGCTTCCAGCCATAGCTGGAGTCACCAGCAGGAGGTTAGAAGAACCCTGTGCCTGGTTCCACTCCAGGCCAATTCAGTCAGCATGGGGGTGGGGAGGGAGCAATGACTTCACCACAGTATTTTTGAGAAGCCCCTTAGCTGGCTGTGCTGTGCAGCCAAGGTTAAGAGTCATCGCTTTAAGGCATATTCCTCAGGGACTTCCCTGGTGGCCCAGTGGCTAATACTCTGAGCTCCCAATGCGTGGGGCCTGGGTTTGATCCCTGGTCAGGGAACTAGATTCCCACATGCCACAACTAAGACTACGTGCCCCAGTGAAGATGGAAGATCTTGTGTACTGCAACTAAGACTGGGTGCAGCCAAATAAAAAAAATTTTTTTAATTAAAAAAAAGTATTATTTCTCAAACTTTAGTATTCAGCAGTTATCATCGAGAGAGCTTGTCAAACAAGGCTGGGCCCCACCCCAGACTGTCTTATTCAGTAGGGCTCCCAGGGGCCCAAGAATTTGATTCTTGGCCCCCATCCCAACTTCCTGAGTGTTGCTGATGCTGCTAGCACGGTACCACACTTTGAGAACTATTAAAGTCACTCGGCCAAAGCCCACCAGCTGGCAAACTAGTGGCTCTACCTCGAACGAGATTCCTTAGCCACCCTGAAGCCTTCTCCTAACCCAGAAGGAGCAAATCTTTAGAACTTGACAGCTGTAGAAAAAGGTGTCCATTCCAGGTAAGGAGAAAGTCTTAGTATGAGAAAGTTCACGAAACTACTGACTGTTGTAAAAGAAAAATTGAATAAATGGAGCAGAATCCCATATATTTGAATAGGAAGATTATGTGTTATTAAGATGTTAAGAGTTTACATTTAATTTATATAATTTATGATTTCTATCAAAATTTCAATATACATTTCTGGTGTTTGATAAAAGGATTTAAAATTTCATCTGGAATGAAAAATAGAGAACACAAAAGAAATTCTGAAAAGGAAGAATAATGTGAAGACCTATATCAGATGATGAAATATATAGTTTAAATTGTTTTTAAAGATACTGGTATTCATACAAGATTCAATCATGAAGGGAAAAAAGAGATAATCTAGAAATAGTTTGTATAATAGTGAACATATAATAAAGGGTGCTTCACAAATTTGTTAATAAATGGTATTGGGACAATTAGTTAGCAATTGGGTGGGGGAAGAACAACTTAACACCTCATACCATACACCAAATAAATATTGCATGGTTCAGTAATTAAATACAGGGGGAAAAAATTTAATGGAAAGTGTAAGGGAATAGAACTGAATCATTAGCTAAACTTGGACAGATGCTTACTTCTGTAACCTCAAAGTAATAAAAGAAGCCCAAGTGAAAAGCCCAGCAGATTAAAAAGAGGTTCTTAAGAAAATTTTTAAATGATACCAAAAAAATATTTACGGCAAACAAGACAAATAAATTGGATGTTTTTTAAGTTATATAAAGAATTCCTACAGTTTTATGAGAAAAACATGCAAGTAACAAAAGAAAAATGGCTAATGACACAAAAAGAGCAACTAGAATTAGTAAATAAATACATGAGGATACACACTCTACTCTCAGGGCCTTTATACTTTGCCTCCAAACACACTCTCCCCAAATGTCCCACCTGGCTCTTAAACTCCCTTTTTCAGGTCTTTTACCAAAGGTCACCTCACACTCACAAAGCTTTCTCTGACTACTCACTTGAAAATCACAAATACTTATTCACGAGTGAACCTCACCTTTTCTGCTCCATTTTCTACCAGGCACAGTGAACAGTTTATGTATCGTCTCTTCCTCCTGCAAAAACCCAGCTCTATGTGGACAGGAATTTTACTCACACTCATTACCATATCCCCAGTGCCTAGAACAGTACCTGGTTTGTAGTCAGAATCTCTACATTTTGGCTGAATGAAAGACCCAAACTTACTTATAATTGGAAAATTAATAAAGTACTTTTTTCTCACTATATTAGAAAAAAAGAGAAGGAAAGAAGAAAGGGAGGGAGGGATGAAGGAAGAGAAAAATAAATGAATGATAATTCATTTGGATTGACAAGATTTAGTAAAACTGGAAGATTGCTGTTGGCAGTATAGTTTAGCCTTATTGAAAAAGAATCTATTGACAAGTATACCAAGCCATTAATAACACCCATATCCTTTGACCTAAAAACACAACTTTGCATCTAGATTTTTATTTTTAAATACCATTCTATAACACAAGAAATCCCAGCTCCTTGGAGAAAGTGGATTCCAAGGCCGTAGTTGGTAAAACGCCAGAAAGTAAAATAATGCCCTTTCAAAACAGAGGGAACTTGCTTAAAAGGCATGGGATTTAACCTAAAAGAGTTCCCAATGGCCAAGGCTGGAACAATTTGAGCATCAGAACAAATAAGAAGAGTGCTGGTTTAAAACCCAAAGATTAAAATAAATATCCTTGAGTTCATACTGATACAAATAAATTGGGGAGAAGTGACAACTGTTATTACAGAAGAATCAATTCAGTTCAGTCGCTCAGTTGTGTCCAACTCTTTGCAACCCCACAGACTGCAGCCAGGCTTCCCTGTCTATCACCAACTCCTGGGGCTTACTCAAACTCATGTCCATCGAGTTGGTGATGCCATCCAACCATATCATCCTCTGTTGTCCCCTTCTCCCACCTTCAATCTTTACCAGCATCAGGGTCTTTTCCAGTGAGTCAGTTCTTTGTATTAAGTGGCCAAAGTATTGGAGATCCAGCTTCAGCATCAGTCCTTCCGATGAATATTCAGGACTGATTTCATTTAGGATGGACTGATGGAATCTCCTTGCAGTCCAAGGGACTCTCAAGAATCTTCTCCAACACCACAGTTCAAAAGCATCAATTCTTCGGCATTCACTTTTCTTTCATTTATTTTTATAGTTGGAGGCTAATTGCTTTACAATATTGTAATGGTTTTTGCCATACATTGACATAAATCAGCCATGGATTTACATGTGTACAGTCCAACTCTCATATCCATACATGACTACTGGAAAAACCATAGCTTTGACTGGATGGACCTTTGTTGGCAAAGTAATGTCTCTGCTTTTTAATATGCTGTCTAGGTTGGTCATAACTTTTCTTCCAAGGAGCAAGTATCTTTTAATTTTATGGCTGCAGTCACCATCTGCAGTGATTTTGGAACCCCCCAAAATAAAGTCTCTCACTGTTTCCATTATTTCCCCATCTATTTGCCATGAAGTGATAGGACTGGATGCCATCATCTTCATTTTCTGAATGTTGAGCTTTAAGACAGTTTTTTCACTCTCCTCTTTCACTTTCATCAAGAGGCTCTTTAGTTCTTCTTCACTTTCTGCCATTAGGGTGGTGTCATCTGCATATCTGAGGTTATTGATATTTCTCCAGGCAATCTTGATTCCAGCTTGTGCTTCATCCAACCTAGCGTTTCTCATGATGTACTCTGCATATAAGTTAAATAAGCAGGGTGACAATATACAGCCTTGATGTACTCCTTTTCCTATTGGGAACCAGTCTGTTGTTCCATGTCCAGTTCTAACTGTTGCTTCCTGACCTGCATACAGATTTCTCAAGAGGCAGGTCAGGTGGTCTGGTATTCCCATCTCTTTCAGAATTTTCATCAGTTTATTGTGATCCACACAGTCAAAGGCTTTGGCATAGTCAATAAAGCAGAAATAGATGTTTTTCTGGAACTCTCTTGCTTTTTCAATGATCCAATGGATGTTGGCAATTTGATCTCTGGTTCCTCTGCCTTTTCTAAATCCACCTTGAACATCTGGAAGTTCACGGTTCACGTATTGTTGAAGCCTGGCTTTGAGAATTTTGAGTATTACTTTACTAGTCTGTGAGATGAGTGAAATTGTGTGGTAGTTTGAATGTTCTTTGTCATTGCCCTTCTTTGGGATTGGAATGAAAACTGATCTTTTCCAGTCCAATGGCCACTGCTGATTTTTCCAAATTTGCTGGCATATTGAGTGCAGCACTTTCACAGCATCACCTTTTAGGATTTGAAATAGCTCACCTGTAATTCCATCACCTCCACTAGCTTTGTTCATAGTGATGCTTCCTAAGGCCCAGCTGACTTCGCATTCCAGGATGTCTGGCTCTAGGTGAGTGATCACACCATTGTGGTTATCTGGGTCATGAGGATCTTTTTTGTATAGTTCTTCTGTGTATTCTTGCCACCTCTTCTTAATATCTTCTGCCTCTGTTAGGTATGTATTGTTTCAGTCCTTTACTGTGCCCTTCTTTGCGTGAAATGTAACCTTGGTATCTCTAATTTTCTTGAAGAGATCTCTAGTCTTTCTCATTCTATTGTTTACCTCTATTTCTTTGCATTGAAGAATAGAAACTTTAAAATGTTAAGAATGAGGAAGAGAGAAAATCACTATCAGAACACCACATAATCATTGCTGCAGGCAAGATCCACTGATGGGATGCTAAAATTAGTGGGCAAAAGTATGTAGATGTTTGTATGCTTTCAAAGTATTTCCCCTAAAAATAACTATTATGCACAAAGAGAAAAGTAGTAACTTTAAGGTAAAGAAACCTAACAGACACCATCTTAAGCAGGAGATCCAGGTAAACATCAATAATAAGACATCAATAATACAGGACCGACACTGGGTCCTTTTGACAGGATTCACTGAGGGGGCCATACCACACTGTGAAATTCTGCCCCATAATGTAGAACTGGGGGTTCTGTGAGGTGCCCTGGCAAGGTACAGATGGGCTTGGGGGTGCAGGGCTACGACAACACGAGATCCACACACATGGCCCTCACATGCTCCCCCAGAAGGCAGAGCAGGAGGACACGGGTTAGGAAGCTAGGGACTACCAGTGAGCCTGGAGCGAGCAGAGACAGCGCAGTGCCAAGGTAAGACCAGGCTCCGCATGCGGAAGCCGGAGGACCAGAGCGGCTAAGAGAGAAGCAAAAGGCAGCCAGGAGACAGCTGGATCAGGAGGAAAGAATCTAGCCCAGAGCTCAGAGGCTGGTGGCTTACAGCCCGTATTTGGCCCATGAGTATGATTTGTCTGGCCCCGTGATATTTTTTAAACTGTGAATTAGATACCAATGTTTTGTAATTAAGAGATTGCACATAAAACCTAGATATCAGCTTCTCTTAAAAAAAAATCAGAAGACGTGAGCACACCAGGTTTACACAGGTCGCCCTTTCAGACCCAGAGGCAGCCTGTTCACCCCTGGGCCATTGCCCTGCCTGCTCCTCTGGATTCTCATCGCCTGCCTGGCTTTCCTGTAGGCTATTCAGTCTTTAAATATGTCTCAGGACCCCGCTGAAGCAGCCAAGTCCATGTGACAGCACAGGTTGGGGGTGACTGCAGGACAAGTCACTGCCGGACCCTGGCCGGGGCTTGAGTCAGCCTCCTTGGTGCTGAAGGGGCGGCGCTGGTGAAGGGTGCCGCCTGCAAGCCCCCAGTGCAGCCGGAGCACCTAAGTAAGCGCCATAGGCAGGTCTAACCACTGTGCCGTCAGCAACTGAGAGACAGGAGAGCGTATTCTACTGAGGAAGAGACTAGCAGGCTTGATGGTTTCTGCTCTTTCTAGCACACTTGATTCTGCTCGAAGCTTAAGACAACTGGTTCTCTCTGTGTTTCCTGGGATTTTGTGACGGCCAAGGGAAAGAATGGAATAGGATCCAATAGGCTTTGCACGGATGAGACAGACATGTTTGTGCGTTTTGAAGGCAGAGGTGGGCAGAAGCAGGGACCATGCATTTCAGGAGGGGCCACTGTTAGGGAACAAAAGTTTTCTGGTTTTATTTTTCTTCTGTGGTATGCGCTTTACCTGAGTGCTAAGTCTCTTCCGCCGTGTCTGAGTCTTTGAGACCTCCATGGACTGTAGCCCACCAGGCTCCTCTGTCCATGGGATTCTCCAGGCAAGAATACTGGAGTGGGTTGCCATTCCCTCCTGCAGGGGATCTTCCTGACCCAGGAATCATACCTGCATCTTTTACATCTCCTGCATTGGCAGGTGGGTCTTCACCACGAGCACCACCTGGGAAGCACTGGGCAGCATTTCACCTACTCTGACAGCAAACAGAGGTATGAAGCGCTGGTTGCCGAGCAAAATTGGAACTCTGATGGGAAATTACTTCTGAGCCCTTTCGGTCAGTGCGGCACTGACCCAGAACGAAGCCAGATGGGTGACCAGCCCCACCGGGGCACCCGGTCCAAGGGATAGAGAGAAGTCACTCTGCACCTCCAGGCACAACTTGACAGGCAGCAGGGCAGAGCGAGAGGAGATCCAGGCCTTGGGCAGGGTGCAAACAATCCTACACCCCGAGGCAGGAGGCCAGCAGCCATGTGACCCCCTGAGAGACAAGCGCTGGAGCCGGAGAGGGGCGCCCCCGGGGGAGATGAGGGGCTCTCGGCTGTGAAGGCAGGGGGCCCTTGGGGCTCTCACTTACCCCGCTCACTCTGTTCACAAGGAGTTAAATTCACAGTGGAGAGGCTAGGTGGAGCTGAAAAAGAAAGGTGAGGTGGCAAAGCCACGACCACGTGAAAATCAAAAAGTGGATATAACATGTCAGGGTTGAAATAAAGAGAAAGTAAAGATAAAGCTCACACAAATTAAGACTTTTACGCAACCTTCGAGAAATGCATCTGGGCTACAAAAATTGGGGGTCAGCTATTCTGTTTTTCCTTTGTTTGGACCTCTTCGTTTAGCCTTTACTCTCAGCGCTTGGTGGGAAGCCAGTGGGAGGAAAAACAGGACTTTCTTCCCCAGTCGCATGGGACCTGCACTTGTCAGTCAGCGTGACTCTGGGAAGGAGGGACACTCAGCGGCTGGGTTCACCTCCTGGGCCTCCTGGAGCTTCTCTGAGCCAGCTGACTGCCAGGTGGCGCAGGCACAGGCATTCCCAGCAAGTGCTTCCAGGTGATTAGTATGTGCTTGAAAGAATGAGAATTGATGTTTCAGGAATCCGGTGGAACCAAAATTAAGAGATAAACCCTGGTTCCAAGATGTTTACTTAGTAGCCCACTAGATGCTGCCCTCCAGATAGAGGATCGTGTGCTTGGAAATGTTATCGAAGATGTCTTGAGTCAACTTTGGATTGTGGGGTCCTCATCACTGATCTTCAGCCTCTGATTTTATAATTCCCTCCGACAAGCTCACGTGTCCATCTGATTTTATTCTTAATGAGACTGTGGTGTTAATCATTGCTTATCATTCTTGTACGATCTTGTATGATCTCATCTCTGCAGTGGTCTCTGTGGGGATCTTCTGGGAGAGGCTGAGGGAGTAAGGATAGTCCAATCCCTGGGCGCTAAATTCCAGCCGTGTGGTCTGCTCCGAACCATCTGGGTAGGTTGTGCAGTTCATCACAGAAATTGTGATGAGGATGATCTTTCTTGTGAAAAATAATCACTTGATCTTTCCTCCTCCTTCATTAGTCTTATGAAGCCTCCCCACAGCATTTCACAACCAGCATTAATAGCAGGGAAGATGAAAGGGAAGAACAGCTCAGTGATCTTGCTTGGCGATCACAGGCTGTCTTTAGCACGACAGGTGGGCACCCCCCCCCACCCCAGGATTCTGTTTGCCACATTGCCAAACCACTCACCAGAGCCAGCTCCCCAAGGAGGGTGTGGCCACAGGGTGAGGTATGGAAAACAGGAATAAAAGAAAAATAGTCCAAATTATCTACTCGACGAAGACCACTCCAAATCATGGCTTATTATCAAATGTTCTGCAAAACACAAGCATCACTTCTATGATCAAAAAAAAAAAAAAAAGGTGGCTCTTTAGGAACCATTGTCACGAATTCAAAACAGAGCATTCCAACTGATGCATCTATTTTCTCACTGAAGCACCCAAGAAAACATCATCAAATAACTCAAATGGAAGTAAGTCAGAGAGAGAAAACAAATACTGTATACGTGGAATCTGGAGAAAAAAAAAGGTATAGATGATCTTATTTACAAAGCAGAAATAGAGACACAGACATGGAGAACAAACGTTTGGATACCAAGGGGCAAGGAGGATGTGGGATGAATTGGGAGATTGGGACTGATATATATACACTACTGAAACTATATATAAAATAGATAATTAATGAGATTCTGTTGTACAGCACATGCATCCCAGGTAAAGAATTCACTTGCCAAGCAGGAGACGTGGGTTCAGTCCCTGGGTCGGGTAGATCCCCTGGAGAAGGAAATGGCAACCCACTCCTGTATTCTTGCCTAGGAAATCCCATGGACTTAGGAGTCAGGTGGGCTACAGTCCATGTGGGGTCGCAAACAGTTGGACACATCTGAGCAACTAAACAACCACATGCACCTGTGCAGCACGGGAAACCCCACTGAGTGCTCTGTGGTGACCTGAATGGTAAGGAAGTCCAAACAAGAGGGACTCTGTGTCCACCTCTAGCTGGTTCACTCTGCTGTACCGCAAAAACCAACACAGCGTTGGAAAGCGACTAAAAAGTCAAAGTGTCAGTCGTTCCGCCGTGTCCGACTCTGCGACCTGAAGGACTGTAGCCCGCCAGGCTCCTCCGCCCATGGGATTCTCCAGGCAATCATTCTGGAGTGGGTCGCCACGCCCTCCTCCAGGGGATCTTCCCGCCCAGGGATCAAACCCGCGTCTCTTATGTGTCCTGCACCGGCAGGTGGCTTCTTCACCACTGGGAAGCCGCCTAGAAAGTCCTCCTTGTGCTGCACCCTGAGTCAAAACTAATTATTCTCTCTTCTGTGCTCCCTGATACTTGACAGCTACATCCAGTACATACCTCTTCATACCACATTATAATTATGCACACCCGTGTCTCTATCCCCCACAAGAAGGTAAGTTACCCAACGGAAAACGGCACACCTTATTCGTCTATGTTCCCCATCACCCAGCCCAGGACTTGGAACAGAAGCTCAGTAAATGTTACATGAAAACGACTTTTCATGATTTTTCCTCTCATTGTTCTCCAGTCGTGTCATAGTAAATCTTGCACTGCCTGAAGATTTTCCTATGGTAACCTTCTATCCTTTAAAACCCCTTTTTACATCCTTAATTTGCTAATTTACAGTTATGATTCTAAAACATTTCCATTGGCTTACAATCTCTGAGCCTATGTTTCACCGGGATAACTATTTCTGCCATTTGTCCCTTGAATACAGACCTCTCCCACAACATAACATATCCATTGCTGATGAAAGGCCAGCTTACAGAGGGCAGTAGTGGTAGATGGTATAATAAAAGGAATTATTGTATCTATTTATTCATAGTAAGCCTGTCTTGATGCCAATATTTCCTTACAGGTATCTAACTGGTATTACTGAATTGGTTGTGAGTGAAAGGCAAAAAATAATAATAATAACACACAACAGTAAAGAGAAGAAAGTAAAGTAGAAGATAAGTAGTGATCCGCATCACAATAATTAATAGCTGTGTTCTTAAGACAAACACACTAGAAAACACACAGGTAATTATGGGGCACTTACAGAGCTGGCACAACCCCTTAGGTTAACAATGAACTCTTGAGAAACTGTATACAGTCATGTACCAGCCTGCATGAGGTAACCCAGGGCCAGAGATGTTTATGGTAATACACAAGAGTACAAGAGGCATTTACGCTGGCCGTGCTGGTCATCGATGCAAAGCCATAAGCAGAACGTGGTCCACAGGACTCACCCAAATGGCCCCCACATTGGTCTCAGTCGTTGTTCAAGTATATCCTGAATGTATAGCCCTGACAGTGGTAATCAAGAGATATTATGTAGGAAAGGTTTTGCTTTCTAAAGAGGCCTTCGCAATATTTATCAAGAGGTTAAATATGAATATCCTTTGACTCAGGATTTCCATGTGACTGTAGCATAGGAATAAAGATACAAATGCACAAAAATGTTCACTCTGGGTTTTGTAGAAAAGTACTTGTTTATCAATAGCAAAGTTACTAACTAAGCTGTACTATACATCCACACCCTGGATATTAAACAGCTAGTTCTTAAAAAGATATATTTTCTGACATGGGAAAATGTCAATGATACGTTTTAAAAACTCAAGTAGCAGAATATTCTATTATAGTATGAACCTACTTGAAAATTATGTGTAAGAACACATATACAGACACATACACACCTATTTATATATGCATAGCAGATGTTTGTAAGCCTACCCACCAAACTGCTTACTGTGATTATACCTGAGGAAAAGGATTAAAAAAAAAAAAAAAAGAGTTCGAAATCACTTTCCCTTTTATAGCACATACATTTCTTACTGTTGTTGTTTGGTCACTAAGTTGTGTTTGATTCTCTGCGACCCCATGGACCAGGCTGTTCTGTCCATGGAATTTTCCAGGCAAGAATACTGGGGTGGGTTGCCATGCCCTCCTCCAGGGGATCTTCCCGATCCAGGGATCGAACCTGTGTTTCCTGCATTAGCAGGCAGATTCTTTACCACAGACTCACCAGGAAAACACATACATTTGCATTTTTTTTAAACTTTTGGTTTTGGCAAAATTTCAGTTTTACACTACACTGCAAAAATAATGCAAATAATTACTTTATAACCTCTAGGCAGATTCCCCAAATGTCACATTTTTTTTCTCTCTCCCTCTCCCTTCCCCCACTTCCTTTCTTTCTTTCTCTCCTTCTCTTTCTGTGTGTATATGTGAATTTTTAAAACTGAAAGTAAGTTGCAGACATGATTCCCCTGTACCTCTAAATACTTGAGCAGCTATTTACTAAAGCAAAGCACTCTATTACATAACCACAGTACAATTACCAAAATCAGGAAAATCAAGAAGTTAATTTCGATAAAAAGCTATTAGCTAATCTACAAATCATATTTCAGCTATTATCCCAAAAATGACTTCTGTAGGAAAAGAAAATCTCAGATAATGGATTGCATTCAGCTGTCATGTTTCTTTAGTCTCCTTTTATCAGAAACAGCACCTCAGTCTTTCTGTTGTTTTGCTTTTTAAAAAATTTTTGATTATGCTGGGTCTTCCTTGCTGTGTGCATGGGCTTTTCTCTAGTTGCGCAAGTGGGGCTATTCTTGGTTGCAGTGCTTGGGTTTCTAACTGCGGCAGCCTCTCTTGTTGCAGAACACAGGCTATAGGCATGCGGGCTTCAGTAGTTGCAGCATATATGCTTAGTAGTTGCAGCCCACAGGTTCTAGGGCACAGGTTCAGTAGTTGCGGCGCATGGGCTCAGTTGCTCTGAGACGTGTGGTATATTCCTGGACCAGGGATCGAACCCACGTCCCCTGCATTGGCAGGCAGAGTCTTATCCACTGTACCACCAGGGAAGTTCTTTCTCTGTGTTTCATGATCCTGATGTTTCTGATGAGTAAAGTCCAAGTATTTTGAAGAATGTGTCTCAGTTTGGAATTGTCTGATGTTTCCTCATGATTCAGATTATCATTTAGGATGGCAATATCACAGGTGTGATGTGTTCGTCCCCGTATCCGGAGGCACACAATGAACCATCACAGGTGCTGTTAAGCTTCGAACACTTGGTGAAGCTGACATCTGCCAGGTTTCTCCACTGTTACTTTACTAGTTTTCCCTTGTAATTCCATCATTCCTTCTACATTAATTAGTTGTTGTGTATTAGTCGCTCAGTCACGTCCAACTCTTTGCGACCCCATGGACTGTACCCTGCTAGGCTTCTCTGGCCATGGAATTCTCCAGGCAAGAATACTGGAGTGAGTTGCCATGCCCTTCTCCAGGGGATCTTCCCGACCCAGGGATCAAACCTGGGTCTCCTGTATTGCAGGCAGATTCTTTACTATCTGAGCTACTTAGGAAGCCCTAAGTAGCTAATTAACTAACATTAGTTAGTTAGAATATTACTATTAAGGAAAAATTTCCCTGTCCCATTTATTCATCATTCATTCTTTGTTTCATACACTCATACTGGCTTAAACTCATGGATTCTTTACTATCATTATTTATTTTGATGCTCAAATTGTCCCAGATTTGGTCAGTAGGAGTCCCTTTTACCTGAATCCTACATTCTTCTGATATATTCCCTCTTTTTTTGGTCACTGCCCTACTTTCTGACCCCAAAATGTTGCACACTCATCTTGTACTTTCCCAGCCCCAGCCCTGGAATCAGCCATTTATCCAAGGAAGATGTGGTTCCTTTTAATGAAGAATGGCACTTAGAAACCATGATATGAGTGCTAAGTGTGCTCATTGCTACTGGGTGTCATTGTTTTGGGGCCCTCTCAGCAGACAGAGCTGTTAAACATATAATGTATGAATTTATATCCTCTCAATACACACATATCTCAATCTATTTCTATATTTAGCTATCTAAATATGTTTCTAAATACTGTAAGTTCATACCCATGCCTTCAATTCCAATCCAATACCACTGACTCCCTTTAGATTTCCCTCACCACACCCTTCTTTCTTTGAGCACATTCTTACTGTCTGACACAAGGCAATTAGACAATGAACCTTAAAAAATGTGGAGTTAATCTGACTTTCATTTTACCTCTTGGAATTTAGCCAAAAAGTATAACAAATTATACTTGCAAAAATTAACAAAAACGATGACATCACATCACTGTTTATAAGGACAATAACTTTAGAAACTACCTAAATGTCCAACAAGGGTAATTTAGTGACTAAAATATATCAATATAACATAATGCAGAGAGGTGGTTAAGAACAAATCCTAAATCCAAGCAGACTAAGTCTGAATCCCAGCTCTACCAATGATTATATGTGCAACATCTAGTAAGCTACTACTTTTCTACATGCTTCAATTTCCTGTGTGTAACATGAAGAAAATATTACTTTCTTCATAGGCCAGCCATGAAGATCAAATTTAATTTATGTAAAGCACTTGGAACTGTGCCTGGCATATAATAAGTACAATGTAAGTGTTAGTTGTTATTATTAATATTGTTGCATGTGTACTAAATCACTTACCCCATCATTAAAATGATGCAGAAAAACATGATATGATATCGGAAATATGCCCAAGTTAACAAGTGTTTAGTCTTGGGTGATACCATTGTGAATGACTTTTATAAACTTCTTGCTTCTTTCAGTTTTCTAACTTTTCCACAAAAGCACCCATGACTTGTTTAATTAACATTTTTAAATAAATAAATAAATGCCACTGGAGCAACTGGGGGAAAAAAAAGTGGATTTTTTTTCTTCCCAAGAGCATGGAAGCAAAAATAGGCAATGTTGTCTGACTATAGATTCACTGGCACCAACCTGGGCACTACTAGATTATAATAGTTTTATCTACATAGTAATTGGCTAGTTAAATATACATTTCAGAGGCTTATTTAAAACTATAACATTTGGGAATTTCCTGGTGGTCCAGTAACGGTTAAGACTCTGTGCTTCCACTGAAGAGGGTCTGAGTTCAATTCCTGGTTGGGGAACCAAGATCCCATATGCCACAAGGTGTGGCCATAAACAAACAAACAAGACCTATAATATCCGTTGTTCCTTTAGTTTCACAAGCTGTTTTGATATTTTCCCTGTAATTAGGCAATGTGCCAGCAGGTGGCAGTAGTACCTCAGTCATGGCTGAGTTATTTAAACAAGAAGTTTTACTATGAACACATGGTTTTATTCTTTGCTCTGTTTTAATTCTTTACTAAAATCTTTGAACTTAATTGAATATGGTAGCTATTTCTTACATACCAAGATAAAGAAAACAGAAAACAAAAGACTTAACAACAACAACAAAAAATTATCCAAGAAAAGTTAGAGCCTAGGCAACCAGAGTAACTTAAAGGAATAATATTAGTTTACCTTTCTAGTACTCCTAATCAATCATAAAGCTCCAGGCTGCTTCCTGTGACTGTCCTGAAATGTATTTTTCAAATGGCTAAAGAAAAATAGCAAGAAAACTATCCTTGTTAGGTTTCTCCTAGTTGCAGGATTAAAAAAAAAAAAAGTCCAACTTTTAGAGCTGGAAGCAACCTTAAAGATTTAGTCAAAGCCCCCATATAACAGCTAAAGAAATTAGCCTGTCTTGAGCCAGATGTTTTGCCCAAGGGCCCCTGAAAATGCAGAACTGGATCCTAGGTTACAGAAGGACTCTTGGCAAATGTCCTCAAACAGGGCACAGATGTCAGTTTGTGTAAACTGCGGTCACTTTATAAGGCTAGGCTTACCAAGCCAGCGCTTCACAAACCAAGCAGTTCCTCTTAGTCACTGTGTTTGCAGTCCAGGTAAGTTAAAAGGCAAATTCTCCTGAGGAGATGCTAGACCAGCCACTGAGGTTTTGTCCAGGCAGAAATAACCATGAAGACTTACATTATAATTTCAACTAAAAATTAAATGTGTTAGCAGAATTGAAAACTAATACAAATATTTAAATAATCTACAATGATGAAATAAAAATAAGCAGATTTAAAGTATAAATAAAACATATGAAACTACAAATATCTGCCCTTCTTACACTGAATTTCAAATTGTATGAATGCTTCATCTAATTCTGATTCTCCTTATTTCATTTCAAAAGAGGAACCATTTCCTCTCACTTAGGCCCCACATCTCCATGTAGGTCATCTTCTGTGCCCTGACACTCAACTTTTACATTTACCTACTGTTTCTGAGAGACTCCCAGTTAGCTTTGCCCCAGTTCTCTAACTCTTCTATTTCTCTATGTCTTTTGAAAATGAGGAACTGTGTGTTCTGCAACCCATAGCTATCTGTCAATCTTAGGAAAAGGTCTTAAGTCATCATTCCTTGAATCCATGGCTACTACAAATTTATTGGAGAAACTCAGAAATTCTAAGAAAAGAATGGAAAACATGAAGAGGCCTCAAAACCAGCATGAAAATCCATCTCTCCAGACTTTCTAACCATCCCCTCCCAATCACCTCCACACTTCATGATCAGCAGCTCAATGACAGTCACATGTGTTTCTTTCAAATACTCATCAAAGTTTGCAGTCCAACTGGTTCCTAACAGAGACCAGCTTTGCCTTGTTAACGAATCATCACTTTTGCTTTCTTTGAACTGATGGGTATAGCCTCAGATTTTGGGGGTATGTGCTTTGCATTTAAAATAGCTTATGTGGCTAATTCATTTCAATGTATGACAAAAACCACTGCAATGATGTAAAGTAATTAGCCTCCAACTAATAAAAATAAATGGAAAAAATAAATAAATAAATAAAATAGCTTATGGATATACAGAGAAGGAAAACTTTATTAATCTCTGGACTGGAGATAATTTTCTATGTTTAAAAAGAAAAGAAGAAAAGAGATTAAAATTTGAGCTGTATCAAATATTTAAACTTTTATACATCAAAAAGACACAGAAGCAATACAAGCAATCATTTGAGAGAAATATTTACTAAAACAAATATTATGGCCCAAGAATTAAATGAGATCATACAAATGAGTTCAAAAAAACCTCTCTAAATTCTCAATAGACAATGGACAAACAATATGAATAGACAATGAACATACAATTGGATGATAGACATTTGGTAAAATGATTAACTTCACTAAAATCAAATAACCAAGAAGTAAAACTACAAATACATGATAGTTTGCTCACCTACAAGTTGAGCAAAGATGTGTTATAATGTGAATGTCTCAATGGATGAAAGTGTGGTGAAATGGGTCCTTTTGTATATTGCTGGCAGCAGGAATAAAAAATTAACACAACTTCTCAGGACAGCAATTTCACAATGTGTTTAAAGAGGCTTTAAAATGTTCTACACCCTGACCTTGAAATTCCATTCTTAGTAACCTATGCTAAAGCAGTTACCCAAAATATGCACAAATATTTTGACATCAAGATGAACAATGTAAAACTTTATATTAGGGTGAAAAATTGACATTTACTTAACATCTAAATGATAGTAGTCTGTTTAGGCAAATTCTATAAATAAAACACTAGGTAGCCACTTGAAATGATAGTTATAAACAATTTTTTAAATAAGAAAAAGGCCTGTCTTACTGAGTTAAAAGCAGAGCATAAATATTTTTTATGCACGAGTCAACAGAGTAAAGGAGTATTTCTGGAGGTTGATACTGGTTGTAACTAGGAGATGGGATCTCAGTTAATTTTACTGCTTTTTCATACTTTTATGCATTTTACAAATTTTCTGCATTCAATATGTATTTCTTTTCTAATTAGAAAAAAGATATAAAAGAAGGAGAAAAGCCAAAGAACAACAAAAGAATTAACAAAATGACTGTGATTTCTCCACCCTCCCTCAACAACAAAAAAAGTTTTCAGAAGACCCTGCAAGCCCACCCTCCGGGTAGTCCTTCTAGCCTGCTATTTACAAAGAGGAGTTGGTATATTGCAATGTTATGTGGTAAATTGAGAAATACCCTAGTTCCTGCCACATGACTTTATAGGGTGCTGAGTTCTCTGCAATAACACGTATAATAATCTTTTTAACAATCCCTGCAATTAGGGGGTTGCCAAACTGGAATTGTTACTTTGAGACAGGTAAACACACATATCCACACACACACAATACCAGACTCAGAACCAACTTACCCCCTTGAAGAAAAACAGTGTAATCAGCTCTCCTTTTGGATGGAAAGATAGTCTACCAAATCTAAATATAAACAGATTTTGGTTTCTTTGTTTGTTTCAAAAACATACAGATTATTGGCTTCCACCACATACTGGTCAGAAGTCAGGTAGATGAGACGGTGTCTCAGTGGTATCATAGTGCTCTCTGAACCTTAGGACAACAAGCTGAACTGGTGACTAGTAGGAAGCAGAGATCCACTGGGCTTTGGAGTTGAATAAGCAATGAAGGAGGTTCTCAAGCTGCACCGTGAGAACCAATTTTCTCAAGCAGAACTTAATTACAACTGCACAATTATCAAAACATTTATGGAGAAGGCTAACCTTACACCCACTGCTGAGTTTCTGTTAAGCTGATTTCCTTTAGCTGAAATATTCCCATGGAGTGTGTGTGTTTGTGTATGTAAGTGAGAGAGAGAGAGAAACAGAGAGGGGGAGATGAGCAGGCAATTACTACTGTTTTTGCTCAGTAGCAACACTACTTTGTCTCTTCCTCATAAGGCTAAATATTTCTCCCTTGACAAGAATCTGAGTTGGAGGATACCTTATCCTCCAACTTGTACTGGTCCAGCTATTGTTTTAAACACAAGAAAACAACTTTTCCAAGGTTACACAGCTAATCAGTGGTCCTGGTTTTAGTGGAATCTGGTTCTCTGAGCTTGATTCCATTGTTACTGTTCCACTGCCTGAGCAGTTTGGTATCCTTGGTAGCTTTTCTCATAGGAAAAACCAACATATGAATTTCAGATTGTGTCTTTCAATGGAAAGAAAATAAAAGATTAAGACAATCAACCAAATAATTCCATAGCAAGGAAATAATTGCCATTTGTGATATGAAGGAGTCTCACTGCCCTGGGACTACAATTTGGAGTGACTCGGTGATGGCCCCCCACACCAAGGACTGCTGGCCATACAAATGAGGAGATTATACCCATACAGGGACAGGAAAGAAAAGGTACCCTGACCAGGTAGCCAGGCATCAAGGACAAACGGGTGATTTGAGGGAGAAGAATGGGAGTGGATGCAAGGCAAAGAGCAGGCAGATGGAAAAAGAGTCTGTTTCAGCTCCATGCATTGTTTGGAAATAGGGTCATGAGTCTTCAGAGGAACTGAGGAGTGGGCCTCGTTCATCACAGTCACACGCAAACACACACACACACTCACATACCTCTTAGACTCTGCCTTAGGAAAGTGCTGATATACCAACACACTTTTTGAACTCTCTTTTTAAAACAATTTATTAATTTATTTACTTTTATTTATTTATTTGGCTGTGCCAGCTCACAGTTGCAGCACACAAGTTTTTCAGTCTTTGTTGCAGCATGCAGGATCTTTAGCTGAGGCACGTGGGATCTAGTTCCCTGACCAGGGATTGAACCCTGGGCCCCCTGCACTGGGAGAGGAGAGTCCTAGCCACTGGATCACCAGGGAAGTCCTGGTCCTCTTTCCTTTTGAACCTGCAATTTCTTCTTTACTGCTCTGATGTGGCTAACTTTTACCCGTCCTTAAACACTTAGTTCAGAGGCTTCCCCTATGGCTCAGTAGTAAAGAATCCACCTGCAAAGCAGGAGATGCAGGGTTCAATCCCTGGGCCAGGAAGATCCCCTGGAGGAGGCCATGGCAACCCACTTCACTATTATTACCAGGAAAGTCCATGGACAAAGGAATCGGATGGGCTACAGTCCATGGGATGGCAAAGAGTTGGACACCACTGAAGTGAGTGAGCGTGCACACGCACGCACACACACACACACACACACACACACTTAGTTCAAGCAACCAAGCCTTCTCTGAGTCACTCCCCCATTCCTCCCACTCTCACCCAAATGGTGTTACACACCCTTCCTTTCTGATCCCACACAACTCCGAGTACTCTACCAAAGTGATTTTCATACCGCATGGCAACTGTCAGTCTCCGCTAAAGGGACCACCAGCTACTAAAGGACAGGGACCCCATCTTTCCTCTTTACATCCCAGTGCCCAACACTAGAAGGAAATGGCAACCCACTCCAGTATTCTTGCCTGGCTTGGTGGGCAACAGTCCATGGGGTCACAAAGAGTTGCATGTGACTGAGCGACTCACACTTTCACTGTCACCAAACACTAGGGCTTCCCAGGTGGCACTGGTGGAAAAGAACCTGCCTGCCAATGTAGGGGATGTAAGAGACACATGTTTGATCCCTGGATTGGTAAGATCCCCTGGAGAAGGGCATGGCAATCCACTCCAGTATTCTTGCCTGGAGACCACGGACAGAGGAGCCTGGAAGGCTATAGTCCATGGAGTCACAAAGAGTCAGACATTTCTGCAGCAACTTAGCACGCATGCACACACACACTGAACAATAGGCCTGTCACAGGTTAATGAGTAAATGAACCCATTCATCAAGAAGATGATGACAGAGCACATATTTTGTGCTAGCAGTGGGCAAGCTCCTGAAGACACAGCAGTGGGTGAGACATACACATCCCTGCCTCATGACACTCCCAAAAGTATCTCTGAAGAAATGATATTTAACATGATTGATGAATGTCAGATCAGCCTGACATAAAAAATTTCCTATCCTGCAGTATTGTCCTACTTCAGTTTAAAATAGACTCAAGGAGAGATGTTTATTAGGATTAGGGTTTTCTTAGATAAGCTAAATTTTATGAAGAGTGCTAACAGAGAGACAGCAGAGACAAATTGGCCTGAGGCTGGTTACTAGCAACCCCTAAAAAGATAGACATTATATTCCTATGCTAGAATAAAGACAGTCATGGCCAAATCGTACTTAACTGAATTCTGCTAATTTTGAATCTATGAATTACTCAGAAATTGGCTGACCTATACTTTGACACTGCACACAGAGAATCAGACTTCTGGAGAAAACTAATGTTAAATACCTCTTCAAAGTTTCTATCTTTCATACATAACATCTGGTCTCACAGTGAGACTATAGCTACTTCCACCTTTCAGATCTTTACCTGTGAGTTTCAGCCACTCTCAGTAGGATGCAGTAAAGAATCTGAAGTTTGATGAATCACTGTTCTATCTGAAATGAGTACTTTGGCCATGATACAGGTAAGAACACACTAACTTCAGGTGATGCTTCAGGTGCTGACTCTATCATCACTCACAAGAAGTCCTCAAGTTCCAATCTGAAATGTTATATTTTTATTAAAATGTAGACTTCTGCCTTTAAGAATAGAGCTTAGAGCTAAGGAATCTTATTATTATTATTATTATTATTATTATTATTATTATTTTATGGCCACATCGCATGGCATGTGGGACCTTAGTTCCCAGAACAGGAATCAAACCCTCACCGCTGCAGTACAAGCAGAGTCTTAACCACTGGACCACCAGGGAATCCCGTAGAGCTGAGGAATCTTAACTCATCACTTCTTTTCTCTCACCGTGTCCAGATCTTGAGGAAAAATACCTCTTCAATATAAGAGCAGCAGCATGTTAAAATGGACTTTTCAGCTGAGTCACCAAGGCTCTAGCTATTTGATACCAAAGGAATTTTCTTTTCTTAAAAAAATATTTATTTATTTGACTGTGCTGTCTTACTGGTGGCACGCGGGATCAAGTTCCCTGACCAGGGATGGAACCCGGACCCCTGGGACTGGGAGCACAGAGTCTTGGCCACTGGACCACCAGAGAAGTCCCAAAGGAATTTTCAAGGTAGACTACCATATAGGGATTTCTCAATAGATATCTAAAAAATTGGTAGCTTCCCTCTTAAAAACCCTTTGCCCTTTATCAATCACCTCACATGGTTATTATCATTTGCTTGCCTTTTTTTTTTTTTTTTGGTGAGAAGACTTAAGATTTCCCCTCTTAGCCAGGAAGTGGAAGCAACCTAAATGTCCATCCCAGATGAGTGGATAAAGAAGATGTGGAACATGTGTACAATGGTATATTACTTGGCCATAAAAAGGAACAACAACGGGTCATTTGTAGAGATGTGAATGGACCTAGAGTCTGCCATATAGAGAGAAGTAAATCAGAAAGAGAAAAACAAGCATCATGTATGAATGCACATATGCGGAATGCTCTATGCTTTTGTGTATACAGTTCCCTCTGGCTAAGGCATTCTTTTCCTGCAGCGTCACGTGGCCTGTCTCTCTGCCATCACCTTCCTAAGCTCCCCAGGTGGAAAGGCTGCTCTGCCCCCGGTCTCCACTGCAGGAGCACAACCTGAAGACAGCTCTACCACAAGGCTTGTTGAACAGCCAGCCATCGGCTGTTTGCTTCTGTCTTCCCCAAAGATGTAATCATGTCTTCCTAGCATATTGGAAGTTTTCAACAACATTCACTGAATTTATGGATAGTGGAAAGAGGCTACCAGAGTATTTTCCCAAGATTGTGTATCAAGGAACCATGACCTTTGACCCCAAACCCTAAGTTCTTTCACTATATCATGCTGGAGGTTTCTCTGTCTATCCTCAATTGAAGTCCCAACTCCCAAGCATCTGTGTGATTTTGTTTTGAAGCTGGTATGCAACTTCACGCGACCAATACCTTGAATAAGCACATCTTCAGGGAATGTAATCAGAGAGTGCATCTTTATTTTTGCCTCCCACTGTTCCTCTCCTCCAGCTCAGACCATCTGTAGATGGGAAGTTTTCTTCACTTCATGCTTCACCCCTCCCCTCCCTCTTGCTAAATAACCCAGATTTCTGGGTTCTCTTAGGTTGAAGGGGTGAAAAAGCAAGAAAAACAGAGCTGGAAAACAGGGTTGGAAGGAAAGTGCTTGCTTCAGGTGCAAAATTTAAAAGGCATCAGTAATCAAGATAAATCATGCAAAGTTTTTTTAAGAAATCAAATGCAAAAAGTCCAGGATGAACAACACGCCAAAAATGTAAATAAAGATGGACTGTTGAGTTTTGTTTGTCTTACAACCTTGAGTTATTGTGCAATGGGAACAGTGTTTCAAATCATCAGCCTGTAGTTCAAGGGCCACTGGGTCATCATGTCCCCTGATGAGTATTTTTGTGAGGGTTTACAATGGAGACAGAACAGACTGGGCAACCCAGGACTTCATGTGTCATCCTGTTTTTAGATCGTGAAATCTTTATTAACATTTCCACTTGGTTCAATATATGGGTGATCATTTGATAAGTCTACACAGGGGTGCAGATTGGCACAGCACTGCAGGAAAGTTCTCATCTGAATGGTAGACTTGGAAGGTGACTTTACAGCCGTGGGCCTGGCAGATGTCTCTGGCTGACATTTTCTCTCATGGGACTTTCCTTGGGTTCCTTGGAGGCAGCCCCTGGGAACTCCGGGCTGCATTTCCTGTGGTGTGAGACAAGTGTTTTCTGCAGGTTGACCAGTTTTCTCTCTGATTTTTCAGCGGTTTGCTCCATGGAGACTCTTGTCTTCTGCTGTCCCTCCTTCCTTCGTGTGGTCCTTTGGGGCTGGGTCCAGTATGGCTCCCAGGTGGCTTAGTGGCAAAGAATCTTCCTGCAATGCAGGAGACATGGGTTCAATTCCCGGGTCGGGAAGATAACCTGGAAAAGGAAATGGCAACCCACTCCAGTTTTCTTGCCTGGGAAGTCCCAGGGACAGAGAAGCCTGATGGGTTATAATTCATTGGGTCGCAAAGAGTCGGACCACGACCCAGCAACTAAACAACAACCACCAGTGTGGGCCCAGCTGGGCTCTCTACTGAGAGGCCACAGTGGGTGTTCAGAATATTCACGCATTCTCTGCTCTGAGACTCTGGGAGCAGGTTCTGGGAGCAGGACCACCCGGAGCAGCCACTCTCCTATACTCTCACTATCCTTTTTTGCTTCTGGGTCTGAAGTTAGCCCTTACTAGCTTGGGGCTTTTTCAGGTAGAAGTCAGGCACCCGTTCCCTATGTGTCTTTTTTCCTTATCTGATATGAAGGAAGAATTACCCCCTACTACCCTGAGGGAGTGGGAGAGAGAATCACAGAACAATTGTCCACAAGTAAATTTTGCTACAAATTCTTCTCCTTTTTCCACAATTTGCTTCTTTTATTAATATATGTTAATTAGCTTGACTGTGGCAATCATTTCATAATGTATACATACAGCAAAACAGCAAGCTGTACACCTTAAATACACACAATTTTTATTTGCCAATTATTCCTCAGTAAAGATGGGGGTGGGGGAATATGAAGGGAGAGCCACAGTAACATCACAGGTTTTATGTACACATTTCCAAGATATTCTAGTTAAATCTCACACACAGAAGGTGCCATAGAATGCTAATTATCCTCCTCATTACTTCTATCCTGTTGTTACTATATATCTGCTGGCCAAGACTCAGGCTAAGTATATTGGTGCTGGTTACACTCCATACTTTAGGGTGTGCCTTTCACATACTGTAGGTTTTGTGAACGGCGGTGCCTGGAATTGATCTTGCCAAGATTTTATTTCAAGGATAAAGTCTTAAAGGCTTCCTGTGTCTTTAAGAACATGGTAAAATATACAGGCTCACATCCCTTAGGAGCAAAATCTTATTGTTCACTTGGATCTTTGATCTTTCCAGCAAAAAATTTATAGAATCTAAGCAGTGGTCCTCAGTATCCTCCAGGTCCAAGCTGCCTCTGGCATGGAGGTGGAAGGTGATGAAAAGACAGGTAATACCAACAGATGAGAAACACTAATTAACAGGAAACCTTTGGCTCAGACTTTCTCCTGTGAACATTGCTCATGCTACGCAGACAGAACCTGTCCATCCTGACCATGGTCTACGTGATCTGCACAGGGCCTGTAAAGCAGGCTGCCACGGCACGTGAGTGTGGCCTGTCGGAGTGGCAGCCAACACAGAGGGCAGAGGGTCTGGAATGTTTGGCATTGTTTCTTCATCTGATCTCTTACCACCAAATGCAGCTGTCCAGAAATAAAAGACAGGGCCTAAGAGAAAACAATTTCTGGACCAGAATTGTGGAAACTCGCCTTAGATGAAAACAATTCAGATTCTTTCCCACTGAGCCACCAGGGATGTCCCCAGAATGACTGTATTAGGCTGCTAATGGGGTTACTTTGGAAGGTGATGAAAATTTACTAAAATTAGATATTGTGGTCATCTTGCTCTGAATATACTAAAAATCACTGAATTGTACATTTAAATGGATGAATTCTATGGAACATAGATTATATCTCAGTAAGGCTATTGTTCCATTTTTTTCAAAAGTGCTCAGTTGTGTCCAACTCTGTGACCCCATGGCCTGTAGCCCACCAGGCTCCTCTGCCCATGGAATTTTCCAGGCAAGAATACTGGAGTGGGTTGTCATTTCCTACTCCAGGGGATCTTCCCAACCCAGTGATCAAATTCGCATCTGTTTAACCGGCAGGCACCTGGGAAGTCCTTTTTTCAAAAGTACTTGCATACAAAAAAAAAAAAATTTACCAGTGTAGTAAGATTATGAGTCTTCATCCACCAATCTGCCTTAAAAAAAAAAAGTGGCTTTTTGGACCTCAGATCTAAAGGGATGAGTAGGATGTGTAAAGAGTCTGGGGCAATGTTAACAGAAATAACATGTAAATCAAAAGAAGCAAGTCACTTCTCTTTTCTCCAGGTTTCCGATCTACTTGTAGGCAAGCCTATAAGTAGCCTATAAGTAGGCAAGCCTACAAGTAGATGGGAAACCTATAGATAGGAAACAAAGTTAACAAAGGAAATGTGTAGTTTCCAAAGTCCCAGGCCCAGCATCACAGGGCACAGAAGAGTGGATTTGGAGTTAAAAGTCAATAACTTAAAAATCAGTACAAAGGCCCTTCAGCAAAAGAAGGAGGAACCTTAAGGAAAATCACAGAATCAATAAGTAACAGAAAACCCCAAAAATTGATAAAAACTGATTTTTTTTAAACTTGGTAAGTTTAAATAACTATTAATGGTAACTTAAAAATAACTAATTTATTTGTGTTTAAAAAAGGTAACAAAGTTATTCAAAAGTTAAAAGATGAAGAATATCTTATGGTTAAAATGTGTAAGATCTGTATTGTTTTGGGAGAAGGATAGGAATACTAAATAACTTTAGACATTTGTTAAAGTAATATATCTTAACTATGTTTTAAAAACGTAGTAGTAGAATAAAGGCAGACATATCAGTCAGTCAGTTCAGTCACTCAGTCTCAGTCGTGTCCGACTCTTTGTGACCCCATGGACTGCAGCACGCCAGGCCTCCCTGTCCATCACCAACTCCTGGAGCTTACTCAAACTCATGTCCACTGAGTCAGTGATACCATCCAACCATCTTATTCTCTGTCATCCCCTTCTCCTCCTGCCTTCAATCTTTCCCAGCATCAGGGTCTTTTCCA
This sequence comes from Odocoileus virginianus, assembly GCF_023699985.2. Lineage (NCBI taxonomy): Eukaryota > Metazoa > Chordata > Mammalia > Artiodactyla > Cervidae > Odocoileus > Odocoileus virginianus. The sequence goes on from NC_069674.1 coordinate 14,262,700, forward strand.
ATGAGTCAGTTCTTCACATTAGGTGACCAAAGTATTTGCTTCAGCAAATATTCAGACTGATTTCCTTTAGGATGGATTGGTTGGATCTCTTGCAGTCCAAGGGACTCTCAAGAGTCTTCTCCAATACCACAGTTCAAAAGCATCAATTCTTCAGTGCTCAGCTTTCTTTATAGTACAACTCTCACATCCATACATGACTACTGGAAAAACCATAGCTTTGACTAGATGGACCTTTGTTGGCAAAGTAACTTTGCCAACAGTCTCTGCTTTTTAATATGATGTCTAGGTTGGTCATAGCTTTTCTTCCAAGGAGCAAGCATCTTTTAATTTCATGGCTGCAGTCACCTTCAGCAGTCATTTGGGAGCCCTCCAAAATAAAATCTGTCACTGTTTCCACTGCTTCCCCATCTATTTTCCATGAAGTGATCAGACCAGATGCCATGATCTTAGTTTTCTGAATGTTGAGCTTTAAGCCAACTTCTTCACTCTCCTCTTTCACTTTCATCAAGAGGCTCTTTAGTTCTTCTTTGCTTTCTGCCATAAGGGTGGTGTCATCTGCATATCTGAGGTTATTCAACAGAATAAAAGAGATAACCCAGAAATAAATCCTTGCATATGTGTTCAAATGATTTTTGACAAAGATACCAAGACCATTCAATGGGGGAAGGACAGTCTTTTCAACAAATAGTATAGGGAAGACTGGATAGCCACATATATAGAACAGTGGAGTTGGACCCCCACCTTACACCATATATAAAAATTTACTTAGAGGAATTACCTGGCAGTCCGGTGGTTAGGACTCCATGCTTCCACTGCAGGGGACATGGGTTGATCTGGTTGGGGAACTAAGACCCCACATGTCCCATGGTGCAGCCAAATAAATTTTTTTTAATTAACTCAGAATGGATTAAAGACTTAAACATAAGAGTAAAAACCCGAAAACTTTTAGAAGAAATGCATCTTGATATTTAATTTGACAGTGATTTCTTGGAATGACACAGGCACAGGCAACTAAAGTGAAAAACAGATCAACTGGACTGCATCAAGATTTACAATTTCTGTGAATCAGAGGACACAAGCAGGACTTCCTTGGTAGTTCAGTGGGTAAGAATCCACCTGCCTATGCGGGGGACACGGGTTTCATCCCTGATCCGGGAAGATTCCACTTGCTGCAGAGCAACTAAGCCCATGAGCTGCAGCTGCTGAAGCCTGTGTGCCTAGAGCAAACTCTGCAACAGAGAAGCCTGTGCGCTGCAGCTAGAGAGCAGTCCCCACTCTCCACAGCTAGAGAAAGCCCAAGCGCAGCAGCGAAGACCCAGTGCATCCAAAAATAAAAGTAAGTAAATTTCAGAAAGCTCGAAAGCCACAGTAAAAAGTCAACCCGCTGAATGGGAGAAAATACATACAAACCATATATCTGATAAGTAGGAAATATTCAGAATATATAAATAACTCCTACAATTCAACAATAACAAAAATCCCCAAGTAACATAAATAAAAGACAGGCAAAGGATTTAAATAGATATTTCTAAAAAATAAAAAAAGTTATGCAAATACCAACAAACACAAGAAAAGATGCTCAATGTCACTAGGCATTGAATGGAATGTGTGCTCAGTCGAGTCTGACTCTTTGCAACCCCATGGGCTGTGGCCTGCCAGGTTCCTCTGTCCATGGAATTTTCCAGGCATGAATACAGGAGTGGTGTGCCATTTCCTCCTCCAGGAGATTTTCCTGACCTAAGGATCAAACCCATGTCTCTTGCGTCTCCTGCATTGGCAGGCGGATTCTTTACTACTGGTGCCACCTGGGAAGTCCCAAATAAAAATAAATCCTCAAAAATAAATAAATAAATAACCACATGATCCAGCAATTCCACTTCAGGATATGTACCCCAAAGAATTGAAAGCACGGTCTTAAAGAGACACTTGTACGTCCAAGTTCAAAGCAGCACTATTCACAATATCTGAAAGGTAGAAGCAACCCAAATGTCCATTTACCACTGATGGATGAATGGATAAAGAAAATGTAGCATATATATATACACAAGTGGAATTTTACTAGGTCTTTTGTTGAATTTGTTATAATATTGCTTCCATTTTATGTTTTGGTTGTTTTGGCTGCTAGGCATGTGGGGTCTTAGCTCCTCGACCAAGGGCTGAAGCTGCATCACCTGCATGGGAAGGCAAAGTCTTAACCAATGGACTACCAGGAAAAATCCCCAAAGAGAATATTATTCAGCCTTAAAAATGAAGGACAGGGACTTCCCTGGTGGTCCAGTGGTTAAGATTCTGTGCTTCTACTGCAGGGGGCACGGGTTTGATCCCTAGATCCGCATGCCATAGCTCAGTTAAAAAAAAAAAAGGGACGTCTTGTCATATGCTACAACACAGATGAACTGTGAGGACACTCTGCTAAGTGAAATAAACCAGTCACAAAAGGACAAATATTGTATGATTCTATTTATGTGAAATCCTAAAGTAGTCGAATTCATAGAGATAGAAAGTAGAATGGTGGTTGCCAAGGGTTGGGGGTGGGGAAGTTAGGACTTACTGGGTATAGAGTTGAAACTGGGACAGATGAAAAAGTTCTGGTGATGGCTGCACAACATTGTGAACGTACTTAATGTCACTGAACTGTACACTGAAAAATACTCACGATGTGTAGTTTATTACAACTTGTAATAAATGAATGAATGAATGAATGAATGGTAGAAAGTATTTATAATGCATAAAATCAACAAAGAACTAACATCCCAATTATACAATAGGCCACTAAAAATTAATAAGGTGGTGATAACCCAACAGAAAGACTAGGCAGAATGTATAAATAGCACTTCACAGAAGAGAAAAACACTGACAGACTTTTCTGTTTACCCAACAGCCATTCACCTCGTCTTCCTTATTAACAGAAGCCAGATTTTGTTCCAGGTGGCAATGTTTCCAGCTAAAAATATTCATGTTCTAGAATTTTCTTGCATGTTGAAGAGGCCATACAATATAGTCCTGACCATGGAAACAAAAAGGAAAGTGCTGAGGATTTCTGGGGAAGTTTTTCATTATTGATACAACTAATGCCTTTTCTTCCTTCTTCTTGCACAAATGTGTGTTCAAAGCATGGAGATGTGGCAGCTATATTGTGCATAACAGGTAACCAGCCAAAGAACACAGGCTAAAACACTGAAAGTGTGGAAAGATATTAATACAAGAAGCCGGGACTCAGAGACTTCCTTGTACCAGACCTAGACTACCTACCTATCCCCCGATTTTTTGTGGTGTGAGACAAATACTCCTCCATCTAGTTATAGCCCCATGGAAGTTTTTGGTTTCTTGGAAGTGAAAGTGTTCCTGGCTGATTTTGACTTTTTTTTTTTTAATATATGAGAAACCACAAGAATAAGAAAACAAATTTGTGGAATTGGTCAGAGAATACCAAGAATCAATCATTTCAGGCTGAGAAGGTGGTGAAATTTGATACGTAATATCTGAGCAGAATATCATCTATCATATCTTGTCATATAATGTGCAGTCTATAAAGAGCTATGGGAAAGAAACAGCAAAGTAGAAGAGATGAGGGCGTTTTATGAATAGGAGTTGCTTTGTATGTGAAGTGGTCAGAAAGAAAACTGAGATAATGTGAAAGGTAGGCAGGGACCTGAGGGAAGTGAGAGGGGAGAGAGCCGTGAGGCTACCTGGATGACACTGTCCAAGCAGCGGGTGTAGGAGGAGCTTCCTTGGAATGTTTATGGAGGAACAGGAGCCAAAAAAAAAAAAAAAGGAGGATAGTAAAAGCTGATGGAGAGGGGAGTGTGGTGGGGGAGGGGAGTGAGAGCGTGGAAGGCCTTTGGCCACTGTAAGGACTCTGACTGTGGCAGGAAGCCAAATTGTTAGGGAACCGCTGATCAGACTGCCCACCTGGGCAGGCACCACAGTAACCATCTCCATGAGTTATTTTATGACTGGAGGTCCTGATAAGGAATACAGAACTCACAAGCCACCACCAGCCTGAAGAGTTTGGGAAAGGCCGAAAGGAGCCGCCACTTGTCCTACCGAGAATTCTCCTCCTGGAATCCTATGCAGGCTGAGCAACGCCTCCATCACTAGGAAGGACCCTGAGCCAGAGGGACTGGCCAGAGACAACCTGAGACTAAAGCCTGAGACGTGGGCCACTTGCCACAGCAGTCCTAGGTTCCCTTACCCTCCTGCTCTCCACCCAGATATCTCTTCCCCATAAAATCTCTTGCTTTGTCAGCATGTGTGTCTCCGGGAACAGCCCACTCTCAGGCCCTGGAAGGGGTCTGCTTTCCAGCAACAAAATATCTTGCCACTTCCAGCAAACAGTCTCCAAAAAGGAGCAAACTGAGGCTCAAGTTAGCCAGATGCAAACAGAGAGGGAAGGGAATGTGGAAAACCTCAGGGCTAAGAGGGGCTCTGTCTGCAGAAGCCAACTGTCTTGGAGTTGGGATCCTTGAGAAACTGAAAAAGTCAATTGCTCAATATCTCACCCTGAGGTCCAAGCAAGCCAGGCTGCGAAGCAACAGGCCAGCAGGGCAGAAGACTGGAAGCCCAGAACTTTAACCAGTACCTTCACTGTTAAGAATTCTTTGCCTGACAAAGAAGGAATGTCAGTGGAAGAAGATGGGATTAAGGGTGTTGTCCTCCTGCCTTTGCTTCAAAAGCCTTTGCAAGGCTGTTATTGTTCAGTGGCTAAATCGTGTTCGATTCTTTGCGACAGCATGCACTACAGCATGCCAGGCTACCCTGGTCCTTCACTATCTCCCAGAATTTGCTCAGATTCGTGTCCACTGAATTGGTGATGCTGTCTAACCATTTCATCCTCTGCTGCCCCCTTCACCTTTTGTCTTTAATCTCTCCCAGGATCAGGGACTGGGGCCATTACTTTCTGGGAGTGGAGGACTGGCAGAGTATTAAGGCTGGCCTAAGAGCCCCAGATTCTCAGACTCAGAGACTATCTACTAATAGAAAAAATCTTGACTGTGGTTACATGGACATAGAATTAATTAGAGATACTCCAAAAACCTACTAGGTTTAAGAGAACTGTGTAGATAAAAAAACAAAAATAAGACAAACAGAATGTGGTAACAGCCTGTGGCTACTGAATTTAAGCAATCTCTAAGGCCCCAAATAGAGCTAGGAGGAAGAGAAGGGCACTATCTCCAGAGATGGAGGGAGACACAGGTTTACCCTAGGGAAATGATTAGGGGCTGCCAGACTGGCTCATCAAGGAACTTATTTCTCGATCAGGGCCGGGAGTCCTCACTGTTCCTGTCTAGTGAAGTGAAGTGAAGTCGCTCAGTCGTGTCCAACTCTTTGCAACCCCATGGACTGTAGCCGAACAGGCTCCTCGGTCCATGGGATTTTCCAGGAATGAATACTGGAGTGGGTTGCCGTTTCCTTCTCCAGGGGATCTTCCCAACCCAGGATCGAACCCAGGTCTCCTGCATTTTCGGCAGACACTTTACCGCCTGAGCTACCAGAGAAGCCTGTTCCTGTCTAGTAGGATTCAGTAATTGTCCAGCAGGATTTGATAATTTCTAAAGGTTGGTAACTGCTGAAATTTCGCATTTCCCCCTTTCTCTGAGAGTTTTATTGCCGTTATCCTGGTCTTCTCACCACTGTATATCAGGTATCCTGGACACTAGCAACTTGCCATTAATGTTGCATAAATCTTGGCTCCCTGTCCACTGATGCTGAATAAGAATATGGAGACAGAGATTGGAGGAAATAGAAAAGAGTAGTTTTAGTCCTTGCCAGGCCAAGGGGAAATGCAGTAGGCTAGCACCTCAACCCAACATCTGCTGGATCATCAAAAAAGCAAGAGAGTTCCAGAAAAACATCTATTTCTGCTTTATTGACTATGCCAAAGCCTTTGACTGTGTGGATCACAATAAACTGTGGAAAATTATGAAAGAGATGGGAATACCAGACCACCTGACCTGCCTCTTGAGAAACCTGTATGCAGGTCAGGAAGCAACAGTTAGAACTGGACATGGAACAACAGACTGGTTCCCAATAGGAAAAGGAGTACGTCAAGGCTGTATATTGTCACCCTGCTTATTTAACTTATATGCAGAGTACATCATGAGAAAGGTTGGGCTGGAAGAAGCACAAGCTGGAATCAAGATTGCCGGGAGAAATATCAATAACCTCAGATATGCAGATGACACCACCCTAATGGCAGAAAGTGAAGAGAAACTAAAAAGCCTCTTGATGAAAGTGAAAGAGGAGAGTGAAAAAGTTGGCTTAAAGCTCAACATTCAGAAAATGAAGATCATGGCATCTGGTCCCATCACTTCATGGGAAATAGATGTGGAGACAGTGGAAACAGGGTCAGACTTTAATTTTTGTGGCTCCAAAATCACTGCAGATGGTGATTGCAGCCATGAAATTAAAAGACGCTTACTCCTTGGGAGGAAAGTTATGACCAAACTAGATAACATATTATAAAGCAGACACATTACTTTGCCAACAAAGGTCCGTTTGGTCAAGGCTATGGTTTTTCCAGTGGTCATGTATGGATGTGAGAGTTGGACTGTGAAGAAAGCTGAGCACAGAAAAATTGATGCTTTGAACTATGGTGTTGGAGAAGACTCTTGAGAGTCCCTTGGACTGCAAGGAGATCCAACCAGTCCTAGCTAAAGAGATCAGTCCTGGGTGTTCATTGGAAGGACTGATGCTAAAGCTGAAACTCCAGTACTTTGGCGATGTCATGCGAAGAGTTGACTCATTGGAAAAGACCCTGATGCTGGGACGGATTGAGGGCAGGAGCAGAAGGGGACGACAGAGGATGAGATGGTTGGATGGCATCACCAACTCGATGGACATGAGTTTGAGTAACTCCGGGAGTTGGTGATGGACAGGGAGGCCTGGTGTGCTGTGATTCATGGGGTCACAAAGAGTCGGACATGACTGAGCAACTGAACTGAACTGAGCACCTCAACAATTGTGCCCTCTCTCTCAGGAACAGGGAGAGGTTTTATATCCTCATGAAGGTCACACTTTTTCTTTTGCAAAGTTTCTTTTTTTTTTCTTTTGCAAAGTTTGCTGGCATCAGGCAACTTAGCAACCAGTCTGGTGTTCCTGAAGTTACCACTCATGTCCTCTTTGAAATGAAGAATGCTACAAGAGAGTGTAGGGGTAGAAGAATGCCAGGTGCAAAATACGATTCATATGACATCAGAGAGTAATTAGCTTTGCTTACCTTTGTGAAGGACAAGTCTAGCTATAAGTGTTTACAAAGATTGCTTAAGCCTGTTTATGCTGTTTCCCACAGGTAGATGATTGCTATGGAAAAAGGTGACCCTAGGTGACACCTGTTTTTCCACTTTGTCCTACTTCGCTCTTTACTCAACTAGATGTGGTTTGTGCCCCTCCATGGTTAAGGTAAGAAGGAGGAGGGGGAAACCGGTAAAAGACAAGAGAGATCTTATCTAGTACTGTAACTAGCATATTAATGTATAACAATCTAGTTCACATTAGTACCAACTTAATTTCAACTGTATGCAAAAAACGTTCCTCCTATAAGCTCCATTCCCTTTCTGCTCCTTTGTGCTATTACTGTCACACAATACACATTTTATGTGCATCAACACAGATCTATAATTATTGTTTTATGTGTCAGTCTTTTAAATCAAGAAAAATAAAGAATTTCAAACAAAAAATTCAGTCATATTGCTTTTAATATTTACCTTTGCAATTACCTCTACAAGTGTGCTTTACTTCATGAGAATTCAAGTTAATATCTAATATTTTTCTTAAAAAATATTTATTTTATTTGACTGTGCCAGGTCTCAGTTGTGGCATGAAGGATCTTCAGTCACAGCATGTGGGATCTAGCTTCCTGACCAGGGATCAAACCCAAGCCCCTTGCATTGGGAACATGGAGTCTTAGCCACTGGACCACCAGGGAAGTCCCTATAGTATCTTTTTATTTCAGCCTGAAGGATTCCCTTTAATGTTTCATATAGGGCAGGTCTGCTAGAATACATTCTTTCTATTTTCTGCTTATCTAAGAAAGCCTATTTCTCCTTTATCTTTGAAAGATAGTTTGCTATTGTTGTTTGTTTGGATATAGAATTCTTAATTGACAGTATTTTCTTTCAGCATTTTGAATATGTTATCCCAATGCCTTCTGGCCTCCATAGCTTCTGTAAGAAATCAAATGATAATCTTATTGAAGATCCCATGTAATGTGATGGGTCACTTAACTCTTGTTGCTTTCAAGGTTCTCTTTGTCTGACTTTTGATAGTTTGATTATGATGTGCGGAGCTCTGATTCTCTTCTTGTTTATTCTAGTTGGAGTTTGTTGAATTTGATGTGTATAGGAATGTCTGACATTAAACTTGGGAAGTTTGGGGCTATTTTTTTTTGTTTCAAATCCTCTTTCTGCCCTTTGTCTGACTTTTCTTCTGGGGCTACCATAAGGCATATGTTGGTACACTCAATGATGCCCTATAATCTCTAGGGCTCTCTTCTTTTTTTTTCCCTTTCTTTTTGTTCTTCACATTGGATAATTTCAATTTAACTAACTTTAAAGTTTACTGATTCCTTCTTCTGTATGTTCAAATCTTCTGTTGAGCACTTCAAGCTAAATTTTCACTTCAGTTAGTGTACTTTTCATCTCCAGAATTGTCACTGATACATCGTTGTTAACTATAGTTTATATTAGGTATCCAGAACTTATTAACCTTACAACTAAAAGTTTGTACTTTTTGATCACTATCCCCCCCTTTTCAACCTATTCTTCCATGGCTAGATAAGTCTGTATTCTAAAGACTTTGTTTAACCAGAAGTCACAAAAATATTTTACTATCTGTTCTTTTAGATGTTTTATAGTTTAAGCTTTTATGTTTAGGTTTATGATAAATTTAGAATTAATTTTTAGATTTTCGAAGATGGCAGAGGAGTAGGTGGATGTGGAGTACATCTTTCTCCCTGGATACATCAAGAATCTACCTTCAGACACAGAAGTGGATGCAGAACACCAGCTGAGAGTGGACAGGAGTACCTGACCAGAGGAATGGAATATATAGAATCATGCAAAACTTGAGATTAAGCCCTGAGCCTTTGGAGTGGGAGTTCTGACTCCAAGACCCAAGACCACCAGAGAACTAACCCTCAGGAGTATCAAATAGTGAGAACTCACACAAAGGAAACCACTTGAAAACAAGACCCAGCATCACCCAATCACCAGTAGCACCCTGTGCAGGACGCCTCATCTAAACAACAAACAAAACAAAAACACAAACCCAGTCATCAGCAGACAGGAGGACCACCTCACTCAGCCTTGCCCATCAGAGGAAAAACAAAAAGAAACTCAGCACAAATCTCACCCTACAAGAAGCTTATACAAACCACTGAACCAACCTTAGGAGGGCAAAAACCAAAAGGAAGAAAGAATTCAACCTTGAAGACTGGGAAAAAGAGACCTCAAACACAGTAAGTTTAAAAAAAAAAATAATGAAAAGGCAGAGAAATACTACACAAATGAAGGAACAAACTAGAAACACAGAAGTCCAAATAAATGAAGAGGGAATAGGCAAACTACCTGAAAAAGAATTCAGAATAATGATAGTAAAGATGATCAAAAACCTTGAAAACAAAATGGAGAAAATGCAAGAATCAATTTACAAAGACCTAGAAGAATTAAAGAATAAACACAGAGAGACAAGCAACACAACTACTGAAATTAAAAATACTCTAGAAGGAATCAATAACAGAATATCTGAAGCACAAGAATGAATCAGTGAGCTGGAAGATACAATGGTGGAAATAACTTCTGAAGAGCAAAATAAAATAAAAAGAATGAAAAGAACTGAGGATAATCTCAGAGACCTCTGGGACAATATCAAATGCACCAACATTCTAATTATAGGGGTCCCAGAAGAAGAAGAGAAAAAGACAGGGAATGAGAAAATTTTTGAAGAGATTATAGTTGAAAATTTCCCCAGAATTAATTTTTATATATGATGTGAGATAGCTAAGGACTTTCTATACTGATATCCAGTTCTAGCATAATTTGTTAAAAATATTTTTCTTTCTTCATTAGATTGCTTTAATATCTTTGCTGAAAATGAAATGATTATGTGTGTGTGTGTGTGTGTGTGTGTTTCTGGGATTTTTCTTCAGTTTTATTCATCTATTAGGTGATCCCTATACCAGTACTATGCTGCCTTGATTATTTTAGATTTATAGTAAATACTGAAGTCAAGCAATGTTAGTCCTCCAACTTTTTCTTATTTTGTAAGACTGCTTCGGATTTTAGAATGAGCTTTCAACCAAAAAAAAAGTCTAGTGGAATTATGATTGAGACTGAATTCAACCTGCATTTTTCTGTCAGTAGTGTCTGACTCTTGGCAGCCCCATGGACTGTAGCCCATCAGGTTCCTCTGTCCATGGAATTTTTCAGGCGAGAATACTGGAGTGAGTTGCCATGCCCTCCTCCAGGGGACCTTCCTGACCCAGGGATAGAACCCAAGTCTCCTGCGTCTCCTGCACTGGCACGCAAATTCTTTACCACTGAACCACCTGAGAAGCCTAAAAGGACAGATGCATTAACAATATTGAATCAGCCAATCCACACGGTTAGAGAAGCCCAGTCCTCCTCCTGTGTGTCCCTCCTTTAAACTCACACTACCATGCTCACAACACTTCTGACACTTAGATATATCCGGGTTTTCTCATCCCAAACTATCCTCTGTGACACCAGTTGGGAGTCCTACAATTTAACTCAGTTCTGATACTACCTACCTGGAGATGGCAACAGACCCCACAAGTTAAGGGTTCATTACTGTGAGACTGCCCCCACTTCAGATGTCAGTTGCTAGTAGGTCCCCAGGTGAGCCACAACTTCTGGCTAACTTGGCTGTAGTTCAAGGGTTCCCATGATCTCCTCCCGGCTGGATTCTATTACTTGCTAGAACAGCTCACAGAGTTCAGGTAAATACTTGCTTACATCTACCTGTTCAGTGTATAATAAAGGACACAGATGAACACCCAGATGAAGAGATACACAGAGCAAGGTTTGGAAGGGTCCTGTGGAACTGGGATCTGTCACCTTCCCAGTATATGGATATGTTCATCTATGTAGAAGCTTTACAAACCCCACACTATTGAGATTTAATGGAGGCTTCATCACATAGACATGATCAGTTACTAATTCCATTTTCAGCACCTCTCTCCTCTCCGAGAGAATGAGGGAGGGGGGCTGAAAATTCCACGCTTCTAACCAAGGCTTGGTCTTTCTGGTGACCAGCTCTGACCCAGGAATCAACCAGCAGTCCATCCAGAATTGCCTCATTAAAACAAAAGACACTCCTATCACCCAGGAAATTCTAAGGAATTCAGAAGCCCTGTATCAAAAACTCAGGTCAAATATTAGAACAAAAGATGCTCCCAGGGCTCTTATCATTTGGAAATTACAACAGTTTCAGAATCTCTGTGCCAGGAACTTGGGTCAGAGATGAAATGTAAAAACAGAAGATTCTCCAAGCATCCTTATTAACGAGGGATTCAGGACCTCTGTGTTAGGAACGAAGGATAGACACCAATATATGTATTTCTTATTTCACACTATGAATATGGCTAATTAATCATTTATTTAGATTTTCTTTAATTATTCTTAACAATGTTTAATAATTTTACTGTAGTTATACATCTTTTGTTAAATTTATTTCTAAGCATTTTAACTTTCTATAATTATTATAAATGGAGTTTTTTATTATTCATTTTCCAATTATTTTTACTATGATATATATACAACTGATTTTTCATAACCTTGTATCCTGAAAGTGAGAGCTGCCCAGTCCGAGTCCGACTCTTTGCACACCCATGGACTATACAGTCCATGGAATTCTCCAGGCCAGAATACTGGAGTGGGTAGCCTTTTCCTTCTCAAAAGGATCTTCCCAACCCAGGGATAGAACCCAGGTCTCCTGGGACCTTGTTAAATTCACATACTAGTTGTGGTGGTTGCTTTGTGGAATCCATAGGATTTTCCTCATATTTTAAATCATATTATCTGCAAACAGAGACTCAGACCCAACACTTTCAGTTCAGTTCAGTTCAGTCATTCAGCTGTGTCTGACTCTCTGCGACTCCATGGACTGCAGCACTTCAGGCCTCCCTGTCCATCACCCACTCCCAGAGTTGGGAGCCAGTGATGCCACCTCAACCATCTCATCCTCTGTCGTCCCCTTCTCCTCCCACCTTCAATGTTTCCCAGCATCAGGGTCTTTTCAAATGAGTCAGTTCTTCACACTGGGTGGCCAAAGTATTGGAGTTTCAGCTTCAGCATCAGTCTTTCCAATGAATATTTAGGACTGATCTCCTTTAGGATGGACTGGTTGGATCTCCTTGCTGTAAGGGATTTTTAAGAGTTTTCTCCAACACCACAGTTCAAAAGCATCAATTCTTCGGCGCTCAGCTCCTTATAGTCCAACTCTCACATCTTTACATGACTGCTGGAAAAAACCATAGCTTCGACACTTTATGTCCCATCAATAAAGAAATCGTTCTAAATTTGTATCTCTAGTATGACCTCTTCCCTGACTTGCATGAATACTAATTCTTAACATTTTTCCTAGGCATTTTTTATTCTGCAAGGTTTTTAGGTAAAATTTACATAATGTAACAGTCACCACTTTAAAGTGTACAAGTGGCTTTTTTTTTTTTAGCATATTCATGAATTTATGCAGTCATCAGTGTTATCTAACTCCAGGACATTTTTTTCACCTCCAAAATATACCCTGTGCCCATTAGCAGTCATTCCTCATTCTTCCCCCCCTCAACTACTGGCAAACCATTAATATGTTTGTCTCTACATATTTGCCTATTCTGGACATCTTAGATAAGTGGAATCATATAACACACAACCTTTTCTGTCTGACTTCTCTCATTTAGAATAATGTTTTCTTGGTTCATCCGTGTTGAAGCATGTGTCAACACTTCATTCCTTTAAATGTCTGAATAATACTCCATTGTATGAGTATATAACATTTTGTTTATCCATTCATCAGTTTATGAACATTTAGATTGTTTTTTGGCTATTATAAATAACACTGCTATGGGCATCCATGTACAAGTTATCGTGTGAACATACGGTTTCACTTATCTTGGGTATAAAACTAAAAGTGGAATTGCTAGGTCATGCTTCCCTGGTGGTTCAGAGGGTAAAGCATCTGCCTGCAATGCCGGAGACCCAGGTTCAATCCCTGGGTTGAGAAGATCTCCTGGAGAAGGAAATGGCAACCCACTCCAGTACTCTTGCCTGAAAAATCCCATGGATGGAGAAGCCTGGTGAGCTATAGTCCATGTGATCACAAAGAGTTGGACATGACTGAGCGACTTCACTTTCTTTCACTTTCACTGTAACGTTATTAAAAAATGTATAGATTTGTTATTTGGCTTAGAACAAAGGTGTTACCAAACTCGACCTACTTATCTGCTGATAAGGATTTTAATTTAAAAAGATCCTTTGACAACAAAATAAGAAAAACCAAACACTACTCCCCACAACACTCTAAGACAAGACACCTTGATAACTGTGAAAACATTTTCTTTCTCAGTATAAATTTGACTGCACTTTTTCCTCAAGGTAAAGAGTATTCTTGCTTTCCCCAGTGACTCAGCAGTAAAGAATCCACCTGCAATGCAGAAGACTCAGATTCAATACCTGGGCTGGGAAGATCCCCTGGAGGAGGAAATGGCAACCCACTCCAGTATGCCTGCCGGGAAAATTCCATAGACAGAGGAGCCTGGTGGGCTACAGTCCATGGGGTCACAAAGAGTTGGACACAACTGAACACAAGCACAAAGAGTACTCTTAGCAAGGAATTAGAGAAAAGGTTGGAATTAGATTAAAAACCTGTAAAGGTTATATAGAGAAATAAATTACTGAATACTGCAACAGTGAACACGTAAGTGAACATATCGATTTGTTAAAAGCTTGAACATATTTTAAAAGCTTTATTCTGGGTTCATAAATGACAATGAAGATAATTACACTAAACTCATATGCATTTCTCATGTTCCTTTCCATTAGTTTTTGTCTGCTGTATAACTGCTTATTTTTCAAATTGATTTCTTATCTTACTTTTTTATTTTTGGCCATACTGTGCAGCATGCAGGATCTCAGTTCCCTGACTAGGAATCAAACCCATGCCCCTTCAATGGAAGCACCGAGTCTTAGCCACTGGAGCACCAGGGAATTCCCTTTGTGGCTTTTAAAAAAAAGCTTCTTTGAAATTTCTTCTAGGGAAAAACACTGTCCCTCTTCATCGTCAAAGACAGCTGGGAGATGTATGATGCTTTATGACTTCAATTACTCTCTTTTAATACTATAAAACATATCTTTAATAAGTGAAAATATTAATAAACCTTTATGAGTCTAATTAGGGACAAATAAAGGGAATAAAAATATACACAATTAGGAATGAGATTGGAGACATACCAGAGATGGAGTGATTAAAAGAATTCTAAGAGAATACCACATACACCTTTATGTCAATACATTTGAAAGCTGGAGATAGATGATTTCCTATATAAACAAAACATATCCAAGAAAGATGACAAACATGAATAGAAGAATTACTATAGATGGAGTTGAAAGTGTTAAATTCACCCATTGTAAACTGTGCCAGAACCAAATAGGTTCCTAGCAGATTTTTATTTATTCTTTAAAGAACATAATATTTAATGTGATTTAAATTATTCTTGAGGGGACGACAGAGGATGAGATGGCTGGATGGCATCACTGAGTCAATGGACATGAGTCTGACTAAACTCCGGGAGTTGGTGATGGACAGGGAGGCCTGGCGTGCTGCGATTCATGGGGTCGCAAAGAGTCGGACATGACTGAGCCACTGAACTGAACTGAACTGACTGAAACTATTCTCGGCTATTAATGAAAAAATAGAAAGCCCAGTAGTTCATTTTATAAAATTAGCAAATTTTAAATATAAACTTGATGAAGAAAATAAAAAAACAGCAGGAAAAATGTAGACCAGTCTCATTCATGAGTATAGACACATATTTCCAAGTTTATAAGTATAGATGCATGGTTCCAAACAATTTATATTCAATCCAGTAATGTAATCAAATGTTTTTGAGGTGGGTAATAATAAGAATTCCATCAATATAATCCATTTTGTCAACAAATTTTAAAGGGAAAAACTATATAATCATGTTAATAGGTGCTAAAAAGATTTTTTATAAAAGCCAGCAGCAATTCCTAATAAAAATTCTACATAAAATAGAAGGAAACCCTTCATATAATGGATTATTTACCAAAGCCCAACAGAAAAGAGCCTAAATAGTAAAATACCAAAACTATTTCATTAAAATCAATAAGTAGTCAGGATACTATGTCAATATTATTAAACATTGTCTTGAACAATCCAGTACATTCAGTGAGACAGGAAAAACGGTACAAATATTATGAGAAAAGGAAATAAAACTCAAGAGGTACAGATTAAAGAAACACTGCAAGAATTAATAACAGAATATGATAAGATGCTTGAAGACAAGCTCAATGTATAGGAATTACTGATTTTTCTCTACTCACTTTAATAAACATTTAGAAAAGGAAATGAGGTTTAAAATGATACTCACAATAGGAGAAAAAGATATATATTACTTAGAGATAAATTTGACAAGAAAAGCACAGCAAATAGAGATAATAATAACATCTTATTTCAGAACATGAAGCAAGTGCTGAACAAAAGGAAAAGCATTCATGTTCTTAGATGAGGACATTAACACTAGAAAGTCAATTTTCTTAAAACAATCTATACATTTAATAAAATTTCAATTAATACTCTAGGGTATTAATGCAGGTTGGAATTAGATAAAATACCTGTGAAGTTTATACACTAAAATAAATGATTGCATATAGCAAAATAAACAAAAAAGGAGGACTTCGCAGATATTAGAACACACTGAAACATCACTGTTATCAAATCATAACAGAGCTCTAAACTGGACAAACATGTGAATGGAAATTAGAGATACCAAGGGAACATTTCATGCAAAGATGGGATCGACAAAGGACAGAAATGGTATGGACCTAAAATAAGCAGAAAATATTAAGAAGAGGTGACAAGAATGCACAGAAGAACTGTACAAAAAACATCTTCACGACCCAGATAATCACAATGGTGTGATCACTCAGCTAGAGCCAGACATCCTGGAATGTGAAGTCAAGTGGGCCTTAAAAGCATCACTGTGAACAAAGCTAGTGGAGGTGATGGAATTCCAGTTGAGTTATTTCAAATCCTGAAAGATGATGCTTTGAAAGTGCTGCACTCAATATGCCAGCAAATTTGGAAAACTCAGCAGTGGCCACAGGACTGGATAAGGTCAGTTTTCATTCCAATCCCTAGGAAAGGCAATGCCAAAGAATGCTCAAACTACCGCACAATTGCACTCATCTCACACGCTAGTAAAGTAATGCTCAAAATTCTCCAAGCCAGGCTTCAACAATACGTGAACCGTGAACTTCTAGATGTTCAAGCTGCTTTTAGAAAAGGCAGAGGAACCAGAGATCAAATTGCTAACATCTGCTGCATCATCGAAAAAGCAAGAGAGTTCCAGAAAAACATCTATTTCTGCTTTATTGACTATGCCAAAGCCTTTGACTGTGTGGATCACAATAAACTGTGGAAAATTCTGAAAGAGATGGGAATACCAGACCACCTGACCTGCCTCTTGAGAAACCTATATGCAGGTCAGGAAGCAACAGTTAGAACTGGACATGGAACAATAGACTGGTTCCCAATAGGAAAAGGAGTATGTCAAGGCTGTATATTGTCACCCTGCTTATTTAACTTACATGCAGAGTATATCATGAGAAACGTTGGGCTGGAAGAAGCACAAGCTGGAATCAAGATTGCCAGGAGAAATATCAATAACCTCAGATATGCAGATGATACCACCCTTATGGCAGAAAGTGAAGAGGAACTAAAAAGCCTCTTGATGAAAGTGAAAGAGTGAAAAAGTTGGCTTAAAGCTTAACATTCAGAAAATGAAGATCATGGCATCTGGTCCCATCACTTCATGGGAAATAGATGTGGAGACAGTGGAAACAGGGTCAGACTTTATTTTTTTGGGTTCCAAAATCACTGCAGTTGGTGATTGCAGCCATGAAATTAAAAGACGCTTACTCCTTGGAAGGAAAGTTATGACCAACCTAGATAACATATTAAAAAGCAGAGATATTACTTTGCCAACAAAGGTCCATTTGGTCAAGGCTATGGTTTTTCCAGTGGTCATGTATGGATGTGAGAGTTGGACTGTGAAGAAAGCTTATCGCCAAAGAATTGATGCTTTTGAACTGTGGTGTTGGAGAAGACTCTTGAGAGTCCCTTGGACTGCAAGGAGATCCAACCAGTCCATCCTGAAGGAGATCAGTCCTGGGTGTTCACTGGAAGGACTGATGGTGAAGCTGAGACTCCAGTACTTTGGCCACCTCATGCAAAGAGATGACTAATTGGAAAAGACCCTGATGCTGGGACGGATTGGGGTCAGGAGGAGAAGGGGACGACAGAGGATGAGATGGTTGGATGGCATCACCGACTTGATGGACATGGGTTTGAGTAAACTCTGGGAATTGGTGATAGACAGGGAGGCCTGGCGTGCTGCAATTCATGGGGTCACATAGAGTTGGATACGACTGAGCGACTGAACTGACTGATCAATGGAAGGGAATAAGAATTCAGAAAGATTTCAGCATACATGCGAGAAGTAATATGGGATAAAGGTGGGTGGAATCACTGTGGGAAAGAAGAATTATATAATAAATGGTGCTAGCTATTGAGCCAGATATTAAAAATATACAGATAGATAAAATCTCTAAAATATTAATGAAACAAAATCTTTGTGGAAATAAAATCTAGGAAAATATATATTTAATCAACAGGTAGATGGCATTGGAAGGCCCAAAGGTATAAAAGAAGGAAAAAGATACATAATGAATCTAAAATTTTTTTAACTTTGGTATGAATATACATGGAAGAGATATCATAATTTAAATTAAGAGACAACAGATTCAGAAAAAAATATTTGTGTAACAGAAGAGGATATTCAACAACTATGATAAATAATGAACTCTTACAAACTAAGGCACAAGAGAATAAGAAACTAGTAGAAAAGTAGGCAAAAGAGATGAACAGACAATTCACAGAAGAAAAGTTGACAACTGATAAACACATAAAAATACTATGATCAGGGAAATATAAAGTAACTATGAGATATCACTTTAAATCTATGTCAAAAAATTTTTTAAGTGATAATGGCCAGTACTAGCAAGAATGTGGGGAGGAGACCCTCATGTATTGTTGGTGGAAACAGGAAGTATTAGAGACTTTTTGTAAAATAATTGACAGTATCTATTCAAATGGCAACCCACTCCAGTATTCTTGCCTGGAGAATCCCATGGACAGAGGAGCCTGGTGGGCTACAGTCCAGAGGGTCACAAAGAGTCAGACATGACTGAAGAGACTGAGCACACATCTTTTCAAACAACGTCATACCTACTTTTTTGTTTGGCCTCACGGCACAACTTGCAGGGATCTCAGTTCCCCAACCAGGGATTGAACCCAGGCTGTGGCAGTTGACTTTGAGGGATTATCAGATATTTTTAGTAATATTAAGAAAAGTAAGATGTCTAGTGTGGTCAACTTGTCACCGAGTGACCAACAGTTTTCCTCAACAAATGGTGCAATATATCAAGGACTCAGCATTGGTCTCTCTGGCTAGCAGGTTGGCACCTGTAGCTACAGCCACCTTGGCAAGTAGGAGCCCAGAATGTTGGGTCCATGAGTAACCTCAGTCTCTGCTCCCACAGCCAATTTGCTCACGTGCCTATTGTGCCAGTACTGGGACGTCTTATGACATAAGCTAGCTGACATCAACTGGCCTAACCATTTTGTCTCTTTGGTTGTTTAATGCCTTATCCATGTGTGGATGCCCTCTGGTAGTTGTTAACATTTGATATAAAGATGTGCTCACTGGTGTCAACTCTCATAGGTCTACTCACAGGGCTTTTCCCTAGATCTCCTTGTACAGATCTGTCAGTCTCTTCTTTCTAGGTTCCTAATCATTGACCACAGCTGAAGAATCTGCATATACTCTCCTCTTGGCCCACTTCTCCTCCTATGAAGTGCATGACCAATGGTACCATTCTTGACTCTACCTATTGGAAAGATTTTTCCTGCCTACTACTGTTCAAGGTCACCCCTAAAAGTGGATATAATGCTGCCATAATCATATCCAGTTTTCACCCATGTACCAGAGCCATCACTTTGCTGACAAAGGTCTGTATAGTCAAAGCTATGGTTTTTCCAGTAGTCGTGTAAGGACATGAGAGTACCCATAAAGAAGGCTGAACACTAAAGAATTGATGCTTTCAAGCTATAGTTCTGGAGAAGACTCTTGAGAGTCTCTTGGACAGCAAGGAGATCAAACCAATCAATCCTAAAGGAAATCAACCCTGAATATTCATTGGAAAGACTGATGCTGAGGCTGAAGCTCCTATACTTTGGCCACCTGATGCACAGAGCTGACTCACTGGAAAAGATCCTGATGCTGGAAAGGATTCAGAGCATGAGGAGAAGGAGGCAACAGAGGATGAGATGGTTGGATGGCATCACTGACTCAACAGACATGAGTTGAAGCAAACTCCAGGAGACAGTAAAGGATAGGGAAGCCTGGTGTGCTGCAGTCCATGAGGTGCCAAAAAGTCAGACACGACTTAGAAACTGAAGAACTAACAACAACCTACACCTCTGTGAACCTCCTCCTTTAGCTGGTTTTATAGGACCTCCCCTGTCAAGACAGAAGCATGAGTGAGGAAGAGGGTACCTGTGCATGCGGGTCTAGGTTCCCTTTCTGCCCTCTGGTCTTCCTTGATGTCACTCTTGATGAATGGCTGCAGGGCCATCTGACATAACTGGGCAGGTCTGACAAAATCCCTATGAGCATTTCTGGACCCATGGCTCCTTAGCGCCTCACAGTCTTATAGTCTGTCTCTATGAGGGCCCAGTAATACACCAGGAAATGTTTCTCAAAGGTGTGTAATTCTCTCCTTCAGATGGCATATCCTCACTCCAGAAGGTCAGCACAGTGTGACTCTCCCAGCGGAGCTTGCTCCATACTGAACTCTGTACTGAACAGATTTATCTTTTTAACAAATTCACCTCAAAACTCAGGTATGAGTGAGAGCTGTGGAAGTGGAGAAAAATTTAAATAATTTAAGTAAGCGATAATATACTATTATGAGAATCGCTCTACTCAACACTGGTTCACAGTCCTTGATCAACCTACAAGTCACTCCAATCCCTCCTGTAAATGGGCTACTGGAAGGCCTGTCTCCTCAGTCCTCCACATACGCTTGAATCTGGAACACTGCTGAGACTCTCGCTGGATCCCTGCTCTATGTGAGAGAACATTACAATATCTGGCAGGAGTATACAAAACTAAGCAATCCAAATTCCCAGATGTTATCAGAATACATGAATAAAATGAGGATATATTAACTCAAAACCGAAAATCACAATGACTTGGGTTCCTACCCAGTGTTTGATAGTTTGAACCTCAGCAGCCCATTTAAGGCAGCCTGTAATTATTTCTGGGAGCCTGTGAAAGCGATGCTTCCCAGGATCAGACAGCCACATTGCCCAATTCCAGGGGGTACAATTGACACTGTTTCCTGGGTGAACGTCACTCCCCGGAGCACAGGTGAGATTCACAGTAAGTAAAATGTGAATGGTGTCCTTGCAATGGTGCAGCATTGACCCTGCACCTTTAAGGTGTTCACAGACCAATTCCCATTCAGGATCTACTATGTTCTTCCTCCTCTGCTTCAGGTGCCCTAGCCACTGTTGTCCTTGACATTGTCTAAAGGAGAACCACTGATACTAATGTTGAGGATGCCCATGGCAGCTCCCCATTACTCATGCCAAGGATGCAGTCCCTTAATAGTCTTAGCTCCATTGTTTGCCCATTTCAGATCAGGCTTGGGTTTTGTGCAGATATTCAGAGAAAGGCCTACTCCCTACAGCCATGGCACTTGGCTTCTCAGGCACTTAAGCCCAGACCTCACAGTCTTTCACCAAAGTGACCAATCAGCTTCCTGTCTCCATTCATTCTTCATCTCCTGCAAACAACTCTCGACACCATCCCCTACCAAGAGACCACCTTAGCTACGAAAACAAGCAACTGGTTTTGGGTAACTTGCCTCAATGCATAATATAAACATCTCCATATGCCTTCTTCAACCTCCATCCAAAAGGACAAAGAAGCATATATCTAAATCAGAACACCTAGTATTTGTGGTTATTCAGTGGTGGTGGTGGTTGTTCAGTTGCTAAGTTGTGTCTCACCCTTCGTGACCACATGGACTACAGCATGCCAGGCTCCTCTGTCCTCCACTATTCAATGTTGTTTGTATGTATGTATTTTGAGGAAAAAAAGAGCAGGTACTTGCTTTATATCTAGACCCATTCAAGAAATGAAACTTCATAACTTTTAAAAATCTTTAATTTACTGAGCATATTTAACATTTCCAAACTATCTTCCTATGATTTATTTTCCCACAGGCAATAATTAAATAAACCACATCCAAAGATGTATGTATGTAGAAAACTTGACAATGAAATAAGTCTTCAGGGACAGGGAAAGGAAAATTGGTTTTATACCTTCTATAACTTCAAGTTTCCAACAGGCTGCAAGGTCAAATTACAAGAACAAGTGTCTTGAGGAAAGGTATGATGGCCTTGAAGAAATAGTTCCTGTTCTATAGTATCAAGAAAACTATAATATTACTTATTGTTTACAAACACCTTATAACTAGAATGTCATTTCAACACAGACGGAATAAACAGATACCTTCAGACTTAGTAAAAATAAGCTAGTTAAGAAGACGGATGACCCTCACCTTGGATACTGCAATAATTAGCCATGTCAATGTTTTTAGAAAGAGGCTTTAATATTTCTTCAGTGTGTTAATTTAGCCTTTAACTTGTTCATTTTTAGCTTGAGACCTCTCTAAGCATCCTTCCATATGGCATTAGGAGTTTCAACCTTGATTTATATATTTAAAAACTTCTAAAGGTACAGTAATATTATGAAGTTGCTGTCTGCATTTATCAGTATCTTGTAAACTAACAGCAGTAAAATTCAGCTTGTGGTTGAGTCCAACCTAGCTGTCTGCCACCACTCTAGCCTTGCTTTCACTGGCAGTCTCCTGCTTGTAAGTTTTAGGGCAGTTTTAACTGTATTTTCTCTTCAGTGTTTCAAAAATCTTTGGGCCTAGTCTTATCCAGAACAATTGACTACACTTACAGTATGTTTGAAAGGCATCAAATAGCAGGAAATGCAAATATGATAAAATATTCAGTCTTCTTATTAAAGTAACAGAGTTCTTGGCACTTTAAGTTCCTAACATCTAACTTCTATCATTATTTTAGCAATTAATAACATTTGCTAAAGAGTGAATTAATGTCCTGTGCAAAATCATGGAAGATATATTTATATTCATGTAAGAAAAATTCTTATTTGAAAAGTGCTGCCTTCAAACCATCACTAATTCTGAACAGTATGAAAGGGTCAGAATAATTTAGGATATTTGTTTCCCAAAGCAATAGTGTTAAATTTGACTTAAATTATCTAGTATTGAGTCATGAAAATGAAAGTGAAAAGAAGTGATCATGGCAGATGCTGAAACCAGAAACCAGGAGTAAAAAAGACAGCTGAAAACTTATCGAAGTAATAAAAGAATTTTAAAAGAAGAATCCAGATTTCTCAGAGGACACCTAAAATGGAAAAGATGTAAAGGTGAAGAGACATACATTTGCCTATTTATTGTTAAAAAACTTAAAAAGTAGCTTAATTCAATTACTAAAAAAAAAGATTACAGAAATTAACTTAAAGGTTTTTGTTCTACAGCATGCCTTGGAGAAGGAAATGGCAGCCCACTCCAGTGTTCTTGCCTGGAGAATCCCAGGGACGGGGGAGCCTGGTGGGCTGCCGTCTATGGGGCCGCACAGAGTCGGACGCGACTGAAGCGACTCAGCAGCAGCAGCAGCACAGCACAGAATAAAGTATATAATTACCACTTAAATTAAAAAGTCAAAAGATGGTACCATCAAATGACATATTTAAAAATATTAATTCTAAAAAATATTAAAGATGACCAGCTGTTAAAGCAGAAAGTGCGGATTGTAGAGCTCGGTTTCGTACTTGTGGAGTCTGCACTGTTTGTGACATATTCAAGTGAAAGCATCTAGTTGGTAGTTGGATACTGAAGGCTGAGGTCAAGGTGGCGACACTTAGATGGTGATATGGATGTAGAAGTCATCACTGCAAATAAAACCAATGGAATTGATAAGAGAATAAAAGGAGTTCCATGAGAAAACAAAAGTTGGCAGAAGATGAAAGTCCAGGTTATATCTATGGTAAAATTGCAAATGGTGAAAGTTGACCCTCAAAAGGAAACCAAGAAAGAATTGATCTCTTATGAGGAGTATTAGGAATGTGTAGAGTCATAAAATCTAAGGCAATAGAGATTTTTGAGAAAAAGGAGACAGCTAACAGTATCAAATGCATAATGAGTGACACTTCATACTATGAGGTAGGGAAGGAGATAAGAGTGAATAAAAATGCATAGAAGTTCCCACTTAGGGGAGCTGGAAACTAGAATTAATGCCTTAAAGCCTCTATTTCTTCTGTGAAATAGGAAGCAAGATTCTACAGACAGGTTTCTATACCTAAGAATCAAAGACAAAAGCAAAACACAGATTTAGAAACAAGCATTAGAGACATTAAACACACACACACAAAACAGTAACAGAAGTTCTGATGTCTTTAATGTTGGGTACTATTAGCGATTTGCTTTTAACAATCTACTGTATGTATGTATGTCCCTTGAACAGCAAGGAGATCCAACCAGTCTATCCTATTGGAAATCAACCCTGAATGTTCATTGGAAGGACTGATGCTGAGGGTGAAACTCCAATACTTTGGTCACCTAATGCAAAGAGCCATCTCATTGGAAGAAACCCTGATGCTGGGAAAGACTGAAGGCAGGAGGAGAAGGGGATGACAGAGGACGAGATGGTTGGATGGCATCACCAGCTCAATGGACACAGTCTGAGCAAATTCTGGGAGACGGTGAAGGACAGGGAAGCCTGGTATGCTGCAGTGCAGGGGGTCGCAGAGTCGGACGGGACTGAGTGACTGAGAAACAACAACTGTACATAAACAAGGCTCCTTAAGAGTGACGGTAAGTGTTGACGCAAACAAACCAAAATCTAACATTCTCATTATTGTTCAGATCACACAAAAGCCTAGTACCATGTCGAACACCCAGTAGGTATGCAGTAAGTATTTGTGGAATGAATGAAGAAATGAAGACATGAACTATGAGACAGCATAAAAATACCTTAAGAACGAGAAGATACTAGGACAGGTCTTGTTGCAAATATTTGAAATTAAAGAATATGTACTCCAAACACACACTTATATTAACGTAATAACATTTAAGATGTGAGAAAATTCTCACTTGATAGGTAGAGAGATACATTATAGGGTCTTACTAAAACCTGAGCGAGATACAGGAAAATTTTTGTTTCATAATTTTCATTGGGTATAAATCATGACACAAAATGGTTTAATTCCAGTGTGCCAGAAAATGAAAGGTATTTTCAAACAAGATTTATTAGAAGTAGATCCTAGGCAGGTCATGTAAGAAGAAGGTAAAACTTAATGTATTACTTTTATATAATAAAAACTGTTTCTTCCAACACAGATATATAGAAGAGCTAAAAGAATAGTATTACAAACACATTATCTATCTAGATTCCCCAGTTGTTAATATTTGCACCCTTTCTTTATTTCTTTCTCCATTTGTCTCTCAGCCACTTTAAAATACGTTGCAGATACGACATTTCAGCCCTAAACACTTCACCACTCATCTCATAGAAATAAGAATATTAACTTTAATTAGATTAATTAACATTAATTCAAAATTATCACTTAATATATAGCCCATATTTAGATTTTCCCAATTGTTCCTAACATATCTCTTATAGTTTATTTTCTTATCCAGGATTCAGTTAAGTTTCATATATTACATTTCGTTGTTATAGCTCTTCATTCTGTTGTAAGCTAGAATAGTCCTCTGCCCTTGACTTCTTTTGTTTTTCACAATAGTATATTTTTAAAGAGTTAGACCTGGTTGTCTTATATTTATAATGTCCCATATTCTGGCTCTGATTGTTTCCTCATGATTACATTCAGGTTGAACACTTTTGGACCCAAACACAACACAGACGATACACTGCATTAGGACTTATATAATAGTGAACTGTCCCCCTGTTGGTGATGCTAAGTTTTATTACATGGTTAATATAGTGGCTCCCAGATCTCTCCATTGTAAATATACACTTTCCCTTTATAATTAATAAGAGGTCCATGTGGTGGTATTATGAAACCATAAGACTGTCCTGTTCCCCAGCAGTTTTTTACCCAATAATAGTTTCAGCAACTCTTCGTGGTCCTGACCTAGACTAATTACCACACTGGTGGTTGCAAAATGGTGATTTTTCTAATTCTATCATATCCTTGCTCTTGCATATACATGGTACATCCTGTGCAAACTCAGTTTATACATTTACTGTCCCAGAGGGATGAACCATTTTTTAAAGAAGTTCATGCTACTTTTGGCGTCGCAAAGAGTCAGACATGACTGAGCGACTGAACTGAATGCTACTATTAATGGAGAATGGCATTTCAAAATCAAGATCCAGGTACCAGATATGCTTACTACTATTCCTAGGCACTTCTTTCAGTGGGCAGAGCTAACAAGCTATGAATTATATCTATACCAACCTATGAATCTACATCTATATCAATACAGAGTACACATATACATAAGTATTTATATACTTCTACATGTAATATATATATACACATAAGTACTTACATATATACAGGACTTCCCAGGTGGCTCAGTGGTAAAGAATCTGCCTGCCAATGCAGGAGACACAGGAGACTTGGGTTTGATCCTTGGATTGGGAAGATACCCTGGAGGAGGAAATGGCAACCCACTCTAGTATTCTTGCCTGGGAAATCCAATGGACAGAGGAGCCTGGTGGGCTGTAGTCAAGGGAATGGCAAAGAGTCAGACACAACTGAGCATATATATACACATGTATACACACACACACACAAAAGTAGCTATATAGTATGCATATATACTCTATATAGGTATAGATAAATAAAGATATACATTTACCTTTATAAATAAAGATATCTTTATTTTATTAAATAAAGATATCTTTATTTTATAAATAAAGATATCTTTATTTTATAAAATAAAGATATATAGATTATAAGTACTTATAAAGATATACAGTTAACCTCTTGAACAACGCAGGGGTTAAGGGCACTGACCCTCCTTGCACTTGAAAATCCATGTATAAGTTAGAGTTGGCCCTCTGTATACACAATTCCTCTATACTTGCATTTCCGCATCTGTGGATTCAACAAACCTTGGATCATGTAGTACTATAGGCTTTACTATTAAAAAAGACCTATAGATAGGTGAAACTGTGCAGCTCCAATCTGTGTTATTCAAGGGGCAGCTGTACACAATTATATAGCATTTGGCCTTGAGTACAAAATGAATCAGGGCAAAGGCTAACAGAGTTTTGCCAAGAGAACACACTTGTCATAGCAAACACCCTCTTCCAACAACCCAAGATGAGTCTACAGTTGGACATCACCAGATGGTCAATACTGAAATCAGACTGATTATATTCTTTGCAGCCGAAGATGGAGAAGCTTATATAGTCAGCAAAAACAAGACCAGGAGCTGACTGTAACTCAGATCATGAACTCCTTATTGACACATTCAGACTTAAACTGAAGAAAGTAGGGAAGACCACTAGACCATTCAGGTATGACCGAAATCAAATCCTTCACAAGTATACAGTGGAAGTGGAAAATAGATTCAAGGTATTAGATCTGATAGAGTGCCTGAAGAACTATGGACGGAGGTTTGAAATATTGTACAGGAGGTGGTGATCAAATGATCCCCAAGAAAAAGAAATCTAAGAAGGCAAAATGATTGTCTGAGGAGGCCTTACAAACAGCTGAGAAAAGAAGAGAAGTGAAGGCAAAGGAGAAAAGGAAAGATATACCCATCTGAATGCAGAGTCCCAAAGAATAGCAAGGAGAGATAAGAAAGCGTCCCTAAGTGAACAATGCAAAGAAATAAAGGAAAACAACAGAATGGGAAAGACTAGAGATCTCTTCAAGAAAATTAGAGATACCAAGGGAACATTTCATGCAAAGATGGGCTCAATAAAGGACAGAAATGGTATGGACCTAACAGAAGCTACTATGAAAAGGTGGCAAGAATACACAGAAGAGCTATACAAAAAAGATCATAATTACCCAGATAACCATGATGGTGTGATCACTCACCTAGAGCCAGACATCTTGGAGTCAAGTAGGCCTTAGGAAGCATCACTACGAACAAAGCTAGTGGAGGTGATGGAATTCCAGCTGACCTATTTCAAGTCCTAAAAGATGATAATGTGAAGTGCTGCACTCCATAAGCCAGCAAATTTGGAAGGCAGCTATGCTCACCACTATACCACCAACGCAAGCCAGCAAATTTGGAAAACTCAACAGTGGCCACAGGACTGGAAAAGGTCAGTTTTCATTCCAATCCCAAAGAAAGGCAGTGCCAAAGAATATTAACACTACTGCACAATTGCACTCATTTCATATGCTAGCAAAGTAATGCTCAAAATTCTCCAAGCTTGGCTTCAACAGTATGTGAACCCAGAGCTTCCAGATGTTCAAGCTGAATTTAGAAAAGGCAGAGGAACCAGAGATCAAATTGCTAACATCCGCTGGATCATTGAAAAAGCAAAAGAAGTCCAGAAAAACATCTACTTCTCCTTTATTGACTATGCTAAAGACTTTGACTGTGTGGATCACAATAAACTGTGGAAAATTCTAAAAGAGATGGGAATAACAGACCACCTCACCTGCCTCCTGAGAAGTCTGTATGCAGTCAAGAAACAACAGTTAGAACCAGACATGGACCAATGGACTGGTTCAAAATTGGGAAAAGAGTATGTCAAGGCTGTATATTGTCACCCGTGCTTATTTAACTTCTATGCAGAGTACATCGTGGAAAATGCCAGGCTCGATGAAGTACAAGCTGGAATCAGGATTGCTGGGAGAAATATCAATAACCTCAGATATGCAGATGATATAACCCTTACCGCAGAAAGTGAAGAGGAACTAAAGAGCCTCTTGATGAAGGTGAAAAAGGAGCGTGAAAAAGATAGGCTTAAAACACAACATTCAAAAAACAAAGATCATGGCATCCAGTCCCATCATTTCATTGCAAATAGATGGGGAAACAATGGGAACAGTGAAAGACTTTATTTGGGGGGGGGGGTCCAAAATCACTGCAGATGGTGACTGCGGCCATGAAATTAAAAGACACTTGTTCCTTGGAATAAAAAGCTATGACAAACCTAGACAGCATGTTAAAAAGCAGGGACAATCTTTGCCAATGAAAGTCCATACAGTCAAAGCTATAGTTTTTCCAGCAGTCATGTATGGATGTTAGAGGTGGACCATAAAGAAAACTGAGCACCAAAGAATTGATGCTTTTGAACTGTGGTGTTGGAGAAGACTCTTTGAGAGTCTCTTGGACTGCAAGGAGATCAAACCACTCAATCCTAAAGGAAATCAATTCTGAATATTCATTGGAAGGACTGATGCTGAAACTGAAGCTCCATTACTTTGGCCATCTGATGCACAGAACTGACTTGTTGGAAAAGACCCTGATGCTGGGAAAGATTGAAGGCAGGAGAAGAAGGGGACAACAGAGGATGAGATAACTGGATGGCATCACCGACTCAAAGGACATGAGTTTGAGCAAGTTCTGGGAGATGGTGAAGGACAGGGAAGCCTGGCGTGCTGCAGTCCATAAGGTTGCAAAGAGTCAGCTATAACTGAGGGACTGAACGACAACAACACTTACATAGCAGCAAGTTTTTACACAACTGATATACTTATTAGCAAATATTTTTCTAATTGTATAATTTCTTCTCTTATATTAACTAACATATATTCTTTTAAAAATTATAGAATGTCTATGTGTGTGTATATATGTATGTGTGTGTGTATGTATTTCCCCCACTAAATCTTATGTTAGTACTACTACATCCCAGTTAAATACAACACCACAGCGTTCTTCTTCAAATTCCCCTACTGCATGTGTGTTTCTACTTTTTCCACAGTATGTACCCAGATTCCCAATAGCAATATATGTACTCATTTGCTCTATGCTGCAATAACTACAAACTGTTTCAGAATTACAAAACCAAGATTACTATCAATAATAAATCTAAATAAAGATTTATTTGCAATTAATTTTGTGTTTAGACTCTTTTCCAGTAAGTACCTAATTAGAAGCAGAAGCACTAGGAAATGTAAATCATTTATTTACATTAGGGATTCGACATTATGCAACTGTGGATCTGGGTAGACAGTCTATGTGAGACCAGTGTTTCTGGGTCTACTGCTGGAAACCATGGGGAGGGACTGCAATATAAGTCAAACTCTCACCACCCAGGGCTCTCATGACAACTCCCACGATGGACATCCTGTAGGAGAAGACAGTGCTCTCCACCACAGTTAAAAGTGCACTCCATAGAAATGGTAGCAGTTATTGGCATTTCTGGCTTATGAAAGAGAGACACCAAAGAGCTCTAAAAGTTACCCTCACAAATTCATTTCTTACATCTTTGGTGAAGAGACTTTGGACCCTCTCATGGGATAGATGTACCCTCTTATGGAAGCCCATGAATCAAAGTAAATTGGACGTGGTCAAGCAGAACATCACTATATTAGGAATCAGTGAACTAAAATGTATGGGAAAGGGCAAACAATTCAGATGACCATTATATCTACTAATGTGGGCAAGAATCCCATAAAAGAAATGTAGTAGTCAACAAAAGAGTCTGAAATGCAGTACATGGATGCAGTCTCAAAAATGACAGAATGATATTGGTTATTTCCAAGCTTCCTAGGTGGCTCAGACGGTAAAGAGTCTGCCTGCAATGCCAGAGACCCATGTTCGACCCCTGGGTTGGGAAGATCCCCTGGAGAAGGAAATGGCAAACCACTCCAGTATTCTTGCCTGGAAAATCCCATGAATGGAAGAACCTGGCTATAGTCCATGGGATCACAAAGAGTCGGACACGACTGAGTGACTTCAATCAAAAAATTTTTTAAAAGGCCAACCATTCAATATCACAGTTATCCAAACATATGCCTATGCCCCAACCACAGATGCTGAAGAAGCTGAAGTTGACCAGATCTATGAAGACCTACAAGGCCTTCTGGAACTAACAGAAAAAAAGAGGTCCTTTCCATCATGGGGGATTGAAATGCAAAAGTAGGGACTCAAGAGATACCTGGAATAACATGTAGGTTTGGCGATGGCGTACAAAATGATGCAGGGTAAAGACTAACAGAGTCTTGACAAGAGAACACACTGGTCATAACAAACACCCTTTTCCAACAAACCAAGAGATGACTCTACACATGGACATCACCAGATGGTCAATACTGAAATCAGACTGATTATGTTCTTTGCAGTCGAAGGTGGAGAAGCTCTATGCAGTCAGCAAAAACAAGACCTAGAGTTAACTGACTATGGCTCAGATGATCAGCTCCTTGTTGCAAAATCTAGGGTCAAATTGTAGAAAGTAGGGAAAACCACTAGGCCATTCAGATATGACTTAAATCAAATTTCTAATGATTATATAGTGGAGGTGACATATAGATTCAAGGGATTAGATCTGGTAGATAGAGTGCCTGAAGAACTGTGGATGGAAGTTTGTAACACTGTGAAGGAGGCAGTGACCAAAACCATCCCAAAGAAAAATAAATGTAAGAAAGAAAACTGGTTATCTGAGGAGATTTTACAAATAACTGAGGAAAGAAGAGAAGTGAAAGGCAAGGGAGAAAGGAAAAGATATATCTAACTGAATATACAGTTCCAGGAAAGAGCAAGGAGAAATATGAAAGCCTTCTAAAGTGAACAATGCAAAGAAATAGAGGAAAACAATAGAATCAGAAACACTAGAGATCTCTTCAAGAAAACTGGAGACATCAAGTGAACATTTTATGCAAGAATGGGCACTATAAATGGCAGACGCTATAAGGACCTAATAGTAGCAGAACAGATCAAGAAGCAGTGACAAGAATACAGAGAAGAACTGTACAAAAAAGGTCTTAAAGACTCAGATAACCTTGATGGTGTAGTCACTCACCTGGAGCCGGACATCCTAGAGTGTGAAGTCAAGTGGACTTTAGAAAGCATTACTATGAATAAAGCTAGCGAAGATGACAGAAGTCCAGCTGAGCTATTTCAAATCCTAAAAGATGATGCTGTTAAAGCGCTGCACTCAATATGTCACCAAATTTGGACAACTCAGCAGTGGCCACAGGATTGAAAAAGTTCAGTTTTCATTCTAATCCCAAAGAAAAACAATGCCAAAGACTGTTCAAATTACCACACAATTGCACTCATTTCACATGCTAGCAAGGTTATTCTCAAAATCCTTCAAGGTAGACTTCAGTAATATGTGAACTGAGAACTTCCAGATGTACAACCTGAATTCTGAAGAGGCAGAGGAACCAGAGATCAAATTGCCAACATCCACTGTATTATGAAGAAAGCAAGGGAATTACAAAAAACATCTACTTCTGCTTCACTGACTAAGCTAAAGTCCTTCCTTGACTGTGTGGATTACAAAAAACTGTGGAAAATTCTTAAAGAGACGAGAATAGCAGACCATCTTACCTGCCTCCTAAGAAACCTGCATGGGTGTCAAGAAGCAACAGTTAGAACTGGACATGGAACAACGGACTGGTTCCAAATTGCGAAAGGATATGACAAGGCTGAATGGTGTCACTCTGCCTATTTAACTTATATGTAGAGTACATCATGCAAAATATCAGGCTGGATAAATCAAAAGCTGGAATTCAGACTGATGGGAGAAATGTAAACAACCTTAGCTATGCAGATGATTCACTCTAATGGCAGAAAGTGAAAAGGAACTAAGGAGCCTCTTGATGAGGGTGAAAGAGGAGAGTGAAAAGGCTGGCTTAAAACTCAACATTCAAAAATATAAGATCATGGCATCCTGTCCCATCACTTCATGGCAAACATAAGGAAAAAAGGGGAAGCAGTAACAGATTTTATTTTCTTGGGCTCCAAAATCACTGTGGATGTTGACTACAGCAATGAAATTAAAAGATGCTTGCTCCTTGGAAGAAAAGCAATG
Source organism: Odocoileus virginianus (assembly GCF_023699985.2). Taxonomy (NCBI): domain Eukaryota; kingdom Metazoa; phylum Chordata; class Mammalia; order Artiodactyla; family Cervidae; genus Odocoileus; species Odocoileus virginianus. Next base: position 14,295,100 of record NC_069674.1, read on the forward strand.
ACAAACCTAGACACCACATTAAAAAGCAGAGACATCACTTTGCAAACAAAGGTCTGTACAGTCAAAGCTATGGTTTTCCAGTAGTCATGTACAGATATGAAAGTTGGACCATGAAAAAGGCTGGGCATTAGGGAACTGATGCTTTCAAACTTGGTGCTGAAGAAGACTGTTGAGAGTCCCTTGGACAGCAAGGAGATCAAACCAGTCAATCCTAAAGGAAATCAACCCTGAATATTCATTGGAAGGACTTATCCTGAAGCTCCTTTGGCCACTGACATGAAGAATCAACTCATTGGAAAAGACCCTGATGCTGGGAAAGATTGAAGGCAAAAGGAGAAGGGTCCAACAGAAGTTGACATGGTTAGATAGCATCACTGACTCAATGGACATGAATTTGATCAAACTGGAAGATAGTGGAGGACAGAGGAGGCTGGCATGCTGCAGTCCATGGGGGTCACAAAGCCTTGGACAGGATTTAGTGACTGACCAACAACAATGAGATATGCTTAAGGAGATGGTCAGCAGGTCTTAAAGGATGTAAGAGGATTCTGGGAAACAGGGCCAGTTCAGATAATTTAACACAGTAAATCCACCATAGTCTCCAGTCAGGAAATGAATTAATCATTTTATCTGTATGTGTGTTAGTCGTTCAGTTGTGTCCGGCTCCTTGCAGCCTCACGGAGGATAGCCCTCCAGGCTCTGTCCATGGAATTCTCCAGGCAAGAATACTGGAGTGGCTTGCCTTTCCTTTCTCAAGGGGAATCTTCCTCATCCAGGGATTGAACCCAGATCTCCTACATTGCAGGCAGATTCTTTATTTTCATCTGAGCCACCAGGAAAGCCCTTTCTCCATATAGTGATGTTATTAATTTGATGTGAAATTAGATTTAGTTTTTTAGATTGTACTTTTTCATTTATTTACACTCATAAAGTAAAACCATATTAAAAGGTATACTCAGGTAACTCAGGGAAGTCCTGCTCCCACCAAATCTCCTCCACCCTGCTATGACCCATCCCTTATCAGGTACTATTTTCAATATATAGATATAATTTCCCATATCTGATATGGAAAGCTACACCTATACCTTGAAATAAAAGCAAACTTTAAAAATTCAGCACCCCATATTACCAAATTCACAAAGAATGTTCCAAAGAGCTCTATCTAATTAACAAGACCAAGGATAGTATAAGCAAGATGTTATAAGATTAAATAACATATTTATATAAATGACCTCTGTTAAATGTTAGAATATAATATTTAACAAATTTCATGAATTAAAAAGCAAGATCTTCCTTCAAGAGTTACAAGTCTGAGAAATAGAATTTCATTGGAAGAGATGACCAATGCTAAAATGACTGAAAACCTAGACTTGATGTAATAACATTTTATTTAAAAAACAACAAAGGTTTTTTTGTTGACTGTAACCTTCCTATGCAAGAATAATGGGGTGGGGTTGCTTATATGATTTTTTTATAATATTAACAAATGCATGGTTCCTAGATTATTGCAATGAGAGAGTCTATTCTTTGTTAGTTGGACCAAATCTGGAACAGTGTTTAATTCACAGGACCACACTTTAAGAGGAACATTGAAAAGAGTACACAGAAAGAAGAGAAAAATACCTTCAGAGAAGTTCCTTCAAATATTTGAAAGTAGTTACACAGAATAAGAAACAGATTCATCCTGTGTTCTTCTATAAGGCAAAACTTAGATCAGAATATAGATGTCACAAAGAGGAGGATTTCAAGTTATAGCTGAATACAGTATTGTATTAGTGAAGTCTCCCTCACTAAAGTATCTGAGGAGATTCTAGAATTCTACAGATGAGATTCCAAGTGTCTCTCAGTAGGAACGTTTTGCTGAATCAATTCTCTGCTTTTATTTTCTATGTGCACCTAAATACTTACGAGAGTAATCTACTATTAAACAACACAGGAAATATTATTTTTAATGATGACCTTGATTAATAAATATTAAACTGTGATTAGCTATACAGCACTGAACGTGGTTGAAGTTTCTAAGCTTCCTAGAAGCCTTTTACCAGATTTCAGCAGTTGACAACATTCATGAGGGATGAGACCTGGGTGGTTAAGTCTGGCTGATGGATGGGACTATTCAGCGTCTATTGAAATGCAGGTTTCAGGATAGAATCACCAGTTGGAAACAAACATATAGCCAGGGAAGAGAGGGTCAGACATAGCAGCAAGGCTTTGTAACACTGTCTCAGTCATCCACTGGAGCAATGTTCTGAGCAGTGTATTTCACCTAGATTGTTTTCCAGCATTCTGTGCAAACATGAATGTCGAAGGGGGAAAGGGGATGTGCATGTGTGCCCAGTTATGTTCAACTCTTTGTGACCCCAAGGGGATGGTGAGCAAAAGCTAAAAGAACTGGGTTGATTAAAATGTCTGCAAGACTATAGAAGGCAAGATAATACTGCTTTGATGCCCATATGGCATGCTATAACACAAAAGGGAGGTGTTATTTCTCTTTCTGCTCAACACAAACTGGCTTGGCTCATTACAGTCTCCGAGAACACAGTGTCGTTGTTTTGTGTAGAGGGTTTCAGCACATCACCACTGTCTATGTCAGCACTGAGATTTAGGAGGAAATGTCCAAGACGAGAGAGGATGTGTCCAAAGGCCAAGGACCTGCATTTATTTTTGCAAACAGTGGAGGCCTCCAAATCTAAAGAAAGAAGGTAAAGGCTTCAAAAAAAAAAAAGAAGGTAAAGGCTTCTTCATGACCATACTGAGATATGTCTCGGCAATTCTAATTAAAGGGGGAGAGTTTAAGTGTAGAATCCCCTCTGGAGAAGGTGAGGGTAGGTAGCCATTTCTACAGAGTAGCTAGTTCATTATTCTAAACATGATCTGTCTGAAATGAAATATATCTGTAAATTCTTTGGCGTGTCTTTTGTTGAATTTGGGAAGGATTTCGTGACTTACCCATATCCAATAAAATGTAGCAGAAGTGATGCTGTGTGACTTTGGAAGCTAGGTCATAAAAGGCAATACAGCTTCCACCTTGCTTACAGGAACCCGAGGGTATAGAGCCCTCAGCCACCTTGTTAGAAGTCTCAGTACCCTGAGGCAGCCATGCTAGGAGGAAGCTCAGGCCACCTGAAGAGACGAATTCTGGCTGACTTGCCCTAGTTATGGTCCCAGCTTCAACCATCAGAGATAGGAGGAAATCAGCTTCCTGATGATTCCAGTTCCTCACCACTGAGACACCTCCAGGCAGTCAATCTTCCCAGTCGAGGTCACAAACATCATGGGGCAGAAATAAGCCACGTCTGCTATGCCTTGCCTGAATTCTGACCGAGAGGGTGACTATATTTTATAAAGGGCAAACCTATTAGGTTTGATCCTCACAATGATACAGACAGACAGGACTGGCATTATCATTACCCTCATTTTAGAGACTGAAGGAACAGCAAACAGGGATTTGTGCTTACTAGCCTTGAGATTATATAGCCAAGATGTGGCATGCTGACACTAAAATACTAATCTTTGGATTCCAAAGTTTATGCTTTCCACTATATTTTCCCATCTGGATTCTGTGGGTCTTTAGAACGGCTTAGGGAAATCAAAGAAGATATATCCAGAATTTGATGATGAAGTCAGAAAATACTAAATAAATGAAAGCTAACAAGAATAAATATTAAATGGACGAGATACCCCATTCTATGGAGAAAAAATAGGAGATGATCTACCGAGTGTGGCAGATAAAGAAGGTTATACTTTAAAATGCAACCAATGAAAAAAATCCTGGAGTTTTAATGCTATGAAGAAGTGAGATAATTATGTGATATTTCTAGGGATCTATTTTTTAAAAAATGAAATAGGACAGGACTATTAGAGAATAAAAACTCTGCCAATTGTATTTCTGATGGTATTGAGGGGGAAAGGTGCTATGATTGGCTGCTGGTTCCATGTTCCTCTGCTTAGAATTCCTTATAGTAAAGAAGGGCATTTTAGACTTGTATAGTCCAATGACATTATCCTTTACCATCACCATCATCCTCATTTACACTACTTTGTCAAGCCATCTTTTGATTTAAATTTAGTGTCTCAAAGAGACTTCTCTACTTAGAAGAAAAGTACAGAGAATACTATGCTCATTTGATAGGTGGTATTCTAATTTTCCCCTATTGTCCCCTATTTTTCAATGTAGGGGAATATTAGCATTCTGATTAAACAAGAAGCCTCACACAGAAGTCCTTACCTTGGGAGTAATGATCAGCTCCTGAGCTCATATTGACTCTATCGGTACACAGACATCCTACATCAGATGTCAATAGGACAGTCTTCTATCTCTTGAATCATGGTGAATACAAGAAGGTCACTGGTGACTTCCCCCCATGGGTAGTCCACTTAGAGTATACCATGACTTGATGCTTAGTTTATTTTGTGATTACCTGTACCCCATCAGGAGTTCACAGTAATTTTCACTGCTTCTCTGATTTTTCCCTTTCTTAAGTTTTTTCCCCAGCATATTTCCCCTTCTTGTCACATAAATGTATTTTTTTAATAATAAGCCAGATTTAACGAATTCCAATCTATAATTAGACCTCCTCTCAAAGGTAATTTACCTCTCCTCTCGTTTTCACGCATATTTTGCATAGAGAATGCCTTGGGCTATTCTGTCTATGAACTGCACAAAAGTATTTAAAATATTTTAAATGATTTTCTTGAAAATTAAATGATTCAAGTTTGGAAGCTTCAGACGTTTAGAATGCTCCATGCCTTGTGCAGGCCCTAGTGCATGGAAAGTGATCCACTTCCATTTGTTAAATGAACGAATCTGGAAAACGAAAAACAGACTAAAACATTTCATTCCTAAACGATGGTAAGAAGAAAAAAAAAAAGCTTTTACACTTCCATTTAGACCCGCTTTGACAGGCCAAATCCTTTAATGAAAAGGATCTAAGCATCATTCTGGTAACCTGGCTTTTCCTAAATATATTTCTATCAAATTCTGCTTGGCTGTTGCAACCTCGGGGTTTCGAGTCTTATTTTTATGACTCGGAGACGTTCGCTGTAATGATAATAGAAATAACACAGTAGTATGGGCTTTCCGCCTTCCTCCCTCTAGGATTTCAACTTCTTCTCCAATCTCCTCTTCGAGTAAATCCGACAACACAGAATAGGTTTAGGACTGAGAAGAGAATTAATCGGAGCCATGGAAACGGCCGAACGGAGGAAACGTGGGAGAGGAGGGTGGGCAGGAGGGGTAGGCACCCTCCCCTGACGAATGCGCGAGGGCGCTCCGAGGATCACGTCACGCACCTCAGGTGACGTCACGACCGTGACACGCGGGTGACGCCGTTGCCGCGGCGACTTCCAGTCGTCTCCGCCCCCTGCCCCCGGCGCCCCCCCCCCCCCCCCCCCCGGCCTAGCGTCCTTCCCCCAATCCCCTCAGGCTCTGCTGCGCCGGGGGCCGCAGGCCGGTTCCCGAGGTGGCCCAGGCGCCCTCCCACCGCCGACGCCGCCAGGGCCGCCCGAGCCGTCCCTCCCTGCCGCCCCCCGGCCTCCGCCTCCGCCTCCCCCCGCCCTCCGCCTCCCTTCCCCCTCCCCGCCCAGCAGCGGTCGCTTGGGCCCGGCTCTTGGTTATAAGATGGCGGCGCTGAGCGGCGGCGGCGGTGGCGGCGGCGGCGGCGCGGAGCAGGGCCAGGCTCTGTTCAACGGGGACATGGAGCCCGAGGCCGGCGCCGCGGCCTCTTCGACTGCGGACCCCGCCATTCCTGAGGAGGTGAGTGCCGGCGCACCCTGCACCCCTCCGGTCTCGGGGCTCGGCTGACTAGTGTTTATTTTGGGGGAAAGAGGTGGCGGTGGGGGCTCCGGTTGCCCTCAGCCACCTTCTCCTCGGGGCTCTGCGGGCTGAGAGACTGGCTTTCCCCACCTGTCCCTCCCCGCCAGGCAGCAGCTCGCTACGTAAACACACACAATGGCCCAGGGGGGGTTTCCCTGGTCCGCGCTCTGGGCTTGAGGGATTTGGGCAGCAGTGGTGGAGCAGGAGGCTATCAATAGGGGGCGAGACTCGGGGTTGGTCTGAGAAGGTCACGGCTGGATGAAGGTAGCCAGCCTCGCATCTCCTGGATGTTTTCTTTATTTGTGGTGGTGGTGGTGGTGGTGGTGGTGGTGGTGGTGGTGGGAGAGCTGGGGCCGGCATCCTGGTGAAATACGTGGGTTAGTAGCCGGGGCCGGGACCCCAGCCCGAGTTAACGTTGTGTGTAATTATTACATGGTCACGGTGAAGATGGGCGCATCATTCTCTAACTCTCCCCGACTCTGCCCCTTTTCAGGCCGCTGCGCTCCCTCCGCTTCTCTACTTGTTAGGGCGGAGGGGAGGATTTCTCGTCACCTGTTTTAACCAGCTAATGGTTTTGATCTAGCCTCTCCTGTTTCAATCCTAAGTGCCAGTGTTTCCGTTCTTTCTTCCATCCCGACCTCAGACCCCCGGTTCCTAACGTTTGTCAGTGTCGCCAGCTGGTAACCCCCATCCCAATTCCACCTGCCTTTTTGCCAGTGGTCGGACCTGCCTGCTCCTAACCTCAGTTTCTACTTAAGACGATTTTTTGCACCCTTCTCGTCTTAGTCTTGTTGAGGCCCTATACTTCATTCCCCTGCTCCGTAACACGTTACGGTCACAAATCCTTCTGGACACTTTGGAACTACTTACTTGCTGAATCCTGATGCTGTCAAGATTCCGTCAGATTTCACTTGCTTTCCTGCCACCTTTTAGTCCGTCATCCATTGTGCATCCGTACCTCTTTGTTTATTCCTACCTGTGGTTTTTAAGTAGGTGTGATTGATTTCTTTCTGTCCCATTTTTTTCTTTTACTTTTTCTTCTTTAGTCCTTCCATCTCTCAGCCACTGTTTATTTTAGTCTCTTATCACCTTGTCAGATTACTTTCTTTACATTTTGGTTTTTATTATGTAAAATGTTTTGTATTACATAAAATAATACACTTTATTATGCTTTCCAAATAATGAGATAATGTATGGTATGATAACTGTGCTTTATAATTATTGATCAGATAATGTGATTTAACGCCATTGACTTTGCTCAAAGTTCTTTCCTTCGTACTACAGCACTTAACATTTTATTTCCCAATTCTCGTAACGTCTCATTCTTTCTTCTGTCTATGCAGTTCTCTCTTTCCTGCTTCATCATCTTTACTTTGAGATTCATCCCATGTGCTAGCTCTATTCAGTATCAGTTTGTTCACAATATTGTTTGTTTTTCATTCTCTTACACCACTTGCATCTGTGCCCAAGATTCGTTCTGTACTATCATTTGATTTCATCTTAAATTCTCATTTGTATATATCTATAAATATATATTATAAAAAATAATGGGCATGGGTTATGAATTGTAATGTTCTGATTGTAACATTGTTTTTGTTGAGAACTTTGTTTCTGAATTACATAAATGTCTCTATATAGATATATATGATGTGTGTATGTATATATATGTGTGTGTGTATGTGTATTCTTTACACCACTTCCCAGTTACTTTTCTGTTTGCATTTCTGCTCAGATCAATTTCCTCAAATATCTGTTCATTTCCCCTAGTTTCTTGGATTTTAAGGATAGTGGTCATCCCTTCTTCCATTTCCTAGTTCATTCTGTTTTCCTTGTCCCCAGTTGCCATTCATTCTGCTTCCTTTCCTGGCTTTTGGTACTTAACTTGCTGAGGCTTCCTCTTGTCTTCCCCACACCTCCACATTCCTTCTTATTTATAAACAACTTTGTTCCGTTGACATGGAAATTTATTTTTAGAATACATTGTTTTTAATGGATAAATAGTTGGGGTCACATCTGCTGTCTATTTTTTCCACAAATCGGATATGCCTTTGTCTTACTCCTCACAGGTGCCTCTAGGCTTACTTTACTTTGTAGCGCTTGTGTGGTTTTGTTGAATTGCATCCCGAAGAATGGTAAGATTAATGGGGCTTCCTGGTGGCTCAGATGTTAAAGAATCTGCGTGCAGTGCAGGAGACCTGGGTTGGATCCTTGGGTCCGGAAGGTCCCCTGGAGAAGGGAATGGCCACCCACTCCAGTATTCTTGTCTGGAGAATTCCATGGACAGAACCTGGCAGGCTACAGTCCATGAGGTCACAGGGTCAGACCCGACTGATGACTGACACTTTCTCTTTCTATGAAATCATATTTCTGATTGTAACATTGTTTTCGTTGAGAACTTTGTTTCAAAATTATTAGAACAGTTTGCAGTGATATAGAGAAATTTTTTGTTAAGTACAATGTCTGCGATTTTATTTGAAAGGGCCAGATTGTTTTAGCTCTATTCTGAAGATTCTGACTCAGTAGGTGAGAGCTAGGGCCATGAGTTTCTGTATTTGGCACATTTCCTGGGCAGTTCTCATGTGCCAATACTTGAGAACTTCTAGGCTAGATGAATTCAAGTTTAAATTGGTAATAATTGGAAAAGATATTAGCACCTCTTGAAACCATAAATATACTCTTAACTAATTTTCAGTAGAAGTGTTTCCCCCTGCCTCCTCCACCCAAGTTTTTGTGGCTAGTGATGAATAGTAGTTTTTCCTCCATATTTTCTTATAAGAGCTTATAATAAATGTATTTGACTGGGGGAGGGGAGAGTAAAGGGTTAAAAATGAATCTCTTTTCAATATAAATATCAATGTTATGGGTGATGGAATAAATTCCTCCAAAAAATAATTTTAAATTTGAAGTTGGCTTACTGTCATCTTTTAAACTGTCTTCCTTATATGCCCTTAAGGAGATAATGTTACGATTCTCAAGTGCATGGAACAAAATGAAAAAAAGTATCTAAAGAATTACCTTACTTGACAGTAAAATACAGATTTTTTAAAGCTTCTCAGAGGAAAAACACATTTATTATTGAAAAGTTAGAAAAATATAAGTGCAAAAAATTTTGGAAAATTCTCTGTAATCTTGTCCCTAAGATATAATTACTATAAAGCATTTTAGTATATATACATACACTCTTTTATGCTTGCATAATATAATGTATGTGGTTTTGTAATATTTTTAAACAACATCATAAAAGATTTAACATATAGTGTGATTTTAACAATTTTTTATATTGTTTTTAATTTTAAAAATTTTATTGTCAGACATCTTGAACATAGAATGTAGATTTAGTCTTTAAAATTATGTTGATAAGTGAACAAATTTCTTGTCCTGTATTTGTAAGTATTACATTGTAGAAGCTCAAGATAGAATATTCTAATAAATGACAGGAGCTTATTAAATATTTATCAAATAAATGTGCTTTTACTTTTGGCATTAAACATTTACTTCTGACCATTTATATTTCCCTGATATTACTTTCTTTCTATGACCATATGGTATAGTATGGGACATTATGACAATATGGTATAAAATATTTTTTATTTATTTTTTTATTGTAGTGGTTTTTGCCATACACTGATTTTTTTTTTTAATATGTTATGCCAGGGTATGATATTTATTAACCATTCCTCTTATGGTGTATTTTTGTAGAAAGGAGCCTCTTACAGTCACATTACAATTAAGATTGTATTGTTTTCAAGATCTATTATCACCAACCTTGGTTAAACTGTGTAATTATAATAATGCATTGACTAAGTAGTATTCTGGGATAGTATGTCTTTTATAATGAGCTTCAGTGTGTTAAAATACATTTTTATGAATCATGCCAAACCAGGTTGAATTGCATCATACTTTTAAAAAGTGGTAGGCCCGCTAAACTTTGTGTTTCTACAGTTCTGACTGTTGCTGTATAAACTTAAGATACATTTCAAAGTGGACAAAGCATGCCTGTTAGTTAAAACCATAAAATAACTATGTCTTTGGTGTTTTTAGCATTCCCTTTCTGTAGTCTTTCTCTCTTATCATTTAATGAACTCCCTCCTTGAGGCACCACTCACCTCTTCTTTTATTTAGAAATTTTCTGACATCTGTCACTTATGTATGCTGACTATTAAAGGAATTGATAGTCAGTAAATGGACAAGAAAGAAACTTTGGAACTGAGTACTCCAATCCTTGAATGTAGTAAAACCTGAAAGCAACTTGATTTAATTGCATTTAGATAATAGGTTAGACAAACTATATTAAGACTATAGGCTAGAGAAGTCTGGTTTATTTTGATTCCCTGTTTCTGGCTTTACTGTTGAGGGAGCCGATCAAGTCATAACAAATGGAAACCTACGTTCTAGAGTGCTAGGGAAGAAAGGGAGGGAGCTTTGTTAGCATTTGTATACTGCTTTGTTAGCTTTTTCTGAGACTTGATGCTTACCTTGTTGAAGAATGAGGCATTTATTTAGTGTTCTTTTTTCTACAACCATAAAGTTCTTTTTCTCCTTTAGAAATGCAGAAGTGCATTTTTCTCCTTGACATCTTGATATTAATTTAGCTGGTACTTAGTGAACATTTTGTGTCATCTTCCTCTTTTACGAAATTCAGTATGTTCCTGTGCTTCCTAAATTTCTGCCTCAAATTGTTATTCAGATAAAACTTTAGAGTCAGTGGCTTTTACTGAATTTTTCTTCCTCAGAAGTTGAATTGTTTTGAGTCCTTTTTCTCATTCTCTTTGTCTAGTTCATCTGAATTGGTTAGTCTGTAAAGTCAGGATCAGCAATAGTTATACAGCTTCTGAATTCAAAATAGATGAGCCTGTTGAGGAGCTTTTCTGTTTTGTAAACAATGCTTGCATGGCCATAATGTTGTAGATAAGAACCAAAAATCTAGCCTTATTTCTTCTATTCCTTCCTTAAATATTTGGTGGAGGCATTGACACGTTCTGGGAAGTGGTTTTTATTTTTCAGTCTTCTTTTGTCTACCAATCTAATTTACTATCATGCATAATTACCACGATAATCAGAAGAAACTTTTTTTTTTTAATTAGTTGGAGGCTAATTACTTTACAGTATTGTAGTGGTTTTTGCCATACATTAACATGAATCAGCCATGGATTTACATGTGTTCCCCATCCTGATCCCGCCTCCCATCTCCCTCCCCCTCCCATCCCTCTGGGTCTTCCCGGTGCACCGGCCCTGAGCACTTGTCTCATGCATCCAACCTGGACTGGTGATCTGTTTCAAGACGAAACTCTTTAATACAGCCTCTACTCTAACATTAAGCAATTATTTTTTCTCCCCTCTATCCTCTGAGATTATTTTGGTTTCCATGTTTTCTCTTGGGTTTAAAAAACTTATTCTTGTTTCTCCTCATATCAGGCCTGTGCTTACAGAGGCAAAGTGATGCTCAGTAACATTACATTTCTTTCTGGGTTCTGGGAATGCCCTTGATAAAGAATATAAAAATGGCTCTGAACTCAGTTAACTTTATATCTTCTGGAAGCTCTGTAACATGAAATGAAACATCATTTTTACTCTTGTAATATAGCTGCAATTATTGACAGCACTTTGGGGACAAATGTGCCATAAGATTGTGGTTTTCCAATTACTATAGAGCTCTAGTACTGTTTTTAAAAACACATTAGCACTGTAAGAAATATAGATTTTTGAGTTGCTCTAATATCCATATACATGAAGCAGGTTTTGCCTGTTTTGTACATTTTTTTATCCTCATCTGGAACATAGATACTCAGATATTTAGTGAAAGAATTGGTTAATGTGTACAAAACAGGGAATATAGCCGGTATCTTATAGTAACTTTAAATGGAGTACAATCTATAAAATTTTTGCATTACTGTGTTGTATACCTGAAACTAATATAATATTGTAAATCAACTATACCTCAGTTAAAAAAATATTTTTTTAAAGCATTGGTGAATGAAACCCTATTAGATATGATGCGCTTGGATTTTCTGTACCATTCAGTTCTCATTTTTTAATTTTACTCATAAAATCAGTTTATTAGATTGACAACCACCTGGTTGCAACAATTTGTTTTGAGGGTATCAAGGACCTTCTTCAGAGCTTACCTCAAGGCTTTATTTAGTCCCACTATACCGTAACTGTTGAAATTCTTCATTTATCTGCATTAGGTGTTGATCTCCTTGAAAGAAAAGCAGTTGATGGCTGTAAAAATTTTAGAGCTACTGTGCATGGAAGAGAGATCTGTGCTGACATGAATCTTCCCAAGTGTAATAATCTGTGTAGAAGATTTTCAGCAACTTGTGTTTAAGGCAGCAGTCAGCTGACTTCTGTGTAAAGGGTCAAGTAAATATTTTAGGCACTGTGGATCTAACTGCTCTGTCTCTGTCACAAGGACTGAACACTCAATCATCGTACTGTAGCATAAAATCAGCTAATAGCCTATGTAAATGAGTAAGTGTGAATGTGTTCCAATGAAACTTATTTACGGACACTGAAATTTGAATGTGTCATGAAATATTCTTTTCTTTTTTTTTTTTTTCATTGAAAAATGTAAAAGCATTCTTGGCTTGTACAAAAAACAGCCGGAGTGGGGGACAGATTTAGTTCATGGGCCAAAGTTTTCTACTTAGTCTGATGGAGACTAAGTAGATCATATTTGAGGTTCTGAAGTTAAGGTGTGATTTAGAGTTCTGTAAGTTTTTAAAAGTCAGGTTTATTGGGTTATAATTCACACATACTATAATGTACCATTTTAAACACACAAGTTGATAAGTTTTGGCAAATGTGTATAGTCATGTAACTACTGCTGCAATCAAGATAAAGAACATTTCCATCAAAACTTCCCTAATTCCTCTTTTCATTCATTTTGCTCGCTACACTATTGCCAGTCCTGACAAACACTGAGCTGACTTCTAGCTTTGCCTTTTCCAAAGTCATAAATGGGGAATCATACAGTATGTGTAACCATGTATTTGGCGTCTTTCATTTAGTTTGATTTTTTTCATTTATTTTTATTAGTTGGAGGCTAATTACAGTACTGTAGTGGTTTTTAACTTGAATTTTTTTTTTTCCTCTAACTTAAGCCGCATAGAAACTTGAAGTGTTTTGTTTTTGTTTTTTATTTTATGTGTGTATTTATGTCTTTGACTGCTTCAGGTCATAGCTGAGGCACGCAGGCTTCTCACTGCTGTGTGGGCTCACTGGTTCTGGTGTGTGAGCTCCAGAGTGCTGCACGCTCAGTAGTTGCATTGCGTGGGCTGGATTGCCATGCACCAGGGAGTGACCCATGTCCCCCTGCATTACAAGCTGAATTCTTAGCCACTGGACCACCAGGGAAGTCCCTAGTTTGGTATTTTTGAGATGCACTCATGTTGTTGACATGTATCAGTAACTGGTTTCTGTTTATTGCTCAGTAGTAGTGTATGGGTGTTGCACATTTACCAGTTGATGGGTAGCAGAGTTCTTTCTAGTTTTCAGCAGTTATAAATAAAGTTGCCAAAAATGTTGGGTTCAGGTTTTTGTGTGGATGCTGGGTTTTTTATTTCTCTAGTAAGGAGCTAGAACTTGGATTAATGGGTCGTATGGTAGGTGTATATTTAATTATATAGGAAACTGTCAAACTTTTCTAAAGCAATAGTAGCATTTTGCATTGCCACTCACAAGGAATGAGAGTTCCAAACTTTATCCTGTCAACACTTGTTAGTTTTAGCAGTTCTAATATGTATGTAGGAGTAGCTCATTGTGGTTTTAATTTGCATTTTCCTAGAGATTAATGATATTTGACAGCTATTTATATGCTTAGTTCCGTTTAGTTCAATCGCTCAGTCGTGTCCGACTTTGTGACCCCATGAACCGCTGCATGCCAGGCCTCCCTGTCCATCACCAACTCCCAGAGTTTACCCAAACTCATGTCAATTGAGTCAGTGATGCCATCCAACCATTTCATCTTCTGTTGTCCCCTTCTCCTTCTGCCCTCAGTCTTTCCCAGCATCAGGGTCTTTGCAGATGAGTCAGCTCCTCACATCAGGTGGCCAAAGTATTGGAGTTTCAGCTTCAACATCAGTCCTTCCAATGAACACCCAGGACTGATCTCCTTTAGGATGGATTGGTTGGATCTCCTTGCAGTCCAAGGGACTCTAAAAAGTCTCCTCCAACACCACAATTCAAAAGCATCAATTCTTTGGCATTCAGCTTTCTTTATAGTTCAAGTCTCACACCCATACATGACTACTGGAAAAACCATAGCCTTGACTGGATGGACCTTTGTTGGCAAAGTAACATCTCTGCTTTTTAATATGCTGTCTAGATTGGTCATAACTTTTCTTCCAAGAAGTAAGCGTCTTTTAATTTCATGACTGCAGTCACCATCTGCAGTGATTTTGGAGCCCAAAAAAATAAAGTCTGCCACTGTTTCTACTGTCTCCTCATCTATTTGCCATGAAGTGATGGGGCCGGATGCCATGATCTTCATTTTCTGAATGTTGACCTTTAAGCTGACTTTTCACTCTCCTCTTTCACTTTCATCAAGAGGCTCTTTAGTTCTTTGCTTTCTGCCATAAGGGTGGTGTATTCTGCATATCTGAGGTTATTGATATTTCTCCCGGCAATCTTGATTCCAGCTTGTGCTTCATCCAGCCTAGCGTTTCTCATGATGTACTCTGCATATGAGTTAAATAAGCAGGGTGACAATATACAGCCTTGACGTACTCTTTTTCCTATTTGGAACCAGTCTGTTGTTCTATGTCCAGTTCTAGCTGTTGCTTCCTGACCTGCATACAGGTTTCTCAAGAGGCAGGTCAGGTGGTCTGGTATTTCCATCTCTTTCAGAATTTTCCACAGTTTACTATGATCCACACAGTCGAAGGCTTTGGCATAGTCAATAAAGCAGAAGTATATGTTTTTCTGGAACTCTCTTGCTTTTTCTGTGATATGATGGATGTTGGCAATTTGATCTCTGGTTCCTCTGCCTTTTGTAAAAGCAGCTTGAACATCTGGAAGTTCACGGTTCATGTATTGTTGAAGTCTGGCTTTGAGAATTTTGAGCTTTACTTTCCTAGTGTGTGAGATGAATGCAATTGTGTGGTAGTTTGAGCATTCTTTGGCATTGCCTTTCTTTGGGATTGGAATGAAAACTGACCTTTTCCAGTCCTGTGGTCACTGCTGAGTTTTCCACATTTTCTGACATATTGAGTGCAGCACTTTCACAGCATCATCTTTTAGGCTTTGAAATAGCTCACCTGGAATTCCATCACATCCACTAGCTTTTTGTTCATAGTTATGCTTCTTAAGGCCCACTTGACTTCACATTCCAGAATGTCTGGCTTTAGTGAGTGATCACGCTATTGTGATTATCTGGGTTGTGAAGGTCATTTTTGTATAGTTGTTCTTTGTGTTCTTGCCACCTCTTCTTAATATCTTCTGCTTCTGTTAGGTCCATACCATTCCTGTCCTTTATTGAGTGCATCTTTGCATGAAATGTCCCCTTGGTATCTCTAATTTTCTTGAAGAGATCTCTAGTCTTTCCCATTCTTTTATTTTCCTCTGTTTCTTTGCACTGATCACTGAGGATGGCTTTCTTATCTCTCCTTGCTTTTCTTTGGAAGTCTGCATTCAAATGGATCTTTCCTTTTCTCCTTTGCCTTTCTCTTCTCTTCTTTTCACAGCTATTTGTAAGGCCTCCTCAGACAGCCATTTTGCTTTTTGGCTTTTCTTTTTCTTGGGGATGTTCTTGATCCCTGTCTCCTATACAGTGTCATGAACCTCCACCCATAGTTCATCAGGCACTCTGTCTATCACATCTAGTCCCTTAAATCTATTTCTCATTCAGTTACTCATATATTTTCTTTGGTAAAGTAGCCATTCAGATCTTTTTATGTAGTATTTACCTTCTTCTTATGGATTTGTAAGAATGTTATATACATAACCTGGATACAAGTTCTTTGTTTCAGACATGTGTTTTGTACATGCCTCCCAATCTGTGGCTTGTCTTTTCATTTTCCTAAATGTTCTTTGAAGAGTAGAAATTTTGCTTTTCATGAAATAAAATTTATCAATTTTTTCTTTTATGTTTCATGCATTCTGTGTCCTGCCCAGTGTATATTTGCTCAACTTAAGGCCATAAAATTTTGTCCCATGTTTTCTTCTATAAGTTTTACAGTTTTAGCTTTTACATATCAGTCTCTGATCCTTTTGGAGTTAATTTTTCTATATATTGTGAGGTAAGGGTTAAAGTTTGGTCATTCTTTTTCATATGGATGTCCAGTTTTTCACCTTTCTTGAAGAGACTGACCTTTTTCTGTTGAATTACCTTGGCACCTCTATTTAAATCAGTTGATTGTGTTTGAGGATTATACTCTGTTTTATTGACCTATATGTCTCTTTGCCTGGTACCGCACTGTCTTGATTATTGTAGCTTTATAGTTCAATCTTAAAGTTAGGTAGATACAGTTTGTAGGATTTTTAGAACTTTAAAATTTGATTTTTAAAATTCTTTTGTGCTATTGTATTTTTTGACAGGACAGGGTTCGTAATTTTCTCCTGGTTCTCAAAGGTGTCTGCTATCCAAGAAAAGTTTAAACTCACTGTAGTATGTAGTTAACACATCCCTTCCTTGATTTATTTGGTGGAGAGGTTGTGAAAAGTGGCAGATACAGAAAACATGTTTCATTCAAAATTAACTTCATAAGAAATGAAGACGATATCCTACTAGGTGGCACCAGAAGGTCAACAGTGTCCTTTTTTGTTTTTTTACCTGCATTTCAAAAATTTTAACTCAATAATCAAGATATGTATGGGTGAAAGTGAATATGTTAAGTTGTTTATTCACCAAAAAAGTTATGGAAAATGTCAGTCAGGTGGTGGGAGTTACTAGTCTATAATACTAGCTGTGTTATTCTCCATCTTCAAGTGAGTTTTTCCATTTGAAATCTATGTCATGTTCTGTGATGTTGCAGAATTAGCACCTTTATTACTCTTAGAGTCATCATTAAATTGTTTTTACTAAGGATAAGCATATGGTGGTGGTTGGTCATATCTCTTCCTTTTTCGTTGGGACCCATAGGACCTATTACCTTGTTTGAAATTACAGTGGTGGTAGCTTTTTATTCCATAGTCTGAAGGGCTTCCCTGCAATGTAAAATGATAGTTGTAGTCATGATTTTCACTTAAGATTTATGAATACATTACCTGATTTTTTTTTTTCCTTAGTTTCCTTGTGAAGGAAGGAAAACTTAAGACTTAAACATCAGTGAAAGTCTTGTAATACCTGACTTAGTAGGGTCATGTGACAGTTGGGAGGGTAAGATTATTCAGGCTTCTGTTCATGTTGTAAGTTCAGTTCATTTACTCAGTCGTGTCCAACTCTTTATGACCCCATGAACTGCAGCACGCCAGGCCTCCCTGTCCATCACCAACTCCCAGAGTTTACTCAAACTCATGTCCATTGAGTCAGTGATGCCATCCAACCATCTTATCTTCTGTCTTCCCCTTCTCCTCCTGCCTTCAATCTTACCCAACATCAGGGTCTTTTCCAATGAGTCAGCTCTTCACATCAGGTCTCCAAAGTATTGGAGTTTCAGCTTCAGCATCAGTCCTTCTAATGAACACCCAGAACTGATCTCCTTTAGGATGGACTGGTTGGATCTCCTTGCAGTCCAAGGGACTCGCAAGAGTCTCCTCCAACACCACAATTCAAAAACATCAATTCTTCGGCACTCAGCTTTCTTTATAGTCCAACTCTCACACCCATACATGACTACTGGAAAAACCATAGCCTTGACTAGATGGACCTTTGTTGACAAGGTAATGTCTCTGCTTTTTAATACGTGTCTAGGTTGGTCATAACTTTTCTTCCAAGGAGTAAGCAAGCGTCTTTTAATTTCATGGCTTCAATCACCATCTACAGTGATTTTGGAACCCCCCAAAAATAAAGTCTGATACTGTTTCCACTGTTTCCCCATCTATTTGCCATGAAGTGATGGGACCAGATGCCATTATCTTAGTTTTCTGAATGTTGAGCTTTAAGCCAACTTTTTCACTCTCCTCTTTCACTTTCATCAAGAGTCTCTTTAGTAGTAAGTAGTAGTATTCTAATTGTATCTGGCTACTTTGCAAATTTTGAAATGGCACTTACAGGGAGAGAGAACCACAACAATTTTGGAGACTATTTTCAATTGTTGATCCCAAATCAATGTGTTTTAAAAAGTATGCATCTCCTTACTGTAAAAAGATGCCTCGTGTTTAAATTGAGAAATACTCTACTTTTGTTTTATATTTTTCTTTCACTAGATATATATAACCTTTAAAGTAATAACACCAGAAAAATCTGAGTTTATTTCCAGAATGGCTTAAATTAAATTTTAGGATGCTTTGAATTAGTCACTTACCTTTGAGTATTTGAAACAGTTTAAAATACTGCTTGGGGGTTATTCCTCTTTTGACCTAAGATTTTTATACTGTATTTGCTGCATTACAGCACTTATTTTGCAAAGTAAATTTTTATTTGTGTTTATAGATGTGCTTTATTAAAGGAGTTTACTAGCTCCAGCAGTGATATTGTAAATAGTTACTAGAACTTCTATTTTATTTTTTCCCCACGTTGGGTCTAATCCCATTTTGTCTGTTTTAAAGTTTGTACTCTACCTAGAAATCTCTCTGAAGCATAGAGGAAAAAAAACCCCAACAGTTACTAATTTGAGAGTTTTGTTTTTATTTTATTTTAGTTCTACCAGTTTATTGCTACCAACCCATCTCCCACCACCCTCGTGCACACATGCTCAGTCATGTAATTCCATGGACTGCAGCCCGCCAGGCTCCTCTGTCCATTGACTTTTCCAGGCAAGAATACTGGAGTGGGTTGCCATTTCCTTCTCCAGGAGAGTTTAAGAGTTCTTAGTAGCATAATTTCTGGTCATGTATGAAGGTAATTTAATTTCCATTTGTTATTTTTTTAAAAATCCTACCTTCTCCATGAGTCCCAAACAATTACTGCCTTTCTAACTTTTTTTTTTTACTATGAAAAGATAAAGAACTATTGTTAATTATTCCTACATAACTCAGAATTAATTTTTTACACATCACATTACTAAATTTCCATGGGAATAGTGTCAGAGAGTTTGAGCAAACTCTGGGAGATAGGGGGGCCAGGGAAGCTGGACGTTCCACAGTTCATGGGGGTCACAAAGAGTTGGGCATGATTGAGCTTCTGAACAATAACACGTGTCAGAGAGCTTCAGACAGGGAAGACTTTATGGTTTAGTATAGTCCTTACATTCCTATTCTGCAACTACTGAAAGTGTTCATTTCATCTTAGTTTTCACATGCTTGCTTCTAAAATGTGAAATGTTTTACCCATTCTTTCTGTGTGTCTTCTCACATTAACAGTAAATTACACAATCTAAAAGTTTCATTATGCATAAAGATTTAGTGCAGTGTAATGTTTTGGTAAGTTTATTGCAGATGATTTTTCTATTACTGAATTTGGCACTTCAGTTGCTGTATGTATTTAGGAATCAAACTTTTAGTTATTGGTTATCATGAATGGGTACTTGAGAGAAAAGTTTAATTATGAAGTCATAACTATTCAGTGTCATAGCCATTCATACACTGCTTGGTTTTCACTGGCAGTTCTTGATCCCTGTCCTGCCCTTCCTCATGCTATGTACTGAACTTGTAAGTGGATAACAGGGGTGGTGTGACAATACGTACAAGCCTTCACAGAATCATAGTTGTATTATTTTTCTGCCAATTTTGGGGACAAAGATAAATATATTTGAAATTTTGCTTTTGGATATCTTTATGGCGTTTTTAAAAAATGGCCAATGATATACTTTGGCACAGGGTTCTAGTTGTCAAAAACTTTTGGTTAGTTCTTAATGTAGGACTGATGATTGACCTAGTAGAACTGTTTCAGTGTTGCCAACATTCCATTAATGTTATCTTTAAACCACTATTGAATTAAAGAAATTAAAAGTGGCAGCATATTGGTATTTTGGGTAAACATTTCATAGGAATGAGGTAACTTCTCTATATGATAGTAGAAAGACTGTATCTCATGGCTTTATAGGAAAAATGGTAAGCATTAGGACTTGTGTTTTGGCAGTTTTAAAGCTATTGTCCACCATTTGCCTTGTCATCCTTCCAAAACTACATTGATAAATTTTGTATTGAGTCATTTCACAGGACAATAGGTATTTATGTATTCAATAAATATTTGAATTTCTACTGTGCCAGATAGTAATCTAGCTGCTTAGTACATTTAAAGGCCAAAACAATGCAAAGATCTCTCCTTATCTAGCTTACATTCTGGTGTAGGGGTGTGTGTGTGTGTGTATGAGAGAGAGACACACACTCATAAAAAGAAACTTTCATAGTGTGTTTGAAGGTAGTGAGTACTGTGGAAAAATGAAAGAGCAGGTAGAGTTTGGGGCTTAGGTAGCAATTTAAAATAGATGTAGGTAGGACCTTGTCTGAAAAGGGTGACATTTGAGCAAAGATTTTAGGAAGGCAGAGAAAAACGTATCAGGAGAACCAAGATCAAAGGTTCTGAGCCAGGGATGTGCCTTGCCTATTCAAAAAACAGCCAGGATGCCAGAGCTGCTGAAGTGCCTTGAGGAAGGGGGGTGCATAGCAGGATGAAAGCTAAGAGGTGTTGAAGCAACAGTGGGAGCATGACCACAGGCCGTGTGAGGAGTTTGACTTTAAGTGAAGTAAGTAGCAGCACAGAGGTGAGTGCTATGATCTGACTTGTGTGGAAATAGGAATGCTCTGATGGCTGTGGGGGCAGTGAGTTGTAAAGGGCAAGGATGGACACAAGGGAGCCAGGGAGGAGCCGCTTCCAGTCTCTAAGGCAGTGGCTTACCAGGTTGGTAGCAGTAGAGGTCTTGGGAAGTGGTCAGATTTTGGACATTTTGAAAGTAGAGGTGACAGAATTTGTTGATAGATTGAAGGTGAGATGGTGCAAGAAAGAGAGGTGTCATGAGGAAGGGGAGGGTTCAGATTAAGAATTCAGTTTTGAGGATGTTAAGTTTGAAATACCTATTAGGTGTCCAAAATGTTGAGTAAGCAGTTGGTACATGAGTCTGGAACTTGAGAGTGAGGTCCAATGGCAGAGACTGTTCACCATATCTATGTCTTACTTTCTTTGAGTGTAAAGCTAGACAGTTCTCGCTTGTAGTTAGGTGTGATCGTGTGATTAAGTTCAGGCTAATGTAATATGAGCACAAGTGATGTGCACACCTTCTAGGTCTAGGCCACACCATCATCTTCCATCTGGTTTTTCCCTTCTGGCCTCCTGGAACAGAGGTGCTCTTTAAGGAAAGTTGGAAGCCATGTGTTGTAAATGGTAAATTGTCCTCATCCGTCTAGATAAGAACCATCTTGCCAACCTGTTTAGCCACCTAATCCTATTAGATGAGTAAGAAATAAATTTAATGAGTTTGAGTCCTTATACCTTTAAGATGTATTTGTTATAACAGCTAACTTTAAATTTGGGCATTTAGGTGTTTTTGTTTTTTTTAGAGTCAGTGTCACTGATTACTCATCCTAGGAGCTTTATTACTCCACAAACCTTATTTTCACTTTATATCTGATTTTTTTTTTTAAATCAAGACATTTCCCTCCATGACTAACCCACTTCACCACTCAGCCAAAGAATCCATACAGTGTTCACTAAATTACATTCAAAATTTTTTTCTTATATCAAATTAGTTTTATTTTCTCTTTTAATTTTTATTGGGGGCTTCCTTAGTGGCTTGGATGGTAAAGAATCTGCCTGCAGTGCAGGAGACCCAAGCTCGATCCCTGGGTTGGAACGATCTCCTGGAGAAGGGCATGGCAGCCCTCTCCAGTATTCTTGCCTGGAGAATCCCGTGGATGGAGGAGCCTGGTGGGCTATGGTCCATGAGGTCGCAAAGATTCGAACACAACTGAGCAACTGACTTTTTCATTTATCGTTGCTTTACAGTGTTGTGTTGGTTTCTGCTGTGCAGCAAAGTGAGTCAGTTACGTGTTTACATACGTGAACTCTTTTTTGGTTTCCCTCCCATTTAGGTCACCACACAGCACTAAGGAGAGCTCCCTGTGCTGCACAGTAGGTTCTCACTTGTTCTTTGTTGTTCAGTCGCTAAGTTATGTCTGACACTTTGCAACCCCATGGACTCCAGCACATCAGGCTTCCCTGTCCTTTCCCATCTCCTGGAGTTTGCTTAAACTGATGTCCATGGAGTCTGTAATACCATCCAACCATCTCATCCTCTGTTGCCCCCTTTTCCCTCCTGTCCTCAGTCTTTCCCAGCATCAGGGTCTTTTCCAGTGGGTCAGCTCTTCGCATCACATGGCTAGTATTGGAGCTTCAGCTTCAGAATCAGTCTTTCCAATGAATATTCAGAGTTGATATCCTTTAGGATTGACTGGTTTGATCTCCATGCTGTCCACGGGACTCTCAAGAGTCTTCTCCAATACCACAGTTCAAAAGTATCAGTTCTTCAGCACTTAGCCTTCTTTGTGGTCCAACTCTCATACCCATACATGACTACTGGAAAAACCGTAGCTTTGATTAGATGGACCTTTGTCAGCGGAGTAATGTCTGCTTTTTAATATGCTGTCTAGCTTGGTCATAACTTCTCTTCCAAGGAGCAAGCATCTTTTAATTTCATGGCTGCAATCACCATCTGCAGTGATTTTGGATCCCAGGAAAATAAAATCTGCCACTATTTCCACTTTTCCCCCATCTATTTGCCATGAAATTATGGGACTGGATACCATGATCTTAGTTTTTAGAATGCTGAGTTTCCAGTCAGCTTTTTCACTCTCCTCTTTCACTTTCATCAAGAGGCTCTTTAGTTCCTCTTCAGTTTCTGCCATTAGAGTGGTATCATCTGCATGGCTGAGGTTATTGATATTTCTCCCGCAATGTTGATTCCAGCTTATGTTTCATCAACCTGGCATTTCCCATGATGTACTCTGCATAGAAGTTAAGTAAGCAAGGTGACAATATACAGCCTTGATGTACTCCTTATCCAATTTTAACTTAGAACCAGTCTGTTGTTCTAAGTCTTGTTCTGACCGTTGCTTCTTGACCTGCAACAGGTTTCTGAGAAGACAGGTCAGGTGGTCTGGTATTCCCATCTCTTTAAGAATTTTCCACAGTTTGTTGTGATCCACACAAAGGTTTTATCATAGTCAGTGAAGCAGAAGTAGATGTTTTTCTGTAATTCTCTTGCTTTCTCTATGATCCAGCAAATGTTGGCAATTTGATCTCTGGTTCCTCTGCCTTTGCAAAATCCAGCTGGTACAGGTGGAAGTTCTTATTTCACGTGCTGCTGAAGCCTAGCTTGAAGGATTTTGACTATTTCCTTGCTAGCATGTGAAATGAGCACAATTGTATGGTAGTTGGAATATTCTTTGGTATTACCTTTCTCTGGGATTGGAATGAGAACTAATCTTTTCCTGTCCTGTGGCCACTGCTGAGTTCTCCAAGTTTGCTGACACATTGAGTGCAACACTTTAACAGCATCATTTTTAAGGATTTTGAATAGCTGAAATTCCATCTCCTCCACTAACTTTGTTCATAGCAATGCTTCCTAAGGCCCACTTGACTTCATATTCCAGAATGTCCAGCTCTAGGTGAGTGACAGCACCATTGTGGTTATCTGGGTTATTAAGACCTTTTTGGTATGGTTCTTCTATGTATTCTTGCTGCCTCTTTTTAATCTCTTCTGCTTCTATTAGGTCCATACTGTTTCTGTCCTTTATTGTGTCCATCTTTGCATGAAATAGTCCTTTGGTATCTCCAGTTTTGTTGAAGAGATCTCTCGTCTTTCCCATTCTGTTGTTTTCCTCCAGTTCTTTGCACTGTTGATTTTAGAAGCCCTTCTTTTCTCTCCTTGCTATTCTCTGGAACTCTGCATTCAGTTGGATATATCTTTCCCTTTCTGCCTTGCCTTTTGCTTCTCTTTTTTTCAGCTATTTGTAAGGTCTTCTCAGGCAACCACTTTGCCTTCTTGCATTTCTTTTTCTTTGGGATGGTTTTGGTCACTGCCTCCTGTACAGTGTTATGAACCTCCATCCATAGTTCTTCGGGCACTCTGTCTACCAGATCTAATCCCTTGAATCTATTTATCAGCTCTACTGTGTAATCCTAAGGGATTTGATTTAGGTCATACCTGAGCAGCCTAGTGGTTTTCCCTCTTTCCTCAATTTAAGCTGGAATTTTGCGATAAGGAGCTCATAATCTGAGCCACAGTTAGCTCCAGGTCTTGTTTTTGCTGACTGTGTAGAGATTCTTCTTGTTTGGCTGCAAAGAATATAATCAGTCTGGTTTCAGTTGACCATCTGGTGATGTCCATGTGTAAAGTCATCTCATGTTGTTGGAAAAGGCTGTTTGCTGTGCTCAGTGTGTTCTCTTGGCAAAACCCTGTTAGTCTTTGCCCTGCTACATTTTGTACTCCCAAGACCAAACTTGCCTGTTACTTCAGGTGTTGCTTGACTTCCTACTTTTGCATTCCAGTCTCCTGTGATGAAAAGGACCTCTTTTTTGGTGTTAGTTCTAGAAGGTCTTGTAAGTCTGCATAAAACCGTTTAACTTCAGCTTCTTTGGCTTCAATGGTTGGGGTATAGGCTTGGATTACTGTGATATTGAATGTTTTGTCTTGGAAACGGACAGAGATTATTCTGTCGTTTTTGAGATTGTACCCAAGTACTGTATTTCATACTCTTTTGTTGACTGTGAGGTTACTCCATTTCTTCTATGGGATTCTTGCCCACAGTAGTAGATAAAATGGTCATCTAAATAAAATTTGCCTATTCCCGTCCAGTTTAGTTCACAGATTCCTAAAATGTCAGTATTCATTCTTGCTGTCTCCTGCTTGACCACGTCCAGTGTATCTTGATTCATGGACCTAACAGTCCAGATTCCTGTGCAGTATTGTTCTTTAGAGCTCCAAACTTCACTTTTACCACCAGTCACATCCACATCTTATACATAGCAGTGCGTGTATATCAGTTCCAATCTCTGGGTTCATCCCACTCGCTCTTCCTTCCTTGGTAACCATACGTTTGTTCTCTACGTGTGTGACTCTGTTTCTGCTTTACAAATAAATTAATCTGTATCATTTTTCTAGATTCCACATATAAGCACTATTATATGATATTTGTTTTTCTCTTTCAGAATTCCTTCACTCTGACCGTCCCTGGGTCCATCCACATCTCTGCAGATGGCACTGTTTATTCCTTTTTATGACTGAGTAATATTCCATTGTATAGATATGTACCACATCTTTATCCATTCCTCTGTCGATGGACATTTAGGTTGCTTCCATGTCTTAGCTGTTGTAAATAGTGCTGCAGTGAACATCAAATGCATGCATCCATTCGAATTCTGGTTTCTCTGGATATATCCTAGGAGTGAAATTGCTGGATCATGTGGTAGCTCTATTTTTAGTTTGTTAAAGAACCACCTTACTGTTCTCCCTAATGGCTGAACCAATTTACATTCCCACCAGCAGTGTAGGAGGGGTCCTTTTTTCCCACACCTTCTCTAGCATTTATTGTTTGTAAATCTTTTGATGATGGCCATTCTAACTGCTGATACCTCATTGTAGTTTTGATTTGCATTTCTCTAATAATTAGTAATATTGAGCATCTTTTCATGTGTTTGTTGGACATCTGTGTGTCTTCTTTGGAGAAATGTCTATTTAGGTTTTCTCATTTTTTATTGTGTTGCCTTTTTTTTTTTTTTATTGAGCTGCATGAACTGTTTGTATATTTATTGCTGTTTAGTTGCTAAGTCATGTCCCAATTCTTTTGCAATCCCATGGACTGCATCCTGCCAGGCTTCACTCTCCATGGGATTTTCTAAGCAAGAATACTGGAGTGGGTTGCCATTTCCTTCTCCTGGGGATCTTCCCAACGCAAGGATCGAACCCGTGGCTCCTGCATTGCAGGTGGAGTCTTTACCTTTGAGCCACCAGGGAAGCCTATTTGTATATTAGGTGGTTTTTAAAGCTGTGAGGATGATATGGTCATCAAGGGAATGAGTGTAGATAGGCAAAAGAAGAGCTCCACGGTTGGAGAAAAGAGGAGGAACTTGAGCAACCAGTGAGGTAGAAAATTAAATGAAGAAAATTTATTAACAGAGAGAGTGGTCATTTGTGTATGCTGCTATGTTAAGTAAGATAAAGACTAAGGATTTTCCACTCGAGTTAAGGAATGGATGGTATTGATGATTTATATAAGAAGATGCTGAGGGAGATACTCTGATTGAATTTAAGAGAGAATAGGAGGGGACGTGAAGATAGTGAAGACTTTTCCTACAAAGGGAAAAGAGAATTGGGACCATAGCTAGTGATGGAGTTGGAGTCATGAGATTTTTTTTTTAATGATGAAAAGGTAAGGGCATATAATGAAAGAATGAACCATTATGGTGTAAAACGTTAGTGATTTCAGGAGAGACAGAAGAATTGCTGGAGCAGTATCTGAACAGGCCAAAGGGAAAGGGATTTGATATACAAGTGGAAGGACTGGCTCTCAGTAGGAGCATAGAGACTTTGTCTTTGATATTAAGTGGTAGGGCAGAGTATGTGGAGTAGCAGTGCTGATAGGTAGATCGATATGATGCTGGAATCTGTACATGTTTTCTTCCAGTTGCTTCATTTTTTCCCAGTGAAGACAGACTGAAGGTTATCAGCTAAGATACCTTGGGGTTTTGGTGTTTTGGGGATGTGGCGTTTTAAGGAGAAAGGTAAAGATTTTAAGGGTTGTTAGGAGTGTGTGAGAGTGAATAGACTAGGAATAGTGAATTGATAGACGATATCAGGTTATTTCCCTGAAGAAGGAAATGGCAACCCACTCTAGTACTCTTGCCTGGAGAATCCCATGGACAGAGGAGCCTTGCAGGCTGCAGTCAATGGGATCGCACATGCGGACATGACTTGCGACTATGTTCAGTTCAGTTCATTAGGTTATTTTACTTAGTATTTTACTTGCTGTTGTCCAGACAGCACTGTGGGCCTCCTAACTTGTCCTCAGATCAAAGTTCAATGTAACTTGCCAAGGCAATTTATTTATTTATTTATTTTTTAGTTGAAAGATAAAACTTTAAATTTGGTACATTTAATGGACAAAGTTCTTATTATTTATTTTTGGCCATGCCATGCAAATCTTAGTTCCTTGACCAGGGTTCCAATCCAGGTCCCCTGCAGTAGAAGTTAGCAGAGTTCAAACCACCGGACTACCAGGGAATTCCCAGTAAATTTGTCCTTGATGCTGCTAAGTCACGTCAGTCGTGTCCAACTCTGTGTGACCCCTTAGATGGCAGCCCACCAGGCTCCCCCGTCCCTGGGATTCTCCAGACAAGAACACTGGAGTGGGTTGCCATTTCCTTCTCCAATGCATGAAAGTGAAAAGTGAAAGTGAGTCGCTCATTTGTGTCCTACTCTTAGCGACCCCATGGACTGCAGTCTACCAGGCTCCTCTGTCCATGGGATTCTCCAGGCAAAAGGACTGGAGTGGGGTGCCATTGCCTTCTCCACCAAGGCAATTTAATAATTGATATGAGTCTTTCTCATTTTGACTCACAAACATAGAATCATTGGGAAATAGAACATGAATTATTACTTCTTCATGGAAGAAGTATCTGCCATTATCCTGCCATGAAGCTAAATTTGGAGAGTTCTGGTTACTAATTTTCCTTTCAAAAGTAATTATTTATTGAAAAAATTTTGAATATTGTTTTTCTTTGTGGAGTAGTATCCCAGCTATTGCAGTCTAATTTTTATACTGTCCAGTGAAGCAGTTGCTGTCCTGTTACTTTCAGAACCCTCCAAATTTGACCTGTCCTTACTTGTGCTTTTCCTGCTGCCTGAAATACAGATTCCCCCTCCTAAACCCATCCCCCAAACCTTTCAAACGTAGTTCACTTATTGTTGGAAGCCTTCCTTATCCTCTTTCCAAGGCCTAGTTAGGTGCTTCTACTTTGTGCTTTTGTAGCATCCTGAGGTATATCTATATCATTTTACTTACTATATTGTGTTACTAGGTTTTTGTTGTTATGTGTCTACTCCTTCTAGACCAGCACTGTTAAGTCAAGACAGTTGTCATGATCGAAATGTTCGCTGTTGTCCAGTATGTCCACATGTGGCTGTTGTGTACTCAGAATATGTATAGTAGGACCAAGTACTGGCTTTTAAATTTTCATTTAATTTAAATTTTCATTAAATAGTCAACACTTGGCTGTGGCTACCTTGGTCAGTTCTGCAGCTGCTGCTGCTGCTAAGTCGCTGCAGTCGTGTCCAACACTGTGCAACCCCATAGACGGCAGCCCACCAGGCTCCTCCTGGGATTCTCCAGGCAGGAACACTGGAGTGGGTTGCCATTTCCTTCTGCAATGCATGAAAGTGAAAAGTGAAAGTGAAGTCGCTCAGTCGTGTCCAACTCTTAGCGACCCCATGGATTGCAGCCTACCAGGCTTCTCCGTCCATGGGATTTTCCAGGTAAGAGTACTGGAGTGGGTTGCCGTTGCATTCTCTGTAGTCAGTTTTAGACCTTTTAAAAGTTAAGGTTCACTTATTTATAAGATAGATTCACAGACATAGAAAACAGACTTCTGGTTACCAAAGGGAAAAAGAGAGAGGTGGGGAGGGAGGGATGAATTAGGAGTTCGGAATTAATAGATACACACTATTGTATATGAAATAGACAAGCAAGGACCTGCTGTACGGCACAGGGAACCATATTCAATATCTTGTAATAACCCATAATGGAAAATAATCTGGAGAACTATATACATATGTGTACATAACTGAATCACTTTGTTGTATCCTTGAAAGTAACACAACTATATTCAATAAAATAGTCAAGGCTCACGTGGACCTTATTAGCCTCTTATTATAGGCTAATAAGGTCTTGATGGAAGTTAATGTTTAACCTAGGCAGGTGGAAGGAAGGAAAAGGGCTGTAATAGGCAGTGAGAATAGAATTTGAAAAAATTGGAGTTGGAAATTCATAAGGTAGTTTTTTTAAAGAACAGAATAGTTAAGTGAATTGTATGAAGTAAAATGTGGCTAAATTAGATGCTGCTGGATTGTGGAAAATAATGATAGACTGGAAAAAAATTTTAACTTTATATTATATGCAGTGAGATGAAACTGGAGATTTAAAATAAAAATTATAAAAGCTATATTCCAGGGTGATTGAATTGGTGAGTGTAGGGTAGAATCAAGATGGAAAGAGGTCAAACAACAAAAAATGTTTATAGAAAGACTTGGTAGTCAGGTGTTAACACTAGGCCACAGTTGGAGATTGGCTTCTTTGAAAGCAGATACTGAGACATTTTTTGCAGTGCAAGATTTTATTAGAAATCAGTACCTGCAAGAGAAAGAGGCTCTGTGTAGGACTGAGCAGAGAAAAAAGTTCTCTCATCAAAGTATTGTGATGTAAACCTCAGAAAACCTTTACCTATCAGTGTGGAGCTCTGGAGTGAGAGATTGCCTATCAGAGAGACCTGTGTTAAGCCAAGATGTCTGGGCTTTTGTTTGGTCTCTAATCTGGGCAGCAGTTTAGGTGGACCTTGGAGGAGGGGACATTTGGAGGCTGTCTGATGACTATACTCATATCTGGGCAGCAGTTCCTTCCATGAAGAAAAGCTTGGTGTTGCATCCCTGTGTCTTCTACAGCCAGATGGTCTGTGTGTGGGCAGTCCTTTCCTAGAGGAAACGTTCTGAATACTTGAAGGTGTTTTGCTTTTTTAGCAAGGTGGGGGAACAGGGCACTTACTAGCATTGAATGAGCAAGGACCAGGGAAGTCAGCCTCCCCGCAGCATTCAGGACAGTCTGCATATTTTTAAATTGTTCAGATAATCACATGATTTAGAATGAGTTGCTAGACTTTGAGGTAGGGGGAATAAGTGATCGTAATCATCTGAGCTTAGAAACTAACTTTGTTTTACGTGTGAGTCATTATTTTCATAGAGTACACTAGAAGTTTCAGGAATTTATCACATAAATTGGAGAAATATCAAAAGTTTTCAATCAGACCTTTATCAGGAGTTCTTTACCACTTTGGAAAATCACATAAATTATGGTGGTGCCACTTGTATAGTATTGATGACTCAGATACTCTTCTCCTCAGTCTGCAATTGTAACCACCACAGTCACAGTGATTCTACATATAGATGCAAGCACCTGATGGCCTTATTATGTCGTTTATTACAGTAATTGCTTTCACATTTTGAAATCAATACTTCATTATAACTTAATTTCTTTCATCTGATTGAAAGTACAACTAGGGTATTGTATTGACTTTTTAAATTGTGCTTATGTAGGTTATCTCTAAATTTCAAGAAGTAGTACAAAATAGTTGTCATAAAGGGGGGAAATAAATTTGTTTTCTGTAATGGTAAATTAGGTTATTCAGACAAACTTTTGATGAAGACAACGAAAAATCTTTGAAACATTATTTTAAAAAATCTTAATGAATGAAGAGCTGGAAAGATAATGGAGCATTGTGTGTGTGTGTGTGTGTGTGTGTGTGTGTGTGTGTGCGCGTGCACAGTCACTCAGTCATGTCTGACTCTGTGTAACCCTGTGGACTGTAGCCCACCTGGCTCCTCTGTCCATGGAATTTTCCAGGCAGGAATACTGGAGCAGATTCCCATTTTCTCCTCCAGGGGATCTTCCCAACCCAGGGATCAAACCCGTGTCTCCTGCATTGGCAAGCAGATTCTTTACCACTGTGCCACCTGGGAAGCCCAATAGAGACTTGCCAGACCAAAAGCAAAAACCCAAAGAAAAAAGAAGGTAATGAAGTAGCTTTTTCCCTGGGGGCAGTTGCCAGTCTGTTTGAAGTTGGGCTTTAGTTTTGGTGAATGTCATGGGGGTGAAGAGCACAGAAGGTAAGACCTAGAGTTCATCCAAGCTGAGAGTCAAAAATGAGAACAACTCCATTGAGGATGGTACTCCAATAATTTCATCATTAGGTTAAAGGTGAAAGAGAACTGTCTACCTATTCTAATATCAAGGGAATTGTAGGGTTAATTGGAGCAGGGCAAGAAAGAGGAAATTAATTAAACTGTTCAAGTCTTGACCATAGTTTTAGCCCTCACACTGATTGACGGTTACATTTGTCCTGCTGGGGTGATCCAGGTCCCCTTTTATCATGGCTGTTTCTGACTGGTAGTACTCCCAAGGTCTGGCAGAAGGAAAGGCAAATCATCTGTAGGACAGAGTCTTCTTCACTTTGAGGGAATTGCCAACAGCAATTTTTCAAGGACAGAGAGCAGTACATTGTCATAAGTAAGCAGGCATATTTGAAAAAAACTAGTCAAGGTATCACATGATGTATGTATGTATGTATTAGGTTGGTGCAAAAGTAATTGCGGTTTTTGCACTATTGAAATTTGCTTTTTGATACTGGGATACATTCCAAATAAATGTGGTTATGTTATATATCATTTTAATGTGCATTTTTCACTTTATGTTTTTTTGCTAATGACATTACTTGCTGTTTATTTAAATTTTTTTTGACTATAGAAATGATGTTAGACAAAAAGCAAATTGAAGCAGTTTTTTTATTTGAGTTCAAAATAGCTTGAAAACAGCAGAAACAGTTTGCAACATCAACAATGCATTTGACCCAGGAACTGCTAACAAAGGTACAGTGCTGTGGTCATTCAAGAAGTTTTTCAAAGAAGACGAGAGCCTTGAAGATGGCATAGTGGTCAGCCATCAGAAGTTGACAATGACCAATTGAAAGCCATCATTGAAGCTAATCCTCTTATAACTACATGAGAAGTTGCCAAAGAACTCAACGTTGACCATTCTGTGGTAGTTCAGCATCTGAAGCAAATTAGAAAGGTGAAAAAGCTCGATAAGTGGGTGCCTCATGAGCTGACCACAAATTTAAAAAATCATTGAAGTGTCATATTCTGTTATTGTACCCAACAACAATGCACCATTTCTTGACTGGATTGTGACTTGTGATGAAAACCGGATTTTATATGAGGGCTGGCGATGACTAGTTCAATGGTTGGACCGAGATGAAGCTCCAAAGCACTTCCCTCCCAAAGCCAAACTTGCACCAGAAAAAGGTCATGGTTACTGTTTGGTGGTCTGCTTCTGGTCTGATGCACTACAGCTTTCTGAATCCTGGCGAAACCGTTACATCTGAGAAGTATACTGAGCAATTCAATGAGACACACCGGAAACTGCAATGCCTGCAAGCTGCCATTAGTCAACAGAAAGGGCCCAGTTCTTCTCAGCAGTACTCAAATGCATATTACACAACCAACACATCCAAAGTTGAAGAGACTGGGCTACAAAGTTTGCCTCATCTGCCATATTCACCTGACCTCTCGCCAACTGACTACTGCTTCAAGCATCTCGACAGTTTTTTTGCAGGGAAACTACTTCCACAACCAGCAAGAGGCAGAAGATGCTTTTGAAGAGTTCGTTGAATCTGAAGCACAAATTTTTATGCTACAGGAATAAACAAACTCATTTCTCATTGGTAAAAAATGTGTTGATTGTAATGGTTCCTACTTTGATTAATAAAGATGTGTTTGAGCCTAATTATAATGATTTAAAATTCACAATCCAAAACTGCGATTACTTTTGTACTAACTTAGTAGAATTCAAGTAATATAGTTAATATTTGTGTAGTTTTAAAAATTGAGATATAATTGACACGTAAGTGGTTTTTCTTTATATACATATGCCTCAAAGTAAGTTTTTTATGAAGAAATATAGTAGTAACATGCATGGAAATGGCACTGTGAATAATAGTGAAGAGCATAAAGGGATCCACAAAATTCTTACATATTGCAAATATCACTGAAGTTAAAACAGTTGTTTGTTATGTTTAAAGGATTAAAGACATTTGAAGAGAAGCAGGAAACAAGAGGTTGTATAAAGTGATACTTTGTTGTTGTTCAGTCACTAAGTTGTGTCTGACTGCAACATCGTGGACTGCAACACTCCAGGCTTCTCTGTCCTTCAGATAGTGAAGTTCATATCCATAGAGTTGGAGATGCTATCTAATCATCTCATCCTCTTCTGCCCCCTTCTCCTTTTGTCTTCACAGTCTTTCCCAGAATCACGGTCCTTTCCAGTGAGTGGTCTCTTCACATCAGGTGGCCAAAAAAGTGGAGGTTCAGCTTCTGCAATAGTCCTTCCAGTGAATATTCAGGGCTTATTTTCTTTAGGATTGACTGGTTTGATCTCCTTGCAGTCCAAGGGACTATCAAGGATCTTCTCCAACACAATTTCAAAGTGTTAGTTCTTTGGCCCTCAGCCTTTATGGTTCAGCTCTCATACGCATGCATGACTACTGGAAAAACCATAGCTTTGACTATATGGACCTTTGTCAGCAAAGTGATGTCTATGCTTTTTAACATGCTGTCTAGGTTTGCCATAGCTGCAATCACTGTCAGCAGTGATCCCTTGAATCTGTTTGTCACCTCCACTGTATAATGGTAAGGGATTGATTTAGATCATACCTGAATAGCTTAGGACTTCCCTGGTGGTTCAGACTGTAAAAGAATCCACCTGCAATGCAGGTTCTATCCCTGGGTCAGAAAGATCCTCTGGAGAAGGGAATGGCAACCCACTCTGGTATTTTTTGCATGGAGAATCCCCATGGACAGAGGAGCCTAGCAGGCTACAATCCATGGGGTCGCAAAGAGTCAGGTACAGCTGAGTGACTGTCACTGAATGGCCTAGTGGTTTCCCCTGCTTTCTTCAATTTAAAGCCTGAATTTTGTAAAGAGAGCTGATGATCTGAGCCACAGTCAGCTCCAGGTCATGTGAAAACAGCTCTGACTGTATGGAGTTTCTCCATCTTTGGCTGCAAAGAATATAATCAGTCTGATTTTGGTGTTGACCATCTGGTGATGTCCATGTGTAGAGTTGTTTCTTGGGTTGTTGGTAAATAGTATTTGCTATGACCAGTGTGTTCTCTTGACAAAACTGTTAGCCTTTGCCCTGCTTCAGTTTGTACTCCAAGGCTAAACTTGCCTGTTACTCTAGGTATCTTTTGACTTCCTACTTTTGCCTTCTAATCCTCTATGATGAAAAGAATGTCTTTTTTTTTTTTGGTGTTAATTCTAGAAGGTCTTGTAGGTCTGCATAGAACCATTCAACTTCAGCTTTTTGGCATTGGTGGTTGGGGCATAGAGTTGAATTACTGTGATGTTGAATGGTTTGCCTTAGAAATGAATGGAGCTCATTCTTTCTTTTTTGAGATAGCATCCAAGGACTGCATTTCAGACTCTTTTGTTGACTATGAGGGCTCCTCCAATTCTTCTAAGGGATTCTTGCCCACAGTAGTAGATACAACGGTCATCTGAATTAAACTTGCCCATTCTCATCCATCTTAATTCACGGATTCCTAAGATGTTGATGTTCACTCTTGCCGTCTCCTGCTTGACCACCTCTCATATACCTTGATTCATGGACCTGACAGTCCAGGTTCCTATTCATTCACCACCAGACACATCCACAACTGAGTGTTGTTTCCACTTTGGCCTGGTTGCTTCATTTTTTCTGGAACTATTAGTAATTACTCTCCATTCTTTCCAATAGCATATGGACACCTTCCAACCTGGGGGGCTCATCTTCCGATGTCATCTCTTTTTGTCTTTTCATACTGTCCACATAAGAATGGGCTGTTTCATGCTGTTTTCCAGGCAAGAATACTGGAGTAGGTGCCATTCCCTTCTCCAGAGGACCATGTTTTGTCAGAAATCTTCACAGTGACCCATCCATCTTGGGTGGCCTTGTACAGCATGGCTCATAGCTTCATTGAATTGCATAGCTTTTGCTGCAGTAAGGTTGTGATCCATGAAGTGGAAAAAGTGACATAATATACTTGAAAAAACCAAAGAGAAATTTCAGAAATAAAACTATGTCAAATATCCCTAAGGGGAAAATTTGTCAAATTATACCTAGCTGAAGAAAGAATTAGTTACCCAGATGGTAAGGCATAAGAAACTCCAGAATACACCACTGAGAGTCAAAGACATGGAAAATACTGAAGGGAGGCAAAGTGATGTGAAAGATAAAGTGAGATCTAACATAATTAATCAGAGCTCCAGAAAGAGAAGAAAAAGAGATTGATACCAAGGTAATGTTTGAAAAGGTATTTCTGGCTGACAGATTTCTAGTTTTGGTGAGAAACCAGTGATAGATTTAAGAAGCTCTGTGAATTTTTAACAGTATAAGTAAAAAGACATCTGTATCCAGACAAACCATATAGTGAAACGGTATAAACTTGAATACAAAGAGAAAAATCTTAAAAGCAGCCCAAGAAAGATTTCTTTCAAAGTAGCAACCGTAGACCAAAAGCTGAGTTGTCCATAGGAAACATACATTCACAAAATAACTGTAGATTTATATTTATAAATTCTATACTTAAGTATCACTGAAGGATGAGGGTAAATAAACATCTTGTTGAACAAAGTCCATCAGCCCTTTGTAAAGAAAATTGAAGGATGTGTTATACTTTAGACAGAAAGTTTACATATAAAGATCTGAGGTGCAAGATGGGATAAAGAGTAAAGAGAGTGACAAATATGTGTACATGTTGAATTAAACATTGACTGTATAAATTGTTAGTAAGACCTTAATTAAAATATATGATAAAGATTGTGTTCTTAGATAGTATTTTCTGGGGGAAGGTAAAGTGTGTTAATTGACTTTGATAATTCCATGTTTTAATTTCTAGGCTAAATATAACTCTTAAGAACTAGACTTATAACTTCTAAAGAGGAGAAGCATGGAATAAAAAGAAAAAATTATCCCAAAGAAAACCAGAAAGGACGCAAAATAACCAAGATCAGGAAGGACAAACAACACAAAGTAGGGGTAGATATCTCTAAACATAGCACTGATTACATTAAGTACTAAATGAATTAAATGGTTCACTTAAAAGGCAAAGATTGTTAGACCAGATTTTT
The DNA here is from genome assembly GCF_023699985.2 of Odocoileus virginianus. Classification (NCBI taxonomy): domain Eukaryota; kingdom Metazoa; phylum Chordata; class Mammalia; order Artiodactyla; family Cervidae; genus Odocoileus; species Odocoileus virginianus. The sequence goes on from NC_069674.1 coordinate 14,330,881, forward strand.
TTAAAACATGGCGTTATGGAGTTTATCTTGGACTTAGGTAAAAGTTGTAAATAAATCATGCAGATTTAACAGAGTGAACATGGTACAATTATATTAATATGAAGTTCAGTTCAGTCTCTCAGTCGTGTCTGACTCTCTGTGACCCCATGAATCGCAGCTCGCCAGGCCTCCCTGTCCATCACCAACTCCCGGGGTTTACTCAAACTCATGTCCATCAAGTTGGTGATGCTATCCAGCCATCTCATCCTCTGTCATACCCTTCTCCTCCTGCCCTCAATCCCTACCAGCATCAGGGTCTTTTCCAATGAGTCAGCTCTTCGCATAAGGTGGCCAGAGTATTGGAGTTTCAGCTTCAGCATCAGTCCTTCCAATGAACACCCAGGACTGAACTCCTTTAGGATGGATTGGTTGGATCTCCTTGCAGTCCAAGGGACTCTCAAGAGTCTTTTCCAACACCACAGTTCAAAAGCATCAATTCTTCGGCGCTCAGCTTTCTTCACAGTCCAACTCTCACATCCATACATGACCACTGGAAAAACCATAGCCTTGACTAGACGGACCTTTGTTGGCAAAGTAATGTCTCTGCTTTTTAATATGCTATCTAGGTTGGTCATAACTTTCCTTCCAAGGAGTAAGCGTCTTTTAATTTCATGGCTGCAGTCACCATCTGCAGTGATTTTGGAGCCCCCCAAAATAAAGTCTGACACTGTTTCCACTGTTTCCCCATCTATTTCCAATGAAGTGATGGGACCAGATGCCATGTTCTAAATGTTGAGCTTTAAGCCAACTTTTTCACTCTACTCTTTGACTTTCATCAAGAAGCTTTTTAGTTCCTCTTCACTTTCTGCCACAAGGGTGGTATTATCTGCATATCTGAGGTTATTGATATTTCTCCTGGCAATCTTGATTCCAGCTTGTGCTTCCTCCAGTCCAGCGTTTATCATGATGTACTCTGCATATAAGTTATATAAGCAGGGAGATAATATACAGCCTTGACATACTCCTTTTCCTATTTGGAACCAGCCTTGTTCCATGTCCAGTTCTAACTGTTGCTTCCTGACCTGCATACAGATTTCTCAAGAGGCAGGTCAGGTGGTCTGGTATTCCCGTCTCTTGAAGAATTTTCCACAGTATATTGTGATCCACACAGTCAAAGGCTTTGGCATAGTCAATAAAGCAGAAATAGATGTTTTTCTGGAACTCTCTTGCTTTTTCACTGATGCAGCAGATGTTGGCAATTTGATCTCTGGTTCCTCTGCCTTTTCTAAAAGCAGCTTGAACATCTAGAAGTTCCCAGTTCACGAATTGCTGAAGCCTGGCTTGGAGAATTTTGAGCATTACTTTACTAGCATGTGAGATGAGTGCAATTTTGCAGTAGTTTGAGCATTCTTTGGCATTGCCTTTCTCTGGGATTGGAATGAAAACTGACCTTTTCCAGTCCTATGGCCATTGATGAGTTTTCCAAATTTGCTGGCATATTGAGTGCAGCACTTTCACAGCATCATCTTTTAGGATTTGAAATAGCTCCACTGGAGTTCCATCACCTCCACTAGCTATGCTCATAGTGATGCTTTCTAAGGCCCTGTTGACTTCATATTCTAGGATGTCTGGCTCTAGCTGAGTGATCACACCATCATGATTATCTGGGTCGTGAAGATCTTTTTTGTACAGTTCTTCTGTGTATTCTTGCCACCTCTTCTTAATATCTTCTGCTTCTGTTAGGTCCCTACCATTTCTGTCCTTTATTGAGCCCATCTTTGCATGAAATGTTCCCTTGGTATCTCTAATTTTCTTGAAGAGATCTCTAGTCTTTCCCATTCTGTTGTTATCCTCTATTTCTTTGCATTGATCGCTGAGGAAGGCTTTCTTATCTCTCCTTGCTATTCTTTGGAACTCTGTTTGGAATTCAAATAGGAATATCTTCCCTTTCCTCCTCTGCTTTTCGCTCCTCTTCTTTTCACAGCTATTTGTAAGACCTCCTCAGACAACCATTTTGCCTTTTTGCATTTCTTTTTCTTGGGGATGGTCTTGATCCCTGCATCCTGTGTAGTGTCACGAACCTCTGTCCATAGTTCATCAGGCTCTCTATCAGATCTAGTCCCTTAAATCTATTTCTCACTTCCACTGTATAGTCATAAGGGATTTGATTTAGGTCATATCTGAATGGTCTAGTGGTTTTCCCTATTTTCTTCAATTTAAGTCTGAATTTGGCAATCAGGAGTTCATGATCTGAGCCACAGTCAGCTCCCGGTCTTGTCTTTAGCTGACTGTATAGAGCTTCTCCATCTTTGGCTGCAAAGAATATAATCAGTCTGATCTCAGTGTTGATTATCAGGTGATGTCCATGTGTAGAGTCTTCTCTTGTGTTGTGGGAAGAGGGTGTTTGCTATGACGAGTGCGTTCTCTTGGCAGAACTCTATTAGCCTTTGCCCTGCTTTATTCCGTACTTCAAGACCAAATTTGCCTGTTACTCCAGGTGTTTCTTGACTTCCTACTTTTGCATTCCAGTCCCATAATGAAAAAGACATCTTTTTGGGGTGTTCTAAAAGGTCTTATAGATCTTCATAGAACTGTTCAGCTTCTTCAGTGTTACTGGTTGGGGCATAGGCTTGGATTACCGTGATATTGAATGGTTTGCCTTGGAAACGAACAGAGATCATTCTGTCACTTTTGAGATTGCATCCAGGTACTGCATTTTGTACTCTCTTGTTGACCATGATGGCTACTCCATTTCTTTTAAGGGATTCCTGCCCACAGTAGTAGATATAATGATAGTCTGAGTTAAATTCACCCATTCCAGTCCGTTTTAGTTCGCTGATGCCTAGAACGTCGACATTCACTCTTGCCATCTCCTGTTTGACCACTTCCAATTTGCCTTGATTCATGGACCTAACATTCCAGGTTCCTATGCAATATTGCTTTTTATAGCATCGGACCTTGCTTCTATCACCAGTCCCATCCACAACTGGGTATTGTTTTTCCTTTGGCTCCATCCCTTCATTCTTTCTGGAGTTCTCCACTAACCTCCAGTAGCATATTGGGCACCTACTGACCTGGGGAGTTCCTCTTTCAGTATCTTGTCATTTTGCCTTTAATACTGTTCGTGGGGTTCTCAAGGGAGTATTAATTCAGAAAGATTTATTGGCAATCAGGGGACTCCCTTCAAAATATAGAGTGAATGGTTCACTAGGAAGACTTAATGATTTTAATCATACAGGATAGCCTGAAATGTAGCTTCAAAATACATATAACAAAAATTAGCAAGACTACAAGAAGTAGAATAATTTATAGTCTTAATGGGATATTTTAAATATTTTACTTAGTAATTGATACAAGCAACAGGCACGTTAAGCAGGATTTAAAATATTTGAACGGCATAATGAACAAACTTAACCCAGATGATTTATAGAACCTCTTGTACCCAGTGGAAGAAGACTATACAACATTTTCAGGCACATAAGGATATTGGGAAAATTGACTGTATAAAACAAGTTTCAACAGATTTCAGAAGATTGCAGTCAGTGGAACCGTCATGATTGGGATTATTAGTGCTTTTATAAATGACCTCAGAGAGCTAGCTTATCCCTTCTTCCGTGTGAGATTATAGCTAGAAAGCACCATCTGCAACCACAGAGTGGATCTTCACCAGACCCTGAATCTGTTGGCACCTTGATTGTGGACTTCTCAGCCTTTAGATCTGTGACATGTCTATATACAGGCCACTCAGTTCATGGTGTTATTTAATAAGCAGTCCAAACAGACTAAGACAATTGCTATTCCCATTAAGGCTTATGAGACTGTGACCTCCAGGTCAGTAAGGACTATCATTACAGAATTCCTGATGCCCTGTATATCATGTGACACTAGTATTAGGCCTTTATAAAGTGTGTGTCCAAAGTATGAGTTACTTTTAGAGTTAGATGATAATACATCTAAGAACCCCACGTATTATTATGTCCAGTACATAGAAGGTACTCAATAAATGGTGGTTCTTTTCCTTATAAGATAGTTTATGCTTTATTCATTGATTATGTTTATTTATTCTTTTGTTTAAAGTTTAAAAATATTGAGCTCCCTTGTGCTGGTTGCTGAGTGCTATGATAGAGAAATGAATGTCTGTCTCTGTCTTTAAGGGTCTTATAGTCTAGTGGTGGAAGCAGACAAATCAAGAATTAAGGACAGTATACTATGTTTAAAGTGTGGCCCAGGTGCCAGAGGAATCATAGAAGAGGAACATATAATTCAAAATGGTTGTAGGGGATAGAGGATGGAGAGATTTTTTAGAAAAGGGATACTTAAACTGAATTTTATCTATTTAAGATATGCAAGACTTTTCTAAGGAAGAGTAATTAAGCTTTATTTAGAGACAGAAAGCAACACGCAAATAAATGGAATTATATACCATATCCTGAGGATGGATTGAAAGACTGAATGGTGAAAATGTCGATTTTTCTCAAATTGATCATTAATTTATTGAAATCTACACCTCTGTTGGTTTTTCTGTGGAACTTGGCAGCTTGATTAATGGTTTCTTTTGAAATAAAAAGAGGCAACAATTGCCAAGATATTCTTAAAGAACAGTAAGTAATAAGATGACTTCTGTAATACATTTTTTCCATCAACAAATTTGAATGCTTGCTATATGTGAAGCACTGCTGGGCTCTGGTATTACCTTGGTGAATAAGACATGTGGCTCCCACCAAAGGTCACATTCAGATTCACTTCTGGTGATATCTGGAGGTTTTAACAAACCATTTCCTAAAATGTCAGATGAGTGCCAGGAATACGAACAGACATCACTGTAATTTTTATTATAGGATTTTTTTCATATTTAAAAATTTTCCTCATTGTATATGTTTTTTGTTTATATTTTCCTTTGTGAATTTTTTTAAATGGTAGGAAGCCTAGAAGTAGACTGGTTTTTCTTTAAATAGATCTTTAAGAATGTCAGTTCTATTACAGCCTTGTTAGAAATGCAGGAGAGGGTTGGGATCTGCTGCTGAGTGATGTCCAGAGCAGTTAACCTGATCTTGGGGAGCCAGAGAGAGTGACTTTGAGGGTTCCACAGGCATGAGGGTTTTGAGGCCTAGGCAGTTGGGTGTCTGAGGTCTAGCCTGTGGGATGTCTTAGGTGCCTGTAAGAAGAAAAGGGAAGATGAATAACAAAATGACAGATGATACTATGTAAGTAGAGGTTGCTAAATGAGCTTTATTTTATATGCTTTTATGGGGGTAGGTGGGTGGAAACATGCTCAATGGCAAATTAGTTGCTTAATGCATTAAATAAATGAAGTTCTACCCCACTTCTTTCTTACTATGAATAAAAATTAATTACTAGTGGATTGAAGATTAAATACAAAAAACAAACTCAGAAAGCTTTTTAAAAGGGTCATACTTTTATGAGCTCAAAGCAGGGAACGATTTCTTGAGACTGAAAAACACCATAAAAATTGATGAATTTTTGACTATGTTAAAAATAGAAACAATTATTAAGACTCTCTTAAGAGACTTAAAGTACAGGATCAAAGAGATTTGCAACACTGCAAAGAGGTTTGCAGTGGCTACCTGTTGCTGGTAACAAGTATTTGTCTGTCTCTGTGGGTCAGGCACCTGAGAGCAGCGTAGCTTGGTGGTTCTAGCTCGGGGTCTCTGGTGAGGCTGCAGTCAGGGTGTCAGCTGGGCCTGCGATTCTCAGTGCTGCACTGAAGAAGGGCCTCATTCCGTGCTTCCTCTTGCGCATGTGGCAGCCTGAGAAGATCCGGTTCCAGATTCACTCACATGGGTCTCCTTCTAGGGCCCTCTCACAGCGTGGCAGCTGGCTTTTCCCAGGATGAGAGATCCAGACGAGAGTGAGAGAGACTCCCGAAGGTGACAGCCACAGTCTTTTGGGGGGATGGGGGGTGGGAACGTAGTGGTGAGTCAAAGTCAGTCAGTTGTGTCCAACTCTTTGTGACCCCATGGACTGTAGCCCGCTAGGCTCCTCTTCCCATGGAATTCTCCAGGCTAAAATACTGGTGTGGGTTGTCATTCTCCTCCAGGGGATCTTCCTGACCCAGGGATCAAAGCCAGGTCTCCTGCATTGCAGGGAGACTCTTTACCATCTGAGCTGCTGGGGTCTTTTTTTCTAAAGCTTGTTCCCTGTGCTCTCCTATATATCCTTGTAGCTTATTTATTTTATATGTAGTCATTTGTACCTCTTAATCCCCTCCCTCTATTTTACCCCTTCCTCCTGCCCTTTTCCTACTGGTTCTCTAATTTCTGTGACTCTGTTTCTGTTTGGTTATATTTATCACTTGTTTTATTTCTTAGATTCCATGTGTAAGTGTATTTGTCTTTTTCTAACTTATTTCACTAAGCATGATACCTTCCAAGTACATTCATGTTGTTTCAAATGGCAAAATTTCATTCTTTTCTATGGCTGAGTAGTATTGTGTATCTATAGATATACCACATATTCTTTATCCATTCATCTGTTGATGGACACCCAGGTTGATTGTCTTCTTAAAACTTAATCTTAAAAGTGACATCCCATCACTTATGCCAGTCTATTCAATAGCAAGTCAGTAAGCCCAGCCCATACTCCAGGATGTGAGGTTGTACAAGGGCATGAATATCAAGAGGTGACAATCATTGGGGCCATTATAGATGTTATATCCACCATGTAGTGAATGGACAACTTTTATGAAAAATATACCAAAGGAACTGTTTACTAAGACAACACCAAGTAGAAAAAGGACAAAATCTCTGAGAAGGCATTTGATGATAAAAGAAATTTAAATAACTAATTAACATATTTAAAAGATCATTATCATTAACAATTGAACAGAAACTCAAACCACTAGAGACCATTTTATACAGACTACATTGACAGAAATAAATATCTGACAGCATCAAGCATTAGCAAGGATATGGAGCAATGGGAGTTCTTCCACTGCTGGTAGGAGTGTGAATTGATGAACCACTTTGCAAAATAATAGTTTTCTACAACCTACAATACTACTGCTAAGCAGTTACCCTAGACCAGTGGTTGTAAGATTTGAGTGTGTATCAGAATCACTTGTGGGGGTGCAGACAAATGTTTGGGCCCAGCCCCAGAGTTTCTGATTCAGTTGAAGTGGAATGGAGCCTGATAATTTGTGTTATTGGCAAGTTCCCAAGTGATGGGAACTTGGCCAAGGAATCATACTTTGAGAACCAAAACCATTGTCCTAGAGAAATGTGTCAATATATGGACTAGGAAGCTTACTTATAGAAAAATGTTCATAGCAGTATTATTCCTATTAACCTCAAAGTATACAGACAAAATTCAGGTGTCCATCAATAGTGGATTGGATAGATAAATCATTGTATATTCATTTATGAAATAAAAATATTTCGATAGAAAATCTGTCTCCTGTATCCATCTGTATGAATCTCCCGAACATAATTTAGTAAAATATTAGAAAATCACAGAAGATTCTTTGCATTATTCTGTTTATAAAAAGTTCAAAAACAAATGGAATTAACTATATTGTTCAGGAACGCAAATCAAGTTATCAAGTTCTATAAAAAGTCCTACTGGGATTTTGATAGTGATTGTGTTAAATTTATATGTTAATATAGGGTCATAGATATTTACAAATTGAATTTTCTAGTTCATGAACATGGTCTTGATCCTCACTTATTTTAGTCCGTTAGTTCCCTAAATAAATGTCTATAGTTTTCAATATAATGTTCTTATACTTTGAGGAGTGGGGGATTAGTTTTATTCCCAAGAATCTTTTGTGCTATTGCAAATGGGATTAAAAAAAAAAAAAACTTATTGTAGGGAAGTGATTTTTTAAAAATCTAATTCTTATAGAAGTCTTGTTCTCAAATTCATCAGTGGATTGTCTTGGATTTTTAACACTCATATGTACAAATAGTGATTGTTTTATTTTTCCTTTCTCATTTGTAAGTCTCTGTTTGTTTTCACATACTGCTTAGGGTCTTGCATACAATATTTTGATAGTTGTAGTGATCTATATCACTGCATTTTTATTTCTCGTGTCTCTAATGAGAGTGCTTCTATATGCTTGGTGATGCAGTTTCTAGTTTGAGAGATTTGTGTGTGTGTGTGTGTGTGTGTGTGTGTTTAATCATAAATGGGTATTGAATTTTGTCAGATTTTTTTACCTACATCTGTTGAGGTGATTGTATGGTTTTCTTCTGCTGCTAATGTAATTTAATTCATTACATTTGCCATACAACTTTTTATTTAGTGCTGTTACATCTGTGTTTATGATTGAGATTAGTCTATAACTTTCTTGAGCTGTTCTACCCAGTTTTGGTATCAGAATTATGTTTGTGTTGTTAGAAAGAGCTAATTTTCTAAGATTTTTTTTTATGGTCTTAAAGAGTTTTTATTAACAGAAAATGTTTCTTGAAATAACTTAAAATGATTATGGTTTTATCATCGCTTAGGATTCCCTGATTTGACTATAACCTTTTCAATTAACCACCGTCAGACTTCAGGATTACAATTGTGATGATTTCCTTTTTAGAGCTGGGATTACAGTTTCTCTTAGCACCCTACTTTTCTGGTCATCTAAACTCATAGCTGAATTATTAGGCAGAAAGTTTCAAATTTTCTCTTTTGGAATGGCCGTTTATTCCCTCAGAACTGTAAGTTCTTCCTTGCAACAAAGCAAGGTTTTCATAGGGTATTAAATTGATCAACAGTAGTTCAGTTTCTCATTACTTCTTGCTGATAGCTGTAGTGTGTTTTTAACGAGAGTCAGCCTCTAGTACCTCTCTGACTTATTAACTTAAACATTGTTGCCAGAGTAAACAACCTAAAATATATGTCTAATCAGATCAAAAGACATTTGTAACAAAAACTACACTTTAAAAAGTTACTGTATGTGCTGGCTTAGATAAGTCTCTGCAATCACCTGTCTGTTGAAAAATTATTTTAAAAAAATATATATGCACACAAATTCTGAATTGCGATTATCTGCTGTGAGAGTTTAATGAGTACGCAGTATAGATTGGGAGGAGGTTAGTGAGGAAAAGCTTCTTGGAAGAAGTAAAATCTAAAACTCTCTTCTGTCTGAACAAGTTGTGCTAGCTTGGAAAAGTTCTGAGCCGAGTTTTCCAGGAAGAAGGAATAGAGGTAAAGGTTTGCTGCTGGAACACCATTGTGGTTGAGTTTACTGAGTAAGGGATGGAGAGAATAGTGCCTAATGAGGCAGGAGATAGGGGCAAAATCCTTTAGGATCTTGTATGCAGGTTGCTAAGAACTTCAGGTTTTATTATGAGTCATTGAGGAGCCGGTAAGAGGTTTAAGCAAGTGATTGTGATCAGAATTTGTGTTTTAGAGATTTTACTCTGACTGTGGAGAAAGGATATGAGAGGAATGGAAGTAGGGCAAAAGAAGTGGGGAAACCAGTTAGGATGCCTTTGTAAGTAGTAGTTCCGGGAGAAAAGATAGTAGTTTAAACTAGAGTAATGATAGTAAACAAGGTAATGCATGGAATGATTGTCTCATAAAGCCGTTAAAATAACTTATGAAGTATGAGCAGAAAAAGATTTGGATTAAACTTATCAAAGTTCATCTAGGAAATGATGATACAAAATTGAAACCTGAGGTTTAACCGTTTGATCATGTTTTTAAAATAAAAGCCAAACTCTGTTGAAGATTTTTCAGCCTACCTTTATTACCTTTATCACTAATGCTATAGCCATGGCAGTAGTTAATTTGAGCATACCTGTACTTTGATGCCACTGATGATTGTTTACTATGACTGGAGTACTCTAATCCCATATACTTAATAAAATTCAGACTATCCTTTGGGATCCAGGTCAAATATGAAACCTTCCAAATTTGCCTCCTGCCACACATTATCCCTTTACCTTCTTTTAACCAGAGTAGTTTCTTTGTATTGTAATATGTTAATCCAGCAGATGTTTATGTGGTGACTGTGTGCTGGGCACTGTGTGTACACATTGTGGACATATTTATATATAGAAATAGATACAGTCAGTCACTATAGAACCTATAGCCCAGAGACAACACAGACTTTGAACAAAATCTGTGCACACATATTGTTAAGTCGCGCAGTTGTATCCGACTCTTTGCAACCCCACGGACTGCAGTGCTCCAGGCTTCCCTGTCCTTCACTGTCTCCCAGAGTTTGCTCCAACTCATGTCCATGGAGTCAGTGATGTCATCCAACCATGCATCCTCTGCCATCCCCTTCTCCTTCTGCCCTCTTTCCCAGCATCAGAGGCAGTTAGCTCTTCACATGAGGTGGCCAAAGTATTGGAGCTTCAGCTTCAGCTTAAGTCCTTCCAATGAATATTCAGAGTTAATTTCCTTTAGGATTGACTGGTTTGATCTCCTTGCTGTCCAAGGTATTCTCATGAGTCTTCTCCAGTACCACAGTTTGAAAGCATCAATTCTTTGGTGCTCAGCCTTCTTTGTGGTCCAGTCACATCTGTACATGACTACTGGAAAAACCATAACTTTGACTACACAGACCTTTGTTGGCAAAATGATGTCTCTGCTTTTTAATACATGATCTAGATTTGTCATAGCTTTTCTTCCAAGGAGCAAGTGTCTTTTAATTTCATGGCTGCAGTTACCATCTGCAGTAATTTTGGAGCCCAAGAAAATAAAGCCTTTCACTGTTTTCATTGTTTCCCCATCTGTTTACCATGAAGTGATGGGACCGGATGCCATGATTTTTTGAATGTTAAGTTTTAAGTCAGCCTTTTCACTCTCCTTTTTCAGCTTCGTCTAGAGGCTCTTTAGTTCCTCTTCACTTTCTGCCATTTCTGCACACATATATTTGAATTAATAATTATAAATTTTGAAAAGTGATTATTAAGGAATAATAAAGAGTGCCTGTGGGTTCTTGAGACCCTTAGAGGGTCCTTGAGTCAAAACTTTTTTTATAATACCAAGACATTATTTGCATTTTTACTCTCATTCTCTTGTGAATATACAGTGATGTGGTGTGTCATAGTGCAGCAGATTGAATGCAGAAGATATGAGAATTCAAATGTCTTCTGTTAAGGTAGATATTAGTATTATTAAAGAATGCCACTATCTTCACTGTTTTTTGTTGTTTTGGAAAGTGTAGTTATGTTTTTTCATAAAAACTAGATAATTTGTGTTAATAAATGTGTTGTAATTTTTAAGTGAATTAAGTATAAAAATTTCTTGGATATAATTTTAATATAGGTGAATATTGATTACTATAACCTACATGAGTAAAGGCTCTGTGGGCTCCTCAATAACTTTTAAGACTCTAAAGGGATCCTGGAACTGGGAAGTTTAAGAGTCTTCTGTAGTGAGAACCTGACTTAAGTTGGTAGCTTCTGGAGAAGTAAAATGTACCTTATGTTTCTTTTTAAATTCTTATGTTTTTTCTAAAAAGTAGAGTCTGGTTATCTCCGTATCTCTAAAGCCTGTAATTATTTACATATAATGGGTATGTTTGTTAAATTCCATTGTTAAGGTCTATTGTAGATGGTACATTGTTTGAAGCCTTTGTTCAGATACTGTCATTTCTAATTGCTAAAGGAGATGGATCTGGATTCAGATCCCTCTTATGAGTTTGAACAAGTTACTTAACCTTGCTGAGCCTTACCACTCATCTGTAAGATGGAATACATATTATCTTACTCTGTTGTAGTGATATAATGAGTTAATATATGTATCCTGATTAGTAAGTGATAGACTATTTTATTGTGTGTTTTTACAAACACGCCTGTTTCTGTGCCTGTTGTTATTTTACATACAGAGCATGAACATACCGGGCTTAGTTATGTTAGTAGGCAGAGAGGTCTGTGGATAAATAAGTATATAATTTTTTTAAAAAAATCACCATTTCAGTACATATAACAGTTTATCAGGAAGGTTGAAAACCAAAATAATGTATTTTGTGGTTATTCATCTTCATAGACAAGGGAACTGAAACAAAATGTGGGCTTGGAGTAGTTTTAAGTAACTCCATTATACTATAAGGATAGGGACGGTGCCTCACATTTACTGAATCTTTGAACAGTATTAAATAGCTGGAGATACTTAAAAACATACTTTAGAAATCTTGAAAAATAAGTACTGTAGATTAAAGGTTAAGCCCCAAAATATTGCACATGACTAATTGAAAAAGTAATAAATGGCACCATGGAAGAAAAACAGAATTGCCCTGAGAGAATAATATGAGATGTTACAGAGTGTGACTAAATATGATCTAGTAAAATAAGAGAACATAGGACATCCTACCTGTGGTGGATTCTAAATTCAGTGGTTTAAATCCTAACTGTATTAAAGGTAGACTCCTTAAGATGACAGTGCAGAATGTTTGCCAAAGGGCAACTAGGAAATAGGAAAATCAAGTGACTGCTTTGCTTTTCATAGCAGAAAGCTGTAGGAAAATTATCCTTTATATTCTTTTGAAGCAGATAGTTCAGTTGTGCTTAAAAATAAAAAAAGGGAAATAATGTTTTTCCTTAAATAAGATAAAAGCTGTAAGTTGGCTAAACTTCTAGGTTTGGACCTAGAACTTGGTTATGTTTTAAATAGAAAGGGTTGTAGACATTCTGTTCTTTGTACAGTGTGAAGTTTTCTAGGATGTGTGTATGTATGTATCCTATATATACACATACATATATTCATAGTATTTCTTATTTGAAGATTTTGTCAATTTAAGGTTTACTTGATTTTTCATTGATTATTACTGTGTATTATCTCCATAGCTGTAGTCTTTGAACTTGGAGTCTATTAGGTTGTGATCTCATTTGTATTTAAAGCAAATGAAAAACTATCCTGCTAGTTAACGTTTGCTATTTAAATTGATCATGCAGTCAGTGCCAGTTGGTTGAAAAGGGTTGTTAATTGAAAATGGTTAAAATGGAAAATTATTTAAGGAAAGGAGATACATATTTTAATTTAAAGCATATAAATATATTCATATGCCTATATTTTTATATAGGGCTTAAGTTTTTTGTTTGATTAATGGCATTCTGAGTGGAGTTACATGTTTTTAATTCTACAACCATACGGTAATGTATTATCCACAGTTGCCTGTTTTCTTTTTATTTTAATCATCTGTGAGTTCAGTGAACAAATTAGTGGAGATTCTAGGGGAGAGATGATGGTAGCTTGGACTAGCAGGGTAAGTGGTAAGTAATCTGATCCAGGATGTATTTCAAACCTGGAACCAAGATAGTTTTCTCTTGTACTAATTTGCAAATGTATAACTTTTGGACCTGAAATTAAAAAAGAGAAACCACTGCTCAGAACTGAATATTGTGTTCTGGAAAATCAAGTAAGATCTTTTTTCTTCGCATCTGAAATCCACTTTTTCAGTGAGCTCCATTGGCTCTATCTTTGAAATACAGTAAGTCTTCAACATAGTAACCTTCTAGTAGCAAACTTTAAAATATGTGAATGTGCAGTGTGAAAGTCCTGTTGCTGACAGTCCTTCAGCTTTACCATCTCCCAACCCCTGCTTCCTCCTCCAGGCAGCAATTCTTGCCTGTTCACTTGCTACCAGCCTCTATGCCAGCTGTTGTACTGTACTGCTGTACTTTTCAGGATACTGTACTGTAAGATTTAAGATGTTTATTTTTTCTGTTTTTTATGTATCATTTCTGTGAAAAGTATTATAAACCCATTACAGTACAGTCCTATATATAGCTGATTGTGTTACTTGGTTACATAGGCTAATTTTATTGGAGTTATGAACACACTCTTGGAACAGAACTCGTTCATATGTAGGGGATTTTGTGTACCTCTTAAACCAGATAACTTCTCACTGTTTTCTTTGCCACCATCTTAGTCCTTGCTTCTGTCATCTCCCCAGTTATTGCAATAATCTTCCAACTGATGTTGCCCCCCTTATATTTTGTTCTGTACATACCAGTAGGAGTAATTATTTAAAATGTAATTTATATAATGTTACTCATTTGCTTAGAAAACTACACTTAAAAGAAAACCCAAACTTTTTTTTTTTTCCCATTTATTTTTATTAGTTGGAGGCTAATTACTCTACAGCATTGCAGTGGTTTTTGTCATACATTGAATTAGCCATGGATTTACATGTATTCCCCATCCCGGTCCCCCCTCCCACCTCCCTCTCCACCCCATCCCTCTGGGTCCTCCCAGTGCACCAGGCCTGAGCACTTGTCTCATGCATCCAACCTGGGCTGGTGATCTGTTTCACCCTAGATATACATGTTTCGATGCTGTTCTCTTGAAACATCCCACCCCCGGGTTCTCCCATAGAGTCCACAAGTCTGTTCTATACATCTGAGTTTCTTTTTCTTTTTTTGCATATAGGGTTATCGTTACCATCTTTCTAAATTCCATATATATGTGTTAGTATACTGTAATGGTCTTTATCTTTCTGGCTTACTTCGCTCTGTATAATGGGCTCCAGTTTCACCCATCTCATTAGAACTGATTCAAATGAATTCTTTTTAACGGCTGAGTAATATTCCATGGTGTATATGTACCACAGCTTCCTCATCCATTCATCTGCTGATGGGCATCTAGGTTGCTTCCATGTCCTGGCAATTATAAACAGTGCTGCGATGAACATTGGGGTGCACGTGTCTCTTTCAGATCTGGTTTCCTTGGTGTATATGCCTAGAAGTGGTATTGCTGGGTCATATGGCAGTTCTAGTTCCAGTTTTTTAAGAAATCTCCACACTGTTTTCCATAGCGGCTGTACTAGTTTGCATTCCCACCAACAGTGTAAGAGGGTTCCCTTTTCTCCACACCCTCTCCAGCATTTATTGCTTGTAGACTTTTGGATAGCAGCCATCCTGACTGGCGTGTAATGGTACCTCATTGTGGTTTTGATTTGCATTTCTCTGATAATGAGTGATGTTGAGCATCTTTTCATGTGTTTTTTAGCCATCCGTATGTCTTCCTTGGAGAAATGTCTGTTTAGTTCTTTGGCCCATTTTTTGATTGGGTCATTTATTTTTCTGGAGTTGAGCTGGAGGAGTTGCTTGTATATTTTTGAAATTAATCCTTTGTCTGTTGCTTCATTTGCTATTATTTTCTCCCAATCTGAGGGCTGTCTTTTCACCTTGCTTATAGTTTCCTTTGTTGTACAAAAGCTTTTAAGTTTCATTAGGTCCCATTTGTTTATTTTTGCTTTTGTTTCTAAAATTCTGGGGTGTGGGTCATAGAGGATCCTGCTGTGATTTATGTCGGAGAGTGTTTTGCCTATGTTCTCCTCTAGGAGTTTTATAGTTTCTGGTCTTACATTTAGATCTTTAATCCATTTTGAGTTTATTTTTGTGTATGGTGTTAGAAAGTGTTCTAGTTTCATTCTTTTACAGGTGGTTGACCAGTTTTCCCAGCACCACTTGTTAAAGAGGTTGTCTTTTTTCTATTGTATATCCTTGCCTCCTTTGTCGAAGATAAGGTGACCATAGGTTCGTGGATTTATCTCTGGGCTTTCTATTCTGTTCCATTGATCTATACTTCTGTCTTTGTGCCAGTACCATACTGTCTTGATGACTGTGGCTTTGTAGTATAGTCTGAAGTCAGGCAGATTGATTCCTCCAGTTCCATTCTTCTTTCTCAAGGTTACTTTGGCTATTCGAGGTTTCTTGTATTTCCATACAAATTGTGAGATTATTTGTTCTAGTTCTGTGAAAAATACCGTTGGTAGCTTGATAGGGATTGCATTGAATCTATAGATTGCTTTAAACCCAAACTTTAAACTGTGGTTTCAAGGTTTATAGAATCTGGCCCCTCCCAGCTTTTACAGCTTCATCTTCCAAACCAGTGATTCTCAAAATATGGTCCAAAGGAAGCTGGAGGTCCGTATTCTCCTTTGAGGAGATCTGTAATGCCAAAACTGTTAATAATACTAGGATGATATTTACCTTTTCCTCTCTAGTTCTCCTGAGTGTAGAATCAAGTTTCCAGATGCTACATGATCTGTGTTATTGTTACAAGTTAATGTAGAAACTGGTATGACAATCCAGCTACCTTCTATTAAACTAGTCATTAAAGAGAATTGCAAAAATGTAAAACAGTGCCATTCTTCTCACTAAATTTTTTGTTTGTTTTGGACAGTGGACTTGTTTTTTGGTTTTAAAAAAGTTGTTTAACACATGATAGTTTTATTCAAATAATTTTTAAAATAATTTCCCAGTCTGATTTCTTAATAGGGCAAATATCATTAGATATAACTCACAGAAACAGCAGTTTGGGGGATCCTCATAAGAGTGTAAAGGGATCATGAGAGCATACTCATAAAGTTTGAGAGCTATTGTCTTGCACTATATGCATTTCCTTACATCACATCAGCCTCACTGGCTTTCTTGTTGTTTGTAGAATACTCCAAGCATACTTGAAACCTAGGACTTTTTTCATTGCTTGCTATTTATCTCTACCTGAAGAATATTTTCACCAGCTTTCTCACTTTATTCTCATATCTGTTCAAATGTTACTACCTCTTTGACAAGACTTTTCCTAACCACAAGCCTACAGTTTCTGAAAGAGCCTTCTTGGGACTTCCCTGATTGTCCCATAGTTAAGACTCTACATTTCCACGACATGGGGCACTAATTCTATCCATGGTCAAGGAATTAAGATTCCACATGCCCCATGGTTGTGGTGTGGCCAAAATAAATAAATAAAATTTTAGAAATAAATAAAGCAAAAGAGCCTTCTCCCTACTCTCTTTTACCTTGATTGAATTTTTTTCAAAGCATTGATTCACTGCTGGAAGTTATACATTTGTTTTTTTTGTTTATTTGTTCCCTTAATAGAATGTATACTTCATGAGGGCAGGAGTTTTGTTACATGCCTAAAGCCTAGAATAGTGTTTGGTACATAAACTGTTAATCAGTAAAAGAAAATACACAGAAATGGAATTCATTAGTAAAAATGTAAGTGACTTAGAAGATAGACTCAGGAAGTCTAACATGAATTAATAGATTTCTAGAAGGAAAAAAGAAGCAGGGAAGTAATAGTTAACTGAATAATAGAAAACTATATCCTGACCTGAAGAAAGACTTGAATCTGTATATTGAAAGGCAGAATAATAAGCAGAAGTTATACTTCATAGTGAAATTACTGAATACTAGGGATAAAGATGATCAGAAGCTTAGAAAGGAAGCTCAGATAGAACAAAAAGGAAAGATTAGCAGGTCAACAATGGCAACACTGAGAGGTAAACAACAGCTGTGATTAAGAATCCCATACCTCATCAAGATATTTTCAGACACAGAAGGAACCAAAGTATGTCCATCACCCATGTACACTATTTGTACATTTGAGAGAGATGATTAGTAAAACTGGAAAGCAACATCTGTAGAAAATTGATCTCATATCTTTTAACATAACTTTTTTAGAATTACAAAACATCCTTTTAAATAACTGGTTCTCAAAGTGTGATGCCCATACCAGCAGCAGCAGTATTACATGGGAATCTGTTAAAACTGAAGACTCTGCTGTAGACTTACTGAATCAGAAACTCTGAGCTTGATACCCTGCAGTCTGTATTTTAAGAAGCCCTTTGAGTGATTCTAATGCATATTTAAAGTGAATTGCTTGTAGAAACTGTGTATTTATGTGTTTTTCATCCCTTCTGATGGTCTTTATCTTTTAATTTGTATCTGTACACTATTTACATTTAATATAATGATATATTTTTTAAAAGTTTATTTGTTTACTTATTTTTGGCTCTGCTGGGTCTTTCTTGGTGCACAGACTTTGCTCTAGTTGCGATGAGTGAGCCGGGAGCTACTCTCTAGATGTGGTGCACTGGCTTTTCATTACAGTGGAGCGCAGGCTCTAGGGAACATGGGCTTCAGTAGTTGTGGCATATAGCCTCAGTGGTTGTGGCTCCTGGCTCTGGAGCACAGGCTCAGTAGTTGTGGTGCACAGGCTTAGTGGTTCTGTGGCATGTGGCATCTTCATGGATCAGGGCTTGAACCCATGTCTCTGGCATTGGCAGAGACAATTGGCAGATTCTCTACTACTGAGCTACCAGGGAATCCCAGTATGTTTTGATTTCGGTTAACCAGTTTAGTAATTCATTTTCTGTTAGTTTCCTCTGTTTTTCATTACTGTTTTTCCTTTCCTGCCTTCTCTTAAGTTATTTGAACATTCTTTTAGTATTCCATTTTAAATTTACCTAGTGTGTTTATTTTCTTTAGTTATATCTCTCAGTAGTTTCTTTAGTGGTTGCTCTGGAAGTACAGTATATATACTAAAGTTTTCATTGTCTGCTTAGAATAAGTTCTCTATTCCCCTAAGTGGATTATGGAAATATTACTACTATATAGGTCTCTTTATGCCCCCCACCACCACCAACAGCTCCTTTCTGTTATTCTTGTCTTGCATGTTACATTTCCTTTATGGAAAGCCTCATTAGGAAATGCTATACATTTTTCTTTCAACTATTAACCATATTCAAAGAGTGTAAGAGAAGGGGATATGTATTGTGTTTACCCAGATATTTACCCCCCCCTTCATTCCTGCTCTTGAAGATTTCCTTTCGATACAATTTCTCTTCTGTTTGAAGAATTTCTTTCAGTAATTCTTTTGGCAGCAGAATTTCTTTGTTTTTATTTATCTGAATATATCTTTATTTTATTTCATTGCTGAGAGGTACTTTCACTGGGTATAAAATACTAGGTTGACAGTTCTTTTAATACTTTAAAATGTTGTGCTACTCCTTTCTGCCTTCGTGGTTTCTTTTGAGACACCTGTAGTCATCTGAAATGTTATTCCCTTGTAGTTTATGGGTCATTTGTCTCTGCTTTCAAGATAACACTTTGTTTTTAGTTTTCAACACTTGATGTGCATGGTATGTGTTTCTGTGTACTTACCCATTTTGGGACTCATCTTTTGGAATCTGTAGTTTTATGTGTTTTGTCAAATTTGAGGAGATTTCAACCAGTATTTCTTCACATATTTTTTTATTGCTTCATTCTCCATTTCTTTTGGAAGTCAGTGACACAAATGTTAGACCTTATTGTTGTTGTCCTGTAGAACCCCAATTTTTAAAAAAATTTTTGATCTCTTTTTTTTTTCTTCTGTTAAGACTGAATAATTTCAGTTGTTCTGCCTTCATGCTCCCTGACTCCTCTATCTTCATTCTGCTATTGAGCCTGTCCATCGAGTTTTTAAATTTTTGTTATTGTAATTCTTACTGTCTTCTGTTGTTTTCCAAGACTCTGGTTTTCCATTGGCTTCTAGAATATTATTGATTGCTTGTTGAAGCATTCTTATTCAAGTTGCTTTGAAGTTTTTGCCAGGTGACTCCACCATCGGTGTCATCTTGGGGTCTGTAATCCTTGCCTGTCTTTTCCACCTGACGGGGGTTTTACTAGTTCTTTGTATGCTGAGCAGTTTTGAATTGTTTGCTGGACGTTGTGAATATTATGGTAAGAGAATTAATCTGATTAGGGAGTGATAGTCATATAAGTTTACAATGAGGCACAAAAGTGTTCCCTGTGATTATCTCCTCTCCCTCATTCCTTTTTTTTTTTTTTTTTTTTTTTTTTCCGCTGTGACTGTTCAGGAGAGCAAAAACTTATAGCATCCTAGTTAGAAGATAGACTGAAGCCCTTTTTTGTAGTTACTTGAGTCAGAAAGGTGATCTCACTAAAGATTTGGGAGTAAAGGGAGCTACCTGAAAGGACTTTTGATGCTGAGATTACCTAGAACGTGGGGGATGTGTATACTTTGAGGTAGGGCCTTTTGCTATTAGTTAGGAAAAGAGGAAAAGCTGAGAACTCTCATAAATAGACTGAACTAATAACATTAAGGAGAAGGAGTTCAGTTGCTTTTTTTCCCTTTAAAGTTTTAACATATCCTTTTAAAATGCAGTTTTGAATATGTTTGAGATCTGTTTTTATTTTAAACTTTCTTAAAAGTTAATGTAAAACAAGCATGTACATCTTCATATTGTAACTCATAGAAAAGGGTATATTGTTACTTGATTATCACAGTAGATTCCTTAAGTGTATAAAGGAAAGAATTATTAACTTCATTTCTTTGATCAAAGAAAATTATCTTAAAAGTTTAAGCAGAATAAGATTTCAACAGATGTCAGAATAGTCTTAAGTTCTCTGTCACTATCATAGCTTTATTCTGTGGTAGGTTTCTAATCCTTGTTAGGAAATGTTTTCTAAATGCTCTGCAACTAATATTTTATCCTGTACCGTGATGACAAAAAGAGGCCTCTGATTACCTGTCTGTCAATCTCTGCTCAGATATTCATCACTGCCTTGCCATGCTCAGAGGAGCAGGTTCATATACAGTGATGATTTCTCTTCCTCTCCTCTTTCTTCTTGTTTTTTTTGTTGTTGTTGAATCTATGTAAATAAAATCTATTGATTATATCAAGTTTCAGTGAAAGTTACCTCCTTGTGTTAAAAGGTTTTATCTTTTTCAATTTATACTTGGTAACTTGATTTGGCTACTTGAATTTAAGGATTATTGCTTATAAGATTTTTAAGAATCATTAGCACAGGTAATGTTCTGTTCATAACAGTTGAATAGAACTATTTATATAACCTTTTACATGACCAGAATAGTGGATACCTCTAGCTTATGAATACTTCTTTCACTTGTTTGTTTTTCAGTGTTAATCAATTTGAGCCTTTTATCTGGGCTTTCCAGCCAATCCCAGAATTCATTATGAAGCTTGAATTAGATGGGCATGTTTGTAGCCAGATGCATTTCTTCCTAGTTCTCCTGTCATCTACAGGGAATCTGGTCTTCTGGTGTTGTTCAGCCAATGGACACTAAACCAAACTCTTCTTTTAAATACATTATTTGGCAAAAACAGTGTTGGTCAAAATAGAAACTTAACTCATTCAGCTTAATCAAAAAGAGGGAAATTTATGGGAAATATACTAGAGTAATTAGTTGAGCTACAGAAATCAGTCAAGGTGGACCTTAGGTTGTCCAGCACCTGTGAATTCTAAATATTTTCCACCTTTTTCTGCTTGTTCCTAAATATTTGCTCCTTATCTTCTGTTGGAGATAGACTTTCCCGTGTGCTGGAAAGCATGGCTGTAAGTAGCCCTAGATTCGTTTGCTTCCACTTAAATGACTATAGTCATATGTGTATAGTGAAGAACAGATAGATAGCCACACATATAATAGTCAGGAAAGCTGCATTTCAGGAAAATTGCTGGGAAAGAATTTAATTGTTCCTAACTAGAATCATGTGCCCACAGTACTCAATTACCTGATCTAGTGGGATGAAGTACATGATTAGCCCATCTTGTATAACATGTCCTTCCTGTGGCCAGCTGGCAGTGTGTGTCATCAGAAGTCAGGTGTTAATATAATTATTATGGATCAAGGAACACCCTAATTTATGTTTATTATTTCTTCTTTATAGATAGCTATTTTGCTACCTAAGTTTTTCTCTTGTATGATTGGGAGAAAAGAACATTAAATTTCAAGTTTTTCAGTTTCCTGGATAAATGTTACTTAAAATTGTATCTCAGATTTCTTATGATTGTATTGTTTATTTCTGTATGAATCACCTTAAGTATGTGCTAATCCGTGTGTTTGGGGCTTATGGTTTTTGTTCACATTAAAGACTGCAGAGGAAAAGAGCTAGTTGCCCATTTGGTTACGTTGTGAGATGGTGTGGCTAATGGAAGAAAAGAATGTTCTAGCAGAAGGAGCAGTGTATTCAAAGACCATTAAAATGTAGATAGTGTTTTGATAGATGTAATACATTTCTTCATTTCTCCCATGACACCTAGTAATCATTCTTTCTCTCTCAGACTGTTTTTCTATAGTTTTCTTGTACCTATGGATTTCTAGATAAATTAGCCTTCCCTGGTAGTCCTTTGTGCTCTTTACCCATATCCAGTTTTCCTACCTGGTCACAAAGAAGTCATGTGACTAGTTCTATTCTTTTTGTTATAAATATGACCCGTATCACCTCAGGTGACATACCCTATGTCTAGTTGCCAGTGTCAGGCCCTCCAGAGTTTGTTTTTTTTCCTATCTAGCCTGGTGATTAGCATTATTAAAAACAGGGACTACTGCTCTGTTAACCTGCATCCCTGCTGACTGCAATAAACAGGGCTTCCCTTCCTACCTGAAATAGACACAGAGCATGAATGAAAACTAAACTTATTTTGTTTCAAGCCACAGAGATGGGAGAGTCTTTTTTTTTTCCTGATTGTAACTACAGAGATGGGAGATCCTTAACATGGTATAATGTAGCCTGTTCTGATTGCACACCTTCCCTGGAAAATGGCTCATTGATGGAGTTTCTGATATTTAAACATGTGATGATAACATTAGTAACTAATAATTATATTTTCAATTATTTCTTAAGCAGTCTGCTTGGTGTTTTATAAAATATCTCACTAAATTCTTGATGTTTTCCTATGAGATAAGAACTATGAATAGGTGGGAACTTGCCTATTTTAGTGCTTATTTTGACTTAACATTTTTATTTTACTTACTGATGTAGTCTGTTGATTGAGTAAAGTATAGTTGATTTATCAATAAATGTTGTGTTAGTTTCAGATATATAGCAAAGTGATAGTCCTTTCCAGGTTTCATTTCTACTATAGCTTATTACAAGATATTGAATAGAGTTCCCAGTGCTATATAGTAGGTCCTTGTTGTTTATCTGTTTTATATATAGTAGTGTGTATCTTTTAATCTAAATTCCTAATTTATCCCTCACCTCAGGTAACTCTAAATTTGTTTTCTATGTCTGTGAGTCTGTTTCTGTTTTGTGAATAAGTTCATTTGTATCATTTCTTTAGATTCCACATATCAGGGATATCATATGGTATCATATGTTTACTGAAGACCCTTTTGAATAGTAGTGGTGAGTAGTCTTTGTCTGTCTTACTTCATTAAGTATAATAATCCCTAGGTTCATCTGTGTTGTGGCAAATGGTATTATTTCACTCCTTTTTATAGCTAAATAATATTCCACTGTGTATTTATGCCACATCTTCCTTATCCATTCATCTGTTGAACTTTCAGTTTAAAAACTAAGTAAATTAGTGGACAATTTTATGGACAGTTTAGAATAATTCATTTATGTGCTGTTTTCTTTTGTGCTTTGTCAGGATTCTGGAAATATTAGGGTTTACTTACTCTTAATCAACCAGAAGAAATGGTTTGATTCACTTATTCTGTTTTAGATAATTTTAATTTCCAAGCTTAACTCAAAGTCAGGACATTTTCTATTTGTTGATTTCATGAGTACCACTTTCCTGTTTTTATTTCTCACTGTCTGCTGGCCAAAGTAATTGTGAAACTGTGTCCAGCAAACTTTTAAATCCTCAACCTCTTTCTTAAGCTCAGAAAGGTTCCAGATACCTGTTTTGCCCTTGATTATAGCCCTTCTTCAGCCTTCTCAAGTAAAACTTTCTTCACAACTCACAGACTTCAGGACGAAGATTTTAGTAAGGAATGCCTGTAAGAATTAATGATATCCTTGACTGTCTAGTCCCTCTCCCCATTTATGGGCAGAACAAAATACCATCTGGCCACTGTGTCTCTGCTTGCACTCAGGCAGTTGAATGTACTGCTCTAAATTTATGCCACAAACCTCAACAGCACTTAAACAATATCTGGCAGTGCTGCTACTCCTTCACTTTCTATTAATACTGTGTCTCCAGTCATTGCAAACCTCTCACAGCCCCCACTCTCATTTATGGACCTCACCTCAAACTTTATTGAGAAATCTGATGCAGCTGTCATCATCTTTGCATCACTGTATCTGCAAACCTACCTGCATTGGTCTTCAGGTTCTCAGTCTTCCTTTCTCTTGTTATTAAGAAACCTTCCCTGCTAGTCTAATTCCACTTCTTGTGACTCAGGTTCCATCTCTTCTTACTGTCTCTAGGGCTTCTTTTCTGCAGCTGGCATCTCTTTTACACATCATCAGTTTCTGTCTTTCAGTTGGATTTTCCCTCCAGCCTACAAACATACTCTGTTATCTGCCAGCCCTGATACATATGCAAATACATATAAATATGTTGACAAACTATATACAGATACTTATATTTCATTCTTCTGTCTCCTATCTATTTCTTGTTCCTGTTCTTATCTAATAAATTATCTTCACTGAATCAAGTTTTTCTCCTACCTCAGTGTCTGTTTCTTCTCAATCATTTTTGTGGACTCTGTCAGTCTTCTAAATTTTGATGGGCTCTAGGGTTGAGTCTTCTTTGTGTATACTCTGTTGGAGATTTCCTTGTTAGCATTCTGTGACATCTAAATATATGTCCTGCCTCATAGTTCTTCCTGAATGCTGAAATGCATAGCCAGCTGCCTACTTGATCATTTAATTAACCTCTCTTTTAGGTGATATAATACTTGATTTCTTCCCCTAGAGATTCCCCACTTCAGTCAATGGCGTCACTGTCCATCCTGTTACCTACTTTAAAATTTGGGGGTCAGCTTTGATTCTTACTTCTCTCATTCTTCTCCCATATATAATTTAACAGCTCTGTGCCACAGTGTTCTCACCTATAAAATGAGATGATAATTGTCAGTGATAAAATATCAGATTATGACACACATATGTCTGCTTTTGAAAATTCAAATTCTCATATCTTAGAATAAAATTAAAGCAACTTACCATGACTTTCAGGACTCTTCATAACCAGACCTTATGTCTAGTTGTTCTGACTGTATTTTGTCATTACTTTTGTTATCTTTAATTCTCTACTTTAAAACATAACTTTTTATGGGTTGTCTTTTTGGTGGGTGGGGGAAGCAACTTCAGTTTTTGCTTTGTGCTTGTTTTGTGGTATTAAAATGTAAAGATAGTGCCAAATTTTAAATCAGTTGATGTTTTATCACCTAGTGAATCATTTCTCTTTATAAATAGACCTACTATGTTTTTCTAGTTTTGTGGGAGATTGGTAAAAATTCCTAGAAGTGAAATTGCTAAGTTAAAAGATAGGACTGTTTTCAGACCTGTGAATCCCATTGAGGTAAATTCTTGAGACGTTACATGACCAAAAAGGTTTCATTTAACCTCATGCTTGATTGGTAGTTTGCCTGAGGGTAGAAGTCTAGGTTCAGATCATTTTTATATAGGACAGTGAAAACATTACTCCATTGTTTTGTTTAACAGCTTTATTGAGACCTAATTCACATATCATAGAACGCATCCATTTAAGGAATATACTTCAGCAGGTTTTAATATGTTCCCGGAGTTGTGCAGTTGTCACCCCAATCACTGTAGAACATGCTCATCACCCCAAAAAGAATCCCCCAGACAGCAGTCATTCCCCATTCCCACTAATCCACCAGTCTTCGGCAACAAGTAATCTACTTTGTCTTTTCATGTTGCTGATCGAAAGCCTGATATTAATTCTAGTTATTTTGTAGGAACCATGTAGGGTTTTCTTTTCAACTCTGAATTTCTGAAATTTATTCATGGAAACTAGAATTTATTCAGACATGAGTCAGTTTTACTTATCTTACTTTACTTAAAACTTTAGAAACTTTTTATTTTGTACTGATATACAGTCAGTTAACAATGTTGTGACAGTTTCAGGTGAACAGCAAAGGGACTCAGCCGTACATATACATGTATTCATTCTCCCTGGAACCCCCCTTCCCATCCAGGCTGGCACATAACATTAAACAGAGTTCCCTGTGCTATACAGTAAGTCCTTGTTGGTTATCCATTTTAAATACAGCAATGTGAACATAAGCTTCCCAGAGTCCCTCACTGTCATTCCAGGCTGCCTGACTCTAGGTGAGTGATCACACTGTTGTGGTTATCTGTGGTCATGAAAATCTTTTTTATATAGCTCTTCTGTGTATTCTTGAAATCTCTTTTTAATATCTTCTGCTTCTGTTAGGTCCATACCATTTCTGTCCTTTATTGTGCTCATCTTTGCATGAAATGTTCCCTTGGTATCTCTAATTTTCTTGAATTTTCTTGAAGAGATCTCTAGTCCTACATTAAAAAATACATATATAGTACTGAGTTATATTTGAGTTTGTCCTCACAAGTTAGATTATTTTGTGGCTTTATTTTTTTGTTTTTGTCAAGTTTTGACATCTAGATTTTGCTAGCTTCATAAAACGAATTTGAAAGGTTTTCTTTTTTATATGTACTATCACCTATTAATTGATAGTGTATTTCCTTAAAGATTTGATAGAAATCATTGATTTGAACCTGATACCTTCTTGTTGGGGGGAGGGGCATCATCAGTGCCTGTAGTTTTTTTTCATCCATTGCCATCCTTCAGTTCTTTCCATAGCAGTTCTTATGCATTATATTTTAGCATAGATTTTTTTTTTTTTAAATAACATTTTTTGGAGAGTGAATTTTGCCTTTTGCAAGTTGTGAGAAATGATCTGTTGTTTACTAATATATAGTTCAGTGCTGTTGCTCAGTCGTGTCCGACTCTTTGCGACCCCATGGACTGCAGCACACCAGGCCTCCCTTGTCCATCACCAACTCTCGGAGTTTACTCAGATTCATGTCCATTGAGTCGGTGATGCCATCCAACAATCTCATCTTCTGTCATCCCCTTCTCCTCCTGTCTTCAATCTTTCCCAGAATCAGGGTCTTTGCAAATGAGTCAGCTCTTCACATCTGGTGGCCAAAGTCTTGGGAGTTTCAGCTTCATCAGTCCTTCCAATGAACATTCAGGACTGATTTCCTTTAGGATGGACTAGTTAGATCTCTTTGCGGTACAAGGAACTCTCAAGAGTCTTCTCCAACACCACAGTCAAAAGCATCAATTCTTTGACACTCAGCTTTCTTTATAGTTCAGCTCTCACATCCATACATGACTACTGGAAAAAGCTATAGCCTTCACTAGAAGGACCTTTGTTGGCAAAGTAATGTCTCTGCTTTTTAATATGCTGTCTAGGTTGGTCATAACATTTCTTTCAAGGAGTAAGCATCTTTTTGTTTCATGGCTGCAGTCACCATCTGCAGTGATTTAGGAGCCCCCCAAAATAAAATCTGCTACTGTTTCCACTGTTTCCCCATCTATTTGCCATAAAGTGATGGGATTGGATGCCATGATATTTGTTTTCTGAATGTTAAGCTTTAAGCCAACTTTTTCACTCTCCTCTTTGACTTTCATCAAGAGGCTCTTTAGTTCTTCTTCACTTTCTGCCATAAGGGTGGTGTCATCCACATATCTGAGGTTATTGATATTTCTCCTGGCAATCTTGATTCCAGCTTGTGCTTCTTCCAGCCTAACGTTTCTCATGATGTACTCTGCATATAAGTTAAATAAGCAGGGTGACAATATACTCCTTTTCCTATTTGCAACCAGTCTGTTGTTCCATGTCCAGTTCTAACTGTTGCTTCCTAACCTGCATACAGATTTCTCAAGAGGCAGGTCAGGTCAGGTGGTCTGGTATTCCCATCTCCTTCAGAATTTTCCACAGTTTATTGTGATCCACACAGTCAAAGGCTTTGGCATAGTCAATAAGCAGAAGTAGATGTTTTTCTGGAACTCTCTTGCCTTTTCGATGATCCAGCAGATGTTGGCAATTTGATCTCTGGTTCCTCTGCCTTTTCTAAAAGCAGCTTGAACATTTGAAGTTCACGGTTCATGTATTGTTGAAGCCTGGCTTGGAGAATTTTGAGGATTACTTTGCTAGCGTGTGAGCTGAGTGCAATTGTGCAGTAGTTTGAGCATTCTTTGGCATTGCCTTTCTTAGGGATTGGAATGAAAACTGACCTTTTCCAGTCCTATGGCCATTGATGAGTTTTCCAAATTTGCTGGCATATTGAGTGCAGCACTTTCACAGCATCATCTTTTAGGATTTGAAATAGCTCAACTGGAATTCTATCACCTTCACTAGCTTTGTTCATAGTGTTGCTTCCTAAGGCCCACTTGACTTCACACTCTAGTGAGTGATCATACCATCGTGATTATCTGGATCATGAAGGTCTTTTTTGTACAGTTCTTCTGTGTATTCTTGTCACCTCTTCTTAATATCTTCTGCTTCTGTTAGGTCCATACCATTTCTGTCCTTTATTGAGCCCATCTTTGCATGAAATGTTCCCTTGGTATCTCTAATTTTCTTGAAGAGATCTCTAGTCTTTCCCATTCTCTTACTTTCCTCTCTTTCTTTGCACTGATCACTGAGGAAGGCTTTCTTATCTCTCCTTGCTATTCTTTGGAACTCTGCATTCAAATGGGAATATCTTTCCTTTTCTCCTTTGCTTTTGGCTTCTCTTCTTTTCACAGCTATTTGTAAGGCCTCCTCAGACAGCCATTTTGGTTTTTTGCATTTATTTTTCTTGGGGATGGGCTTGATCCCTGTCTCCTATACACTGTCATGAACCTCCACCCATAGTTCATCAGGGACTCTGTCTATCAGATCTAGTCCCTTAAATCTATTTCTCACTTCCACTGTATAATCGTTAGGGATTTGATTTAGGTCATACCTGGTTGGTCTAGTGGTTTTCCCTACCTTCTTCAATTTAAGTCTGAATATGACAATAAGGAGTTTATGATCTGAGCCACAGTCAGCTCCCGGTCTTGTATTTAGCTGACTGTATAGAGCTTCTCCATCTTTGGCTGCAAAGAATATAATCAGTCTGATCTCAGTGTTGACCATCTGGTGATGTCCATGTGTAGAGTCTTCTCTTGTGTTGTTGGAAGAGGGTGTTTGCTATGACGAGTGCGTTCTCTTGGCAGAACTCGATTAGCCTTTGCCCTTTACTAATTTTACTTGGTTTTAATTGTTACGTTCTGCTGAAGAGATCAAAAAAGGATAGGAATTCTTCTAGTACCTTTCTTGAAATTTTTTGTTTTTAATTCTTTCATTTCCCTTTTAGGATTGTTGTAACAGTTTTTCTTGTTTTTTCAGGAAGACATTTTAAGCCAAAATTCTAAATCTACTGTTAACTTTACAATATCTTATTCTACTTTTTAATATATCATCAAAGTATTATTATCATCACAGTTTCTTTTTTCTTATTCTTTAGGAAAAATCTGAAAGAGTTTGCTTGCTCAGACTGATTTTTTCTATTTATAAGTGAGTGTTCATAGTGATGTTTCTTCATTCTTTGGCTTTAAACTTACTTTTGTTTGGAAGTTAAGAAACCTGCCTTTCAGGCAGTTGTCGTTTGGCCCTGCCTTATATAAATCTTAGCATTTTCTACTGCCAGGAAGAAAAGGAATCAATTCTAATCAGCTCAGTCTCCTCATTTCTCGCATGCTCTTTGCCCTCTCTAATTTTTTTTTTTCTTTTTCTACCATTCTTTGGGTGAATGGTTCTTTACCCTAACCACACGAGTTTTATCTGTGGAACTTTAAGGGGGAAAAGAAAAAAGAGAGATTGTAGGTAATAGAGTACTTAATTTCTTGGACTGTAAAGAATTGCTGAACTAGGATTAATTTTTCTCTCTTATCCTATTCTGAAGAAAGCTTAAATCTTATCTCCAGCACTAATTTGAATACCTGTAATGACTAAGACACCAAGATAAGTGATGAGGGAATAAAAGATGAATAAAACTTATTTCTGATTTCAAAGTAGCTAATAGACATGAAAAACAAAATCAATTTTAGAATATTAAATTCTGATTATAAAGCAGTTCTGCCCTGGGTGGTCAGTGAACTCATCAGAGAAGGAGTTTGTCATTTTCTGAGATGAAGAGACTGTAAGAAAAACAGATTTTGAAACAGGACTTGGTGGATAAATATCAAGTTAACTTTTGAACATGTTAAGTTTGAAATACTTATCTTAATAAGTATGTAGGAATGTACAGTAGGCACCTGAACAAAAATACCATGGCGTTGAGAGAACAGACCTGGATTTAAAAGTTTGGACTTCATCAGTACATATATAAAGCCGTGGGATTAGATAAGATTACTTGGGGAGTAAATGTAACTAGAGAAAAGACATCCTGATGCTTGGTGGGGATAATGAGAAATTAGCCAAGGATTCATAAAGGAAACTATTGTAATATCTGGTTATAGAAAAAACTAGAAACTTCTGTCATTTCTTCTCAAACTTTAATAAGGATCATTTTGTTAAAGTTCAGTAAGTTTGAAATGGGGCCTGAGATTCTGCTGCTCCTACAAACTTCCAGAAGATTATGCTGCTGGTAGTCTATGAACCATGCTTTGAGTAGCAAGACAATCTATGACTACAGTAAAAAGTAAAAGTAAAAAAAGTAAAGTAGAGTAAAAAGAAGGAAAGACTGCAGCATTTGTAGGAGAATAAGGATTAATATCCAGAAAAAAGGGCATCTAGAAACTGAAAAGAAAAAAAATAGAAGGGAGAAAGAATATGGATAGAGAATTTTTCATAAAGAAATTTAAATGGTCAATAAGTGTGGAAAATGCTCAACTTCCTGGGAAATACAAATTGAAGCAAGAAGATCACGTTTCCCCCATTAAGATCAGGAAAAATTTTTAAGTTTGATAATATACACTGTGGTGGGATTGTGGGGAAACGGTGGACTGATACCCTAATAGGAGGTATCTTGGTACTTATTGTCCTTTTGGAAGACCATCTGCCATACTGATTTTTTAAATGTGCATATCCTTCAATTTTGGAATCCTGTGCCTCACTATCTAAAAGGAAAACTTCTACCTTTGCCCAGAAAGGCATTACAGAGCCATTTTGAAGCATTGTTTAAAGCTGGGAGAGGTGAAATAATGTAAATGTCCTCCAGGAAGGAATTATTAAATAAACCCAGTGCCCTTTGCTTATTTGTTTTCCTTTGTACATTTAAAAAATTATCTCACATTTTTCATTATAACTTTAAATAATTTAAGTGGCCTTGATTTCTAGAGTATATTTTATGTTAAATACATTTTCAGTCACACCATAAAATTACAGATTTAAATCATTCAGTTTATAGAGAGTATCTGTAGACAGTATATACTGTAGTGTAATTTGCAAAAAGCATGTTCTCACACCACTCAGATAGATTGAACTCACTTTTCACTAAGAAAAAAATAATCTGATTGCTTATTTATCTTAAACATGTACTGTGTGCCTACACTATGACCACTAGACTTCTGAATTCTCAGTTGGATTCTGGATAAATGGATAAGGCTTGAAACCTTCCCAAGAATTTGTTTCACTGATAAAATAAGGTCTTGCTCTTAGTATCCCCCCGCCCCCTTTTTTGTCAAGGGATTTTCCTTCTTTTCTTGTTTGTTAGGTAGTTGAAAGTTTATTTAGCTCAGAAGAGTACACATTAGTAGATGCACTTGAGATGGATAAGGATTTTGCCTTTTACAAAGTGGAGAATTGCAAAGCAGTGATCTTTAAAGGAGAGGAAGAAAGAAGAACTAGTTCTTAAGCAGATCAGTTAGGAAGAATACAAATAGACACTGGAAATCTGGAAATGATTCTCCTAAAATCATCTGTATCCACCTAACCTTAAGTTACCTTTGAAGTTTGAAGACCATTGAAATAAGCAGTGTCCTAACATTATGAAATGAATGTTGTCTTGTCTGAACTTATGATGTTGTAATACAGCCATTTAAAAGGTGTAAAATAGGACCACCCTGGTGGTACAGTGGATTAGAATCCATCTGCCAATGAAGGGACGTGGGTTTGATCCCTGGTCCGGGAAGATTCCTCATGCCATGGAGCAGCTCAGCCCAGGCACCACCACTACTGAGCCTCTGTGCCTAGAACCTGTGTCTGTAATAAAAAGGCACCAGGAGGAGAGGCCCACACGCCACGGTGAGAAGTAGCCTTCTGCTCACCACAGCAGAGAAAGTCTGTGCACAGCAATGAAGAAAAATCAGTTAGTTAAGTAAAACTGAAACTATATTAAAAGAACAAATACTTAAAAACACTAAAAAAAATAAAAGCAAAATACATACATATTGACATGGAGAGAATTCTGAGGCATGTTGTTTGGTAAAGAAAGCAAGTGTTGAGAATATTTTAATAAGTAATATACATGTATTTGTCTATTTTATATATGTATGGATTTTTGTTTTTTATTGGAGTAAAAAGTTATGGAAGAATGTATACCAATCCATAAATAGGACTTAACTTTTTGGCAGGACACCCGGAAATATGGGGAATGTGAAAAGAGATTTTTACTGCTTGTTCCTGAATACTCATGTATTACTTAAATGTTTTATAGTTGAGAATATATTGTATTACTAGTGTAAGAAGAAGTTTAAAATAAATCATCTCGAGATCTCTAAGCTCTAAATTTCAAGGAACACTGGAAGTTACTATAATATTTCAGTAGGAATATGAAGATAATTTCTAATTCATATTCTAAATGATTTGTATTTAAATTCTTTTAAAATTTTTTTAGGTGTGGAATATCAAACAAATGATTAAGTTGACACAGGAGCATATAGAGGCCCTATTGGACAAATTTGGTGGGGAGCATAATCCACCATCAATATATCTGGAGGTAAGCTTTTGAGTGTCATATTTGTAGTAATTTTGAGAAAAAGAAAATGAACTTGTAAGATGCATTTGTATTGGTAATATGGGTTATTTTAGGCAGTGGGATTAAAAATAGATATGGGAAGAGAGAATTAGCTTTGTCTTTATTGTACTCTTTATAATGTTGTTTCACTTGTTACAATAAATATGTAGTATTTGGTAATTTGGGAAATAGCAAAACTAAAGAAGAAGTTGTATATAAACTTCAAAATATTACCCTGGTTGAAAAGAAGAAAAAATTACTGAAAAAAGAGAAAACATTCTTTTCTGGAGGTCAGCAAACTAGTTGCTGTATTAGAAAATGGGGAGAATTTTGCAAAATATCTTGTTTCCAGAACCAGTCCTCTGCAAATAGGTTTTTGCTTCCTCATGGGTAAAATTTACAAAATTTGAGTATCTCAAGATTGCTTAACGTTACAGTTTAATAGTGCCTTGAAACTTTTGTAGCCAGTCTCGAACATCATTGTAAGTTTATAGATTAGTTATTGTTCTTAATCCTATGAGGTAGCCGTTACTGTAATAATCACAGATAAGCTTTCTTGGCATTAGTTTCCTTATGTAAGTCACTCAAGTTCCACAGCAAGGAAGCTGTTCCAGAGTCTAGGCAGTCGGGCTCCACAACCCATACCAATTACCACTGCACTATACTGCCAGTCTCCATAAAAGCTAGCTCCAACTATAAGCACCAGTCATACTGGGAGATAACCCTAAATTACAAATGATCAGGTTACCATTTGCCTTCAAATGCCAGGGACTTTTTAGGCATGGATCAACAGACTCCTAAACCAAAATTCTAATTTAGTAATCTAATTACTTTTAAAGGGTAAGTTAAATCTGTATTTCAAGAGAAAGTAAGTTTGTATATTTCTAAAATTACCTTGAAAGTTTGGAAATAACTGCTAATAAACTATTCTCTCTTTATGTGGCTTATCACAGAGCACTCTGCCAGTTAGTATCAGTGCTAGGACTGGAACTCATACCTCTGAATGCTAGTTAGTGTATTTTGTAATATCACATGCTCTCTGTTTTACTTTTGTGTGTGAGGAGAACAAGCAAAGGAGTCACAAGGAGGCAAATAGTCCTGGTGAAAATGATAATTGCTTGTTAATCAGAATTAGACAACTTAACCAGCAGTTTTTCTGCCAGCCATTTTAGTGTCAGGAAACTTTCCCCACCCTCAGATGCGATACATTTGCATCAATAACACGGTTTCCCTATAGCAGGGATTCATTTGCCCCTCCACCCACATACTCTTCAGGCTTTTTACTATTGGAATTTTATCTGACTCGGACGGTATAGGGCCACCCAGGTGGCTCAGTGGTGAAGAGTCTGCCTGCAGTGCAGGAGACGCGGCTTCATCCCTGGCTTGGGAAAATCCCCTGGAGAAGGAAATGGCAACTCACTCCAGTATTCTTGCCTGCAAAATCTCATGGACAGAAAAGGGGCAAGCTACAGTCCATGGGGTCACAAAAAGTCAGACACAACCTAGCAGCTGAACGACACAGCAGACTATACCTCATAGGTTGGATCATTAGCACATAGATTCTTACTGTCAGGGACTAACATTACACAGTTTCTCTATAGAAAGCAGTATAATATAGTGGTTGAGATGAACCATTGAGTTACACAGACCCTGTGTTTGAATTGTAGCTCTGCCTTAATTTCTGCAGACAGGTTACCTAACCTCCCTATATCTCACCTAATTGGTAAAATGGGAATACCTCACACATGGTAATTTAAAGGCTAAATTTTGAGTTTACAATTATGAAATAAGTGCTCCATAAATTTTTGATTCATTTATTCAACAGGCAATTATTGAGTGCCTGCTAACATTTGTACTTGTCTAGGCTCTGGGGATATATATTTTTAAAAAAAGGAATCCCCTTCTCCCAATCTCTGCCTTCAGATAGCTTATATTTTAATCAAGGGAGTGGTTTACAGAAAATAAATACATAAATAAGTTAAAACATTGAACTTA
The DNA here is from genome assembly GCF_023699985.2 of Odocoileus virginianus. NCBI lineage: Eukaryota > Metazoa > Chordata > Mammalia > Artiodactyla > Cervidae > Odocoileus > Odocoileus virginianus. The sequence goes on from NC_069674.1 coordinate 14,365,238, forward strand.
ACCACCATTTGATTTAGTATGAAGAGGAGCCTGGCCGGAATTGAGAGTTTTCTTCCCTGAGGAAAGTTGACCAGGCCAAGGGAAACGACTTGTGGGTCCTGATATTTGAAGGCCCTTAAGTGAGTAATCTACTGATTACCCACTGAGACCCACCATTCTCTTTTCTGTCTCGATGAATTTTGCAACTCTGAGATTGTCCTATAAGTGGAATTCTAACATATTTATCCTGTAACTGACTGATTTCACTTAGCATAATGTCTTCAAGCTTCATCCATGTTGAAGAATGTATCAAAAGTTTCTTCCTTTTTAAGGCTGAAAAATATTTCATTGTGTATATGTATGTATACCTGTATATAATATAATGTATATTATCCGTTTATCTATTGATGGCTGCCATCAGTGGTTGGTTGTTTCCACCTTTTGGTTATTGTGAATAATACTGACTTTACTTTTTGGGGATGTATATACCCAGAAGTGGAATTACTGAATCATAACATAATTGTATATTAAATTTTTTAAGGAATTGCCATTCTGTTTTCCATAAGCAGCTACATTTTTCATTCCCATGAACAATTCTTTATATCTTTGCTAAGACTTATTTTCTGTATGTGTGTGTGTAATAATAGCTGTCCTAATGAGTGTGAAGGGATATCTCATTGTGGAAATGCAGATCTCCAGCTTTGTTCTTTTTCAAGATTGTTTTGACTATTTGGGATCCCTTGGTTTTTCTCATGAATTTCAGGATGGTGTTTTTCTGTTTCTGCAAACACATTGGGATTTTGTTAGGGGTTGCATTGAATCTGTAGATTGCTTTGTGTAGTATTGACATCTTCAGGGTTTGTAATTCTTAAATACAAATGAACAGTTAAGAATAACCAGATATTTGAAGAAAGCTTTTAACAGGAAAGATAATGGCAGAAATGGTCAAAAGGGACTCAGAAACAGTGCAGAGAACAGAGAAAATTTGAAAATCACTATAACATCAAAGAGAAGAGAAGATCCATAATCTGTTCTTTCTTCATGGTTGAATTAAAGAAGCAAAAGTATTAATAAGAAAGAGCTCTTGGAAATTAAAATAATAAGAGTTAAAATAGTATAGTAGGGAATTTATATATGTGTGTGTATCTGCATGTGCATATAAACAGACAGATAAACATACACTATAAAGTTAAGGACTTCCCTGGGGGCTCAGACAGTAAAGCGTTTGTCTACAACACGGGAGACCTGGGTTCGATCCCTGGGTTGGGAAGATCCCCTGGAGAAGGAAATGGCAACCCACTCCAGTACTCTTGCCTGGAAAATCCCATGGACAGAGGAGCCTGGTAGACCATGCCAGTCCATGGGGTCGCGAAAAGTCGGACATGACTGAGCGACTTCACTCACTCACATAAAGTTAAGGACATCTTCCAGAAAGCCAAATAAAACAAAGATAGAAAATATTAAAGGAAAGATCGGAAAAATTAGAATAAATCTAGGAGGTCTGCAAAAACCAAACAACAGGCTGTCCTAACTTGTTTTTAATTTCTCCTCCCACAATGAGAAACATGGAGGTAAATTATTCAAAGATTGGTTCTATAGCTCAAGGTTGTTACACACTGGCATAGATTACTACCATCCTTTCGGTTTTTCCATCTGCAGCAGATCTGAGAATTGTACTCTTTTTAACACAATACCTCAAGTCCAGAAGCAGGGATCACAGATACTCTCTGGTGTACTGAGTTATTTCATGGAGGAAAACCTTCCCCTCAAATCTCCTACAAGTCTTTACATCTCACCAACCAGAATGGGGTTACATAACTCCTAGACTAGTGACTCTGCTTACATTTTCTGAAATAAGAGGCTAAAAAGTGAAAATTTTCCAGTGTTCACAGTGTGGCTTCAGATTAGTTTGTGCACTGGCCGATAGAAGTTGTGCTCTAGTTATTTCATTACATAGCATTTCCAAAGAAACCATTTTGATGTTTCCATAGAAAGTTAAATCTTTACCTATCCCCACACTTCTTCCTCACAGCAAAACAGGATGAAATCAGGTATATCACCATCAGAAATCCTCGTGACTTTCTTTTTTCTGTGTGTACTAATTTATTTAAAAGCAAGCTTTTAAGTTCTAGATTTTCTCCTACTGGCATGTGAATAACAATTAACACTGTTGATTCCCTTGATGATAACTGCAGTGAAATGAGAGTACTCTAAAAGAATTTCAGTTTTGTCTTTTCAGTCTTTGGCTCCAATCTTTTCTTTTTACCATCACACAAAGAAAAGATATTTCCCCTAAAAGTCATTTCCCAGAATTTCTTATTTTTGTCCCAGTTCTTTTATTTTTACTCATCCAACAAATTATTTGAATGCCTTCTGTATGTAAGATATAATGCTGAGCCTTCTGTATGTAAGATATAATGCTGAATGCTTTTCTAGAAGTAGATTCCTATTTCTGGACCTGATTTATTATATTCTAGAAGTAAAGGGAATAAAGTTTCTGGAATAACCCTCCAGTCTACCACCATGTTTATGTGTATGCTCAGATCCCCTGCAGACAGACAGTAAAGCTCCTAACATTTATTGAGTGCTTGCTATGCCAGGAACTGTTCCAAGCATATAGTAGTAGATCATTTAATCCTCAACCTGCCCTTTGAGTTATATTAGTACTCATTTCCATTTTATCAAAGAAGAGACTCAGGCAAAGAGGATTTTAATAATAACATGACCAGTGTTACACAACTAGCAAATGGGGTAGCCAGAGTTTGACGCCAGACATTCTGAATTCAGAATCTGTGTTTTTTTGTAATGAGCCTTCGGTAACTGCTTACATTTTCCCCATGTGTATGTCTTCTTTTTTTTTCTCTTTTATCAGAACCTGTGCCCTTAATTGCTTTATCATTATTATTATGCTTACAGCCTTTCTGATCCTTAGCGTGTGTAGAACCAAAGATAATGCAAAGACGTTTATCAAAACAGATACTGTAGTGAAAATAGTACTGGAAGCTAGGTGCTTCCTGTGGAATGCAGAAAGTTCATTAATTATCAGTTGTGGACAGTTTGAAAGATTTCATTGTATCTTGTGAGATTAAGTTCAATAAGAATAAATATAATGAACTCTAATGATAAAAATTTTTTATTCCATTGTTTTTTCCTATTATGTTTTAATTAAGTAGGGCCTTAATTTTCTTCCCATTTTTAATTGAGAAATAATTCATGAACTGTGATTCACTTTTTTAAAGTATACAGTTGAGTAATTTATAGTATATGCACAAAATTGTACAGTCATCACCATCATATAATTCCAAAACATTTTTATCATACCAAAAGAAACCCTTTACCCATTGGCATTCATTCTCTCCAATCCCTATCAGCCACTTACCTAGTTTCTTAATCTGTGGATTTGCCTTTTTGAACATTTTGTGTGAATGAATTCAACCAAGTCGTAGCATGTAGTGTTCATTCCTTTTTTGGCTAATATTCTATCATCCATTCTATTATCCATGTGATGTGGATACATCACATTTTGTTTATCCATTGATCAGCTGATGGACATTTAGGTTGTTAGCACTTTTGGGCTGTCATGAGTAAAGCTGCTATAAACATTCATGTACAAGTTTTTGTGGTAGACATGTTTTCAGTTCTTTTGGTTATGTACCTTGGGATGGAATTGCTGTGTCCTTTGGTTACTCCGTTTTAACTTTTTGAGGAACTACCAAACTGCTTTCCGAAGTGGCGGCACCATTTTACATTCCCACAAGCAATGTGTGAGGGTTCTAGTTTCTATACATCATTGCCGAATTATTAGTTTCCATTTATTATTATTATTATTATTATTACCATCCTAGTAAGTGTGAATTGGCATCTCCTTGTGGTTCTGATTTGTAATTCATTAGTAACTAATGATGTTAAGCATCTTTTTCATGTGCTTATTAGCCATTTTTATATTTCCTAGGGGAAAATGTCTATTCACATCCTTTGCCCATTAAAAAAACTGGGTTGTCTTTTTATTGCTGAGTTGTAAGAGTTCTTTCTAGACTCTGGGTGGGAAATCCTTGTCAGATTTGATTTGCAAATATTTCCTCCCGTTCTATGAGATGTCCTTTTTTCCCCCCCACTCTTTTGATAGTGTCTTTTGAGGCACGAAAGCTTGGATTTTGATGAAGTCGAGTTTATCTGTTTTTTCGTTGGCTTCTGTGTTTTGGTGTGTCATCTGAGAAAGTATTGCCTAGTCCAGGGTCATAATGATTTGCTCCTGTTAATGTTTTCTTGTAAGAGTTTTTTAGTTTATTTTTTTAAAAATTATCTTTAAATGAAGGATAATTGCTTTAGAATGTTGTGTTGGTTTCTACCATACAGCAACATGAATTAGCCGTAAGAATACATGTATCCCCTCCCTCTTGAACCTCCCTCCCACCTCTGCCCATCCTGCCCCTCTAGGTCTTTCTCTTCCTAAGTGTATGATCCGCTTTGAGTTAATCTTTGAACATGATGTTGGGTAATAGTTCAGCTTCATTCTTCTGCATGCGGGTATTCAGTTGTACTAGTAACATTGTCAAAAATCAGTTAACCATAAATGTAAGGCTTTTTCCCCCAGACTCTTAATTTGCCAGTGTTATGTGTGTATCAGTACCACATGTCTTGATTACTGTAGCTATGTAGTAACTTCTGAAACCAGGAAATGTGAATCTTCCAACTCTGTTCTTTTTCACGATTGTTTTAGTTATTCTGAGTCCTTTGTACTTCTTTGTGATTTTAAGATCAGCTCATCCATTTCTGCAGACAGGCCAATTGGGATTTTGATAAGGATTGCATTGAATCTGTATATCAATTTGAGGAGTATTTTCATCTAAATAATATTGTGTTCTTTTCTCTACATTCTTTTGTTTTTTTAGTTTGAGAACTATACTTCAGTTTAAAAAAGAAGCCATTGAATAAACGAATGGATAAAAAAATAAGTAACATGAGTTGTGCCCTCAAGTACCTTACAGTTTGGTAGAGTCATGTTGAGAACCTAGATAAGTAATATATTGGGTTAGAGAAAAAGTTCAGGTTTTTCTGTAATGTTTTGTGGAAAAATTTGAATGAACTTGTTGACCAACCCAGTGGTAGTAACAGTAATAATGATAAGAACTATTACTACTTATTACTACTAATAAAAGTATTGGGTTTTTGCTATGTGGTAGTCTCTGTGATAGCTTTCTTTACTATTATTTATCTCAATGCTCACAAAATTTTTTCACAAATGATTTTTTTAAACCATATAAAGAAAAGTGTGGTAATACTGTAAAGAAGGTGAAAAGATTTTATCAAGCAGAGCTTTGAATTGGACTTTGAAAAATGGGTAGGATTTTGATGAGAAAGAATGGGATTTTGGAAAAGCTGCCCCTTGAAGAATTACCTGGTTTCTGCAACTTCTTGAAGCACCAGAGGAATTTCATTGATGGTAGTACTGGTGCTTGAGGTATATGTTTATGTGAGATGACCCACTCATATTTTCAGGGTAAGAAAATGAAGGAAAAGGGAAAGTTGGAAGATAAAAGAAAAAATGGAGATAGTGATGAACCAAGGCCTCCATACTTGGGGACCTTAACCACCCAATGCTAGCATTAAATTAAGAACAAAAGAAGGATGGGAGGAATTGGGGAGAATTGCTCAAAGAAAGAAGAGGAAACTTTTATTTGATGGCTTTGATCTTCAGAGTAAATTTGAATGTAATGGTATTTTCTGAGTGAATTAAAGTTGGGGAATGAAGTTAGGAGCTAGAGAAGCATAAAAAAGGTTGGAGTAAATGTTGTGAGACATGTAATATGAATTAAAAACAAGTACAAATTTTCATGCAGTAATGTAGAGGACTGATTTCCATGAATTGATAATGGAACTCAATGGCCTTGTTTTATTTTCTTCAGTAATATGTGGTAACCTGAGAGAAAGAATGGAATAATTGAATGATGGAATTTACCCAGAGTTGGTATTTAACAAGCTAGTTGGTAAAAGAATAAGAATTAACCGGACAGTCTAAGATGTTACCAGTGCATTGTTGAAATAGTGAGTCACAAAGCATGGGAAGAAAATAGCAAAGAAATCTGAAAAACTTTTAAGAGATTAATACTGACCATGAACCAGAGTAGTGTGGTAGTGAGATTTAAGACTTAAGAAATTTAAGACAATGGGATAAGTGTGTGTGCACAGGAGTGTGGGAGGTTCCCAACTGAGATCTTGTCATCATTTAGAACGCTTTTGTAAAGAATTATTTGTGTATCTGAATCTTGTAGGTAGAGTGGAAATAAATGCCTTTGTAGATAAAAGGTTTAGAGAACTTTAAGATAGGGGTGTTACAAGAGTAATCACAAAAAAAAAAGTAATCACCATCCACACTGAATGCAGCAAGGATAATGGGGTGAAATGAGCCAAACCAGATACAAAACAAGGCGGGGAAGGAAGTACCTTGGTAGATTGCATCTATGAGAATGGAGAGAGAAGTGGAATAAGTAAATGTTTTGTATTTAAGAAAGAGTTATTGTAATATATTTTTAAAAATTAAGGCTAATGTTTTGATACAGAGTTAACATTCTGAAAATTTGTTTACATTTATTACTTTTCCTGAGCTTAACTCTGTGTAGTAAATGTACCTGCTCAGATGATAATAAGATCATATGATCTATGCAAGGAGGAATTTTTGTCTCCTTAGGCTGTATGTATATAATCTTCAAAGGGTAGGGATTGTGTTGGTCTTTATTTTTGTGGTTTGAGCCCCAAATAGTTCCAGGCACATGTATGCTCAGTATATATTTATTGAATGATTAAGTATCAATAAGTGGATCATACTGAAAAAAGATATCCTTAAGTAATTAGCCCATGGAACTGAAAGCTAAATAGAAACATAACTCAGTAGATTTTGGACTGATTTGGCTATAATGCCCTGAAATGCTGTGAAACGTTTTGGGGTCAACATTGGGCAACTATTGGATTGTAAAGGAGAGTGCTTTTTTATGTAGTTTAATTAAGCCCTTCAGTAACTCATTTTAGTATTTTCCCTCCCCCCTAAAAAAAGTTATATGGTGAGATCAGACATCAGGTGTGGTGGCCTATATTGAATTGAAATTTCTCCTTTATCCTCCTCTGAAAGTATTGGTCACTCAGTCATGTCTGACTATTTGTGACCCCATGGACTGTAGCCCACCAGGTTATTCTGTCCATGGAATCCTCCAGACAAGAATGCTGGTGTGGATTGCCATTTCCTTCTCCATTATTCTCCTCTTCCTGTGATAATTCTTCCTTGCTTATAGAATGAAGTTCAGGCTTCAAAGCATAGTATATACAATCTCTCCAAGCTGGTCCTTTACCCACTTTTCTTTTTTTCCCACTTTTCTAGTCTTACGATTTGTGTTCCTATTCTTCACTTAAATTACACAAACATCTACTGATCCCTTGATATGTCCCAGGTATTGTATGACAGTCAGCCATACTAGTCCATAGTTTTCCTCTGTCTTAAAATTTCTAACCTCCTTACTCTGTTAAAAATGTCTCCTGTACTACACAGTACTCTCTTCTCCCCACTTAACTCTATCTATATAAATGCTAACGTTTTAAGCTGCCCCCCCTTCCTTACTCTTACCTTGTATCAAAAACATTCTTTCTCATATATAACACAATAAAAATGCGGCCATTTGCTTCTCTGCAGCCCAATAATAAACTCTCTAGGTAATGGGAAATGCCACTGTTAAAATTTTGTGGCCTTTTATAAATGTGTGTGGTGTCGTATCTATTTGGGGTGGTAGGGAGACATGGTGGTGGATTATGGTGTAGAGGGGAGAAGGTGATTACCACTGCAGTAAAGAACCATGGGCATATACATTCGAATCCATTCTCTCTCTTAAATTTTCAATTATCATTCTATTTTCAAGATTCTTCCTGCTTTTAGAAAATGATATCTTATATGATCATGTGACCTTTCAGCTTTAATAAAATGACACTTTACCCTGATGGGTAATGGTCTCAAAATTTCTTCACTACAGGATGTAAACCACCTTTTCAAATAAAATTCTATTCTCTAAGCAGTGTTTGATGGGAAAGGGGAGGTCATAAGGTATCCATAGTGCGAAAAAGAAGATATTTTTAACTAGTAACTGTTTCAGAAAAAAGGTCACAGTTATGCATCCTCTAATCCCTATTGAGGAGACTTTGGTGGTTATGGTGAGACCTGGCACTGTGTACCTTTGCCTGCCTGCCAAATCGCTTTAGTCGTGTCCAACTCTTTGCAAACCCATGGAGTGTAGCCCATCCGGCTCCTTTGTCCATGGTATTCTCCAGGCAAGAATATTAGAGTTGGTTGCCATGCCCTCCTCCAGGGGATCTTCCTGACCCAGGGATTGAACCCACATTTCATGTCTCCTGCATTGGCAGGTAGGTTCTTTACCACTAGCACCACCTGGACTGTGTACCTTAGGCTTGTCTTTTTGACAGATCTCTTTTAACACCTCATCTCCTTTTCAACCTCTCTCAGTTGTTTAGAGAGAGACCGAGAGAGATGTGAAACCTTATATACCTATAACTTATCTAGAAAAAAATGCTTTGATGTGGTAGTTTATCTTATGTTAGATGTGTAGTTTGGAAGATAAATTGTGATTTGGCCAGAAAATAGCTAACACTAGTTTTTTTTAATTAATATTCATGGCTGTTATGGACATCATACATGTATGTGTGTGTGTCAGTTTCTAAATGTAGTGTCTTATAACAAAAGATTTATCAGTTTAAAGATAAAGGTACTAATTTACAATATTTCCAGTACTTATTTTGTAATTTGTAACACAAAATCCTTTTAGCTAGATTATAAAGAGATTATAATCAAAAACTAAAATTTCATATTTCCTTTTGTTACTGTCAGGAAAAAGTCCAGATTCAATGTAAGTCTACTTTATTTTATAGGCCTATGAAGAATACACCAGCAAGCTAGATGCCCTCCAACAAAGAGAACAACAGTTATTGGAATCCCTGGGGAATGGAACTGATTTTTCTGTTTCTAGCTCTGCATCAACGGACACCGTTACATCTTCTTCCTCTTCTAGCCTTTCAGTGCTGCCTTCATCTCTTTCAGTTTTTCAAAATCCCACAGATGTGTCACGGAGCAACCCCAAGTCACCACAAAAACCTATCGTTAGAGTCTTCCTGCCCAATAAACAGAGGACAGTGGTGAGTCAGCTTTTAATTCATCGTGGCTTTTTCTTCGTATTTTTCAGAAAGACTAGTTGTGGAAAATGAAATGTGATACCCAGTGGTCATGCAAATGGAAGCATCCATTTAAACAAGAATGGAAAAGACATAGTTATTTGGTGCCAAAGTTTGTGTTCCTTAAGTGGAACAAATTGCATTGTCTTTAGTGTCACATGTATACCTGTCTACTAAGCTTGAACCACACTCACGTCTGAGTACTAGTTTAGAATCAGTCAGAATTTTGAGACTTAAGCTTGTTTGTCGTCTAACATATGTCAGGTAAGATTTGTTCTTTGCCATAGAGAAATCCCTATTTAGATTTATTATCAAATGTTGGATTCTTAGTGTGCTTGACATTTTTCCTCTTGTTTACATAAGTTTTGATTGTTGATCATTATATCATCATTGGAACATAGTACTCTGTAAATAACCTTTAAAGCAGGGAAATCTGCAGAATAATTATAGATAGTCTGTAATCTCAAGTGCAACAAGTACTGCCAGTGGACATAACTGAATGGAAAAATGCACCTCCCTGCATCACTCATTTTTTATAATGTATATGGTTATTTTGATATTAATTAAAAAAACCATTTCATCGCCAAATACAATTGAAGCCAAAGTAATCTTTTAATTTTTCCCCTCAGATAGCATTAGTATTGCTTCACAGAAAAAGTTTGCTGATTTACTTATGCTGTAGTGTCCTCTAGTGGGGTCAACTTGTTACCCGGTGAAACAAAGGCTTGTGAATGTCATTATGTGGAGATACAAGACTAGGCCTTCGGCCTGTGTCACAAAGGTAGTTGAAACTTATATCCTCATGTAATCTGAACCTTTGAAAAGCTTTACCTTCAATAAAAGGGTGAATTAGAAGAAAATCTACTCACCAGCATACATAAATAACAGTGAAACTTTTCTGTCTTTGCCAGGGCCAGATAAAGTTTAAAGTTTCCCTTGTGAATTCTTAACTACAAATCTGTTCTTACCATAGCGTGGGGTTCATCATTATGTTACATGCCTTATTCAGGAATTCTCAACCCAAGAAGAAATTAAAAACAGGTTCTGGAATAGTAATAGCACTCAGGCACTGGGCAGAAACAGATGTAAATCCCTCCCTTAGCCCATATAGGTCTTATGGAATTCATATATGTAATACTTCAGTGACAAGGTCAAAATTCCAATTTATAGTTTGCAGGGAGAAATAGTCTGTCATCAGTGAGTTAGAAGACTTAATAGCAGCAAGATTAGATTCCTAAGAAGGAACCAAATAGAATTTCTAGGTGGCCTTAAAATTTAAAATTCAGTGGATGACACTTATCATCTCTGAAGTATTATTGCTAAAAATAATTGTGTCGAATGTTAAGCTTCTGGTCCTTCTACTTTATAAGAAGGGCAAGGAATAAAGGGAAAACTTAAGCACTATGAGAAGCAGACACATTCGAAAGGTGAACATTCCATAAGACAGCCTGGACTCTCAATTTATGGAGAATAAAACATTGGAGATTATTCTACACTAAATAGAACAACGAGACAAAACAACCAAATGCATTCTGTAATCCTGGTTTGGGACTAGGGTGAGAAAGAACTGTAGAAGTCCTTCTTGACAGGGGATATATCAAATGTTGGTTGAGTGTAGTATGTTTTTATGGAATTATTAGTCTTTTTAAGTGTGATAATAGAGATATTATTATGTAGGAGAATATCTTTATTCTTAGGAAATATATGCTTAAATAATTAGGGGTAAATTGTTACGATGCCTGCAACCTCTGTCACCTCTTTTTTAAAAATAAAACTTATATATAGTAAAGCGTACAAATCTCAAGTGTACAACTCAGTGACCTTCTACATGTGTAACTGCCATGCAGATAAAGATTATAGAACATTTCTGATGTTGAGAGTATACTCTTGTGCTCCCTCAGTTGAGTACCCACCTTTAAGAGTAACCACTATACTGAATTCTGTCTCAATCAATAAATTTAGAACTTATTTTCAAATGGTATAATGGAAAACAAAAGGTTAAAGAGAGAAAATAAATATGGAGAAGTAATTTTTAGAATCTTGGAAAATTGGATGTTAATTGTGCCATTCCTTCTAATTTTCTGTGTTTGTAATTTTTCTAGTGAATTTGGGAAAATTCAAAGAACATGGAACAAAAGAAAAGTAGAAAGTTAAAAAGAAACAGTTGTCCCTACAAAAAAAAATTAGTGAACATATTGATACTGATTTGAGGAAGTAGCAAAGTAACACTTTTGCTAAAATTTCAATATATCAAGCCTGTTACAGCATATTACAGACCAAGTGTTAAAATGCTTTATAGAAATAAAAATATTTATTTTTAAAAATAAATGGATTAATTTAAGAGTAGATTGAATTTAGCTGGAGGAGGAGAATTGGTGACCTCTAGAAAACAGAGAAAGAGAGTTATAGAAAATATGAGAGGTTACTATGTATGAAGGATGGACTTAATAGTTTCATCATATGCCTCAAAGCAGAAAATGAGAACAGAGCAAAGGAATGGGGCTTCCTGGTGTCTTGGTGATAAAGAATCTACCTGCCAATGTAGGAGACATGAGTTTGATCCTTGTTTCAGGAAGATCCCAAATGCTGCAGAAAACTAAGCCTGTACACTGCAACTATTGGACCTGTCCTCTAGAGCCCAGGAACCCCAACTGCTGAAGCTGGAGCCCATGCTCCACAGCTAGAGAAGCCACCGCAATGAGAAGCCTGCCCACTGCAAGTAAAGAGTAGCCCTGCTCACCACTAGAGAAAAGCCTGTGCAGCAGCAGCCATAAATAAATAAATAGATACTTTTTTAAAAAAGAAAAAGAATAGAACAAAATTCAAAAAAATGACGGCTAACCTTCATTAAAGACACAAATGAAGGATTTGAGACACATAAGCTTTAAGTCTTTTAAATAAATTGAAATTCATTCTTAGTAGATGTAACAAAATGAAAGAATATTGTTTTAAAAGCACTTAGGAAAAATTACCTATAAAGAAATTCCAGTTAGATTATCAAAAAATTTCCTTATAGCAGCTGTAGAAGCCAGAAGACAGTAGAATAATATACTCAAAAAGTGCTGATTGATGCTGTAAGTTGCTTAGCTAAAGTATGAGTTTAACTTATCTGGTACACTATGAGTCAGGGCACAGTAAAGCCTTTCCAGATGAGGAATTTACTTTTCCCAAGCTCTACCCAAAGGGACTACCTTGGAAATAACTTAGGGAGAAGACTGAAGACAGAGGAAGGAATGAAAAGTAAGAATTAAATGTAAAGCTAGTTTGTACAAGAAAACACAGAGGAAAATATTTTGTGACCTGGAATTTGGCAACAATTTCTAAAATATGACACCAAAACACAGTCCCTAATGAACATATTGATAAGTTGTACTCTATCAAAATTAAAAACTTCTCTTCTCCTAAAGACTTTATAAGAGAATAAAGAGACAAACCACAGACTAGTAGATAATCTTTGCAAAATATATATATCTGATCAAAGACATGTATTCAGAATATATAAAGAACTCTTAGAACTCAACAGTAAGGAAACAATTAAATGGACAAAAGATTTGAATAGATACTTCAGAGAAGATATGTGGATGGCAAATAAACACATAAGAAGATGTTCAACATCATGGATCATTAGGAAAAAGCTGATTAAAGGCACAAGATACCACCATACACCTATTAGAATGACTAAAATGAAAGAGTGGTCTTACCAACTATTGGTGAGGATGTGGAATGGAATAACTGAATTTTCATACACTGGTGATAGGAATGTATAGTGGTGGTATAACCACTTTTGAAAGCAATTTGAAGATTAACTTAATGTTTTAAAGTCTTTTAGTTTTAAAGTCTTTTAGCTTTAAAGTCTCAGTAGCTTTTTTTTTTTTTTTTTTTTTTTGGCAAAAATAGAAAAATCCACCCTGAAATTCAAATGGCATCTCAAGGAATCCCGAATACTCAAACAACTTTGAAAAAGAACAAAATTGGAGGTCTCATACTTCCTTATACTAAAACTTATAAATTAATAAGTAAATCGTTTTGGTACTGATATAGGCAGATAGATCAGTGAAATAAATGGAGTACTTTTAAATTATTTCTTTTTGATTATAGCCTTCCTGTTCAGTATGAAGTGGAACTTCGTTGTGATTTTGATATACTTTTCTCTATTGGCTGATGATATCAAGTGGCTTTTCTATATCTTTGCTGGAGAAAGTATTTACTTTTATAAATAGTTTTACATGGCATATGCAAAACTGGGCATTACCCAAATGGTTAAATAAGTTTGGTATAGCTGTCAAATGGAATACTACTTAATAGAAAGAATGTATTACTAGTACACACAACAGCATAGATGACTCTGAAAGTAATTATGTTAAGTGAAAATAGCCAGACAAAAATGACTATATACTAAAAAAAAAATTAAAAAATGACTATATACTTTATAATTCTGTTATAAAAGTCTAGAGGAAATTCCCTGGTGATTCAGTGGTTATGACTTGGCACATCCACTGTCATGGCCCCAGGGTTCAGTCCCTGGTCAGGGAACTAAGATCCCACAAGGCTTGTGAAGTGGCCAGAAATAGATATGTAAGTAGATAAAGCAATTACAGGAGATTTGAACAGCATAGTTGTCAATTTTATTTTATAGACATGTAAACCTTGTACTAATCAATGAAAGAACATATGTTCTTTTCAAGAATGTATGGGACACTGAAAAACTTCTTTTACTGCATTTTTAGGCAAAAAAGGGAATCTTCACAAACACAAGTATGTTTTTTGAGCATAATGCAATTGAAGCAGAAATTAGTAACAATAATGGGAAACCACATTTTTAGAGATTTGAAGACACTTCCAAATGTCATATGTCAGAGAAAAAAATATGAAAAAAATCCTAGTCCTATGTAAATTTTATTCTTCTGTAAAAAAGCAAAAGAGAACATTTCCTAACTCATTTGTAGAATTTGTGTATCTTGGTTCTAAAACCAAAGATCATTTGTTAAAGAAAAACTAAAGGTTAATCTAATTTAAGAACATATCTGCAAAAATCTTTGATGAAATACTGGTCAACTGAACCTAACAATGTATATATTTTTAAAAAATAATTATTCTAGGAGTGCAACAGTGATTTTTAAAAATTAGTGCAGCTCTGGGATTTCCCTGATGGTCTAGTAGTTAGGACTCCATGCTTCCACTGCCCAGGGCATGAGTTCAGTCCTGTGGGGGAACTAAGACCCCACGTGTGTGTGGGATGCCCCCCTCCAGAACAAACAGTGCAGTTCTTATTAGCAGGTTAAAGGAATAACAGTGTGTGGACATCTCTAGATACAGTAAACAAGACATTTGATGTACTGAAAACCTTTTTTGTAACAAGAAAGAAACAACAAAGCTCTGTAAACTTGGAATAAAAGACAACTTTCTTGATAAAGGGTATCTATTAAGTATGTCTAAAGAAGAATTCTGTGTTCTCATTAAAATTGGAAACAAGACAAATTGCTGCTTATGGAGTTGAATATTCTAGCCAATCTCAATCAAGACAAAGAAATAAAAAACATAAATATTAAAAAGAAAGAAATGAAACTTATTTTTAGCAACTAATTTGTCTACATAGAAAATCTATCTTACTTGTCTTTTATTGTATTTAAATTCATATGAAACGCATATAAAACTTCTTTTCTAAATGTTAGAATGATTGTTTCATGGTAGTGTTAGAGGTATTTATTCTTCCTTTTCAGGATTTCTAACAAATATATTTACTTTAAAATTTTAAAACTGTAAAAAAAAAACATAAAATAAAATTTCAAAACTGTAAAAAAAACATAAAATAAAATTTCAAAACTGTAGTTTCTTAAAAAGTAATTTAGAGATTTTATGATACTCTATATCAAAATGAATGTGTACTCATTTCTAAAAATGAAAAAAGTATAAGCAAGGTAAGTGTCCTTGGTACAGAACTACTTAAGACTATCCAGGTCATGGATTAGATACAGTGACTAAAAAGAATAAATGTGTGTGTTCTTTGAGATAGTTTTTAATCATATATAAAAACCTGTTAATTGCTATTATCTGAAGGATGGGACATTGCTGGGGGCAGGAGAAAGGGACTAATCTTTGCCTTATACTTACCCCCTTCTTTCACATGATGCCAAGCTACTTGTTTTATTATAGTTAAAATTATTGTTTAGAATGATCATATCTGATTTATTAACTATTTATTTCATTATGGATAATTAAATGCTGCAAAATACATTTAAATATACATATCCTGAAATGTTGTGGGAATATTTTGATGTTAGGGACTTAAGTATTGGGTCATGGGGTATGCACACTTAAAACTTCGTAAAATGTACATTTTATGCCGAAAAATTTTACTGGTTTATATTCTGTCTATTGTATAAGACTTCCTTTTCCCATAAGACCCTGGTCAACATTGAGTGTTAATGAAATTTAGATGTTACCGCCTTCCAATGCAGGAAACGCGGGTTTGATCCCTGGATTGAGAAGATCTCCTGGAGAAGGAAGTGGCACACCACCCCAGTATTCTCTTCTGGGAAATCCCATGGATAGAGGAACCTGGTGGGCTACGAAAGAGTTGGATATGACTTAGCAGCTAAACATCCGATCTAATAGAATTTCAAATATATTAGACATGAGATTCCCTCATTCATGTATATTTTTCAATGTGTTGTGTTAACAGCAAATTAACCAAAAAAAAAAAAGAATTTGCCCAATTTTCCTGAAATGTGGCTTATCCTAAGCTGACTTTCTTGAACATGTAGTTTAAAAGAGAATTTGCTTATTTTATTTTTTATAGGTTTACTAAAATATCATTTATAGACATACAATTTACTTATTTAAACTATACAATTTTAGTCTATTCACAGAGTTACGCAACTGTCAGCACTGTTAATTTTAGAACATTTTCATCACTCTGAAAAAGAAACTGTGTACCCCTTAGCATTCACTCACCATTTCTCCCCAGTCTTCCCAGTCCTAGCCAACCACTTACTTCTTTTCTGCCTCTCTAGATTTGCCTGTTCTGTACATTTCATTCCCTATAAATGGTATCATAGAATATGTGGTCTTCTGTGACTGGCTTCTTTTGCTTAGCATAATGTTTCCATGGTTCATCCATATTGTAGCATGTGTCAGTGCTTCATGCATTTTTATGGTTGAATAATATTCTGTATGTGTATCAAACCACATTTTATTTATCCATTATGAATTTTGTTTTCACTTTTGGCTATTAGGAATAATGCTATGAATATTCATGTGCAGGTTTTTGTGTGGACATATGTGTTTGTTTTTCTTGGATATATTTTCCTCTGCAAATATTCAGATGATTACATTGACTTTAGATCTTTGTTAAGGTAGGATGCTAGATTTTACACTTTTTTAGAGAAGTTATTGCAGCTTTGATGGCCTAATCAAGGACATTTAATTTTGAAATTTGGAAAAGAAGCATTAACTTGGTTCTTCTGAAAATATCTTTTTAGTCTTTCCATCTATAAAAATTGAAACAGTGCTCCCCTACTCCTTTACCTTTGTTGTTTAGTCACTAAGTTGTGTCGAACTCTTGCAACACCATGGACTATAGCCTGCCAGGCTCCACCGTCCATGCATTTTCTAGGCAGAATACTGGAGTGGGATGGCATTTCCTCTAGAAGATCTTCCCGACCCTGGGATCAAACCAACATCTCCTGCATTGACAGGAGAATTGTTTACCACAGAGCCACCTGGGGAGCTCACCCATTTTCTTTTGTGAATAGGTAGTTCTTTCATGTGTTTGTATCAAGAAATCTTGTTTCTGCCCCTGTCCATATACATCCAGGTTCCCCTGCACCTTTTAGGGTAACTTTTTATTAGGGGCGGGACGGAGGTGGTGTGCTGCCTTTCTAAAGATGTAGCAAGAAGAAAATACAAAAATATATTCTTATTTTCCCACTCCTCTCCATACAAGGCATCATGCTGTATATATCATTCTGTATTTTGCTTTTAATGTTTTGCTATGTTTTTAATGTTTAATGTTTTGCTTCTAATGTTTATGTGAGCCAGCCGTATAGCTATAGATTCCATTGTACAGATGTACTATAGTTTGCTAGTTATATTATGATATACTAAAAGTAGGCTTCCTTGATCAAAGAGAAATATGCATTTGTAATTTTGATAAGATACTTTGAAATTTTGCTTCATAGATTTTGCTTAATTTTGCACTGCTTCCAGCACTACAAAATTCAGAAAACTAAGATCATGTCATCTGGCTCCATCACTTCATGGCAAATAGATGGGGAAACAGTGGCAGACTTTATTCTGGGGGGTTCCAAAATCACTGCAGATGGTGACTGCCACCATGAAATAAAAAGACGCTTACTCCTTGGAAGAAAAGTTACGACCAACCTAGACAGCATATTAAAAAGCAGAGACGTTACTTTGCCAACAAAGGTCTGTCTAGTCAAAGCTATGGTTTTTCCAGTGGTCAGGTATGGATGTGAGAGTTGGACTATAAAGAAAGCTGGATGCCGAAGAATTGATGCTTTTGAACTGTGGTATTGGAGAAGACGCTTGAGAGTCCCTTGGACTGCAAGGAGATCCAACCAGTCCATCCTAAAGGAAATCAGTCCTGAATATTCATTGGAAGGACTGATGCTGAAGCTGAAACTTGAATACTTTGGCTACCTGATGAGAAGAACTGACTCATTTGAAAAAACCCTGATGCTGGGAAAGATTGAAGGCGAGAGGAGAAGGGGACGACAGAGGATGAGGTGGTTGTATGGCATCACTGACTCAACGGACATGAGTTTGAGTGAACTCTGGGAGTTGGTGATGGACAGGGAGGCCTGGCGTCCTGCAGTCCATGGGGTCTCAAAGAGTTGGACATGACTGAGCAACTGAACTGAACTGACCAGCACTGTGTGAGATGTCTGTTTACCATAGCCTCACCAGTAGAATATGTTGTCAGACTTTCGTATTTTTGCCAATTTGATAAGTGAAAAAATATTTTGCCAAGTTTGAGTTTGCTTTTCTCTGAGGTTGAACACTTTTTCATGATTTTGAATCCATTTATAATTTGTTTTCCTGAGCTCTCTTTCTTTTGCCCATTTTTCTGGTTGGTCTTAATCTCAGTTTTTCAGGAGCTCCTTATGTATCAGGAAGATTATATTCCTGTTACATAAGTAGCAAATATTTTTTCCTGTTTGTATTTGTCTTTTGACTTTGCTTATATAGTCATTCTCCCAGTATTTGTAGGGGATTTGTTCCAGGACCCCGTAACACATCCCCTACAGATATTGGGGGATGACTGTCTAAGGATCCTTAGATGCTCAAGTCCCTTATATAAAACAGCATAGTATTAATATTTGCATATAACCTATGCACATCCTCCTGTATACTTTGAATCACCTCCAGATTACTTACAGTAGGCAAATTTAAGGTTTACTTTTTTGGAACTTTCTGGATTTTTTTCTAAATATTTTTGATCCTCAGTTGGTTTAATCCATGAATGTGGCAACAACAGATATGGAGGGCTGACTGTATGTAGTATGTTATGTGAGTGTTTTCTTTTATGGCTTCCAGATTTTGCATCGTAGTTTCATAAGCCTTCTTCACTTGATATTGTAAGGGAGCTTGCCATGTTTCTTCTAGTTCTTATATGGTTTGTCCCCTGCTTCCTTCAACATTTGAATCTTTGATCCATTTGGAGTTTACCCTAGGATACTGTATGAAGTATGGATGAACTTTCTTTTCCTAGATTGGTTCCAGTTGTCCCAGCATCAATTATTTAAAAGTTCATCTTTACCCTATTACAGATGCTGCCTTTATTTTGATTTTATTTATGTGCTTAAGAGTCTACTTTCGGTTTTTCTGTTTAATTCCATTGGTCTGTCAGTCTATTGAGCAGGTAGTATCATGAAGAAACAAAAATCAGTCTATTGAAGTGGATGAAGGACAGATTGATGACTTTCCCTTGGTGATAAGAGTGGGAAACCAAAATTTTGCCTACTGATGAAACATGTATACACCTTGGAATCAACCTGTTCAGAGAAGCATAAGGGAGCTTAGCTATATTAGAAGATAGCATTACAGGAGTGCATGAGAGAAATTACCAAAGAAACTGAAGGGTACATAGCCCCAGTCCATTAATAACCTCATAGGCTGTGTTAAGGAATTTGGATTTCACCCTATAATTAACTGGAAAAATTTGAGAAGACTAATGAAATGTAAGGTTATATCACAGAATGAAATTCTGAGTTCAGTGGACTCCTCAGCAGTCCATAGATGGGCTTGAAGTTTTATGTCTCAAAGAGATTATTCTAAGGCTTTTATTAGGTTCTCTGAAGTATTTGGCAAGCATACACACACACACACACACACACACACACACATTAAGAATGCCTCCTTTTAAAAAGACTTCACTGATAACGGGATAGGATCAGATTGGAAGGGGTTTGAAATTAAAGATAGGGTTGCCACCTAAGAAGTTTTGCTTTAGAGTAGGCAGAATACGAATAGCAGAGGGCAAAAGTGAACTTTCCCTTCTGTTCATTATTTCTGGAAGGTATGGCCAGTTCTCACTATTGGCAGTAGTTATGTTCTATATATTTCCCGCGAACACTGAATAGTGAATACTGAACCACTGCTCCTAGGACAAGTGCAGGATTACTGTTAGAAATGAGCTAAAGATGGCCTCTGTATATTGTCCCCTAGATTGTTTATTTCTTCACAGCAGGCTGGGGTCCATTAGGTTAAAAGTCACCTGGCATAGGGCATTTATTTACAGTATGAGAGCTAGAATAAGAAGGCATGCCACCTTGATTAACCTCAGCTGGAAAGGGTAAAATTTTTCAGTCTTCTGTGCATGCCTGCAAAAGCATTGCAAGTATTGATTTGGGGGTTAAAAATAAATTTTAACAAATAGGCAAATTTTCAGATACAGGATCCATGAATTAAGAGGATCAGCTGTACAAATCTAGTCTCTTGAATACCTCCAGTGATGAACCTACTCCCTCAAACTTTTCCCTTGCTGAATAGTTTTAACAATTATATTGAGCTAAAATCTGTCTTCTGTTTTTCAAATCTTAGGCCCTAATTTGGCTTTCTGGATTGTTCCCCATTGACATACTGTTTAAATTCATCTGTCTTATATTCACTTTCACTCAATTTTTCACACTCTGGCATAAGAGTCCCAATTTCTTGAGAAACTTTTGGTTTGCTAAGTACCTTAGTGATTTAAAAGAATGAAACCTTTAATTTTGTTATTAACTAACACATCTTGCCTGTCACCCTCCACTCCTCTCTCCGCATAAAAACTGACCATCCTGAGCTCCCATTGCTTCATCTTAGTCTACACTGTGTTTGTCAGTTCTTTTTCAGTTTTATATTATTCAGATTAACAAGAAGGGAGATGAATCACTGGCAGAAAAGACCAAGATAGATAACTTCAAATATACAGAAAGATTATCTTTCTCTCTCTTTTCAATGCCTCTTCTCTCTTCGCTCCTGATGTCATCTCTACTTCTCCTTAAGTTAGCTTCATTCTGTAGCCAGATTTTCTCAATGTACTAGGGAAGATAACCATTAGGGATTCCATATTTCTGTCTTCTTGGAACTTTACAGTAGGAAAGAAACTTCTGTCAACCAGAGTTGATCTGTCAGTTAAAGGAAGAACTGTAGTACTTTTGGGTCATATATCTAGCCCTGGATCTGGGATATGGGAAACTGATTAGCCAGCTTATGTCATGTGCAGCCAGAAAAGTAGTGACCCTAGATTCATAACTTCTCAAGTACCATGTGGCTTTTAGGGAAAGGTGGATTCCCAGAGGAAATAGAAATGCTAAACAACAAATATCAGCTGTATACCTTAAGACAAGTATTCTCTTCTCTGTTTAGGATCAGTAAGAGATCTCTTAAGGACCATGATAATGATTGAAGGATTACAGTTTTCAGCTTTGAACAGTGTTGGATCAAAATTGATTTTGCTTTAAATGTTGACATTTATTATTTCTCAGCAGAGAGCACTTAGTGATCTGTTATATTTTCTTTTCTTCTATGTATTTAAGATATTTTGTAATTTTAATAAAAAACTAAAAATTAATTTTGCCTTAAGTTGGTAATAATAGATGCTTGAGTCATAATTTTCCATTAATATTAAGTTAGCCCTAGAAGAAATTTCCTGACATAGTAATCCATATGACATTTTCAAAATGTTATAAAGGTAAATTACTGGGTTGTTGTTTTTTTTCAATGTTGTGAAAATTTTATAATTTGTTTATTCTACCTCATATCCCTTCTTTATGATACTGTAGGTACCTGCACGGTGTGGAGTCACAGTCCGGGACAGCCTGAAGAAGGCGCTGATGATGAGAGGTCTAATCCCAGAGTGCTGTGCTGTTTACAGAATTCAGGATGGGTATGGTTTGTATGTGATGTGAAACTTTGTTTAAAAAAGGGAAAAAACATCAGATACTAAATTTTGAGGTATTCTGTAAGATCTTTACCCAAACCTAGGGTATTGAAAATCAACCTCAGAAAATAAAAATTAAAAAAAAATACTAAGTTAATTAGCCTAAACAAGTCTGGTATGCCCTTTGAGGAGTGAACATTAGATAATTTTGTGTGATGATGGTGTTTATTATTTTGATCAAATGACTCTGTGGAGTTTGAGATTCTTAAAATTTTGAACCATTTTGTCTGTTTCTTCTTTGAATAATGGACTCTTTCCCACTCCTGTTTTTAATATAAACTCATAGTTTCACCAAAGACTTATCAAAATTAACATTTTATATTGAACTATTTTTCAGAAAGCATGAAATTATGCCATGACCCCAACCCCTGCCACTCCCAATTTTGAATCCCATCTGGAAAAGAAAAAAAGAGATCTCCTTTTTGGGGGCATAGTGTCCCTTGAGTACTCTTTTTCTTTGAATGGATAGGTAAATCCATACCTGTGATTTTTTTTGTTGCTTTTTTTTTTTTTTTTTGGACCCCAGGAACAATCCATTTTCTGCT
Organism: Odocoileus virginianus; assembly: GCF_023699985.2. NCBI lineage: Eukaryota > Metazoa > Chordata > Mammalia > Artiodactyla > Cervidae > Odocoileus > Odocoileus virginianus. The sequence goes on from NC_069674.1 coordinate 14,387,432, forward strand.
GTTGTAGGTCTTTTCTGGAGCTGACTTGAAGAAAAGAGTACATCTCTTTACCCTGCTGTTTGTCCAAGAGTGATACATTTATTTGGGGTAAACTTAAAAATTAATTTATTGCCATTTAAATTTCTAACGATGGAAGACTAGGGAGCCAAAACTCCCTCACCATTACTAGCCCCTCAATAACCAATTTTCATATCTTCAGCATGAGGTACATGAAGCTTTTTAGGTATGATAACCAAGAAAGGCTGTGTCTACACTTTTCAGGGAGAAGAAACCAATTGGCTGGGACACTGATATTTCCTGGCTTACTGGAGAGGAATTGCATGTAGAAGTGTTGGAGAATGTTCCACTTACAACACACAACTTTGTATGTACTTTTTATATTTTTTTTAATGTAAAAAATCATCAAGTTCTTGGAGTTTTTATTTAAAGAATGTGAAGTATGAGATGGAACAATTTTGGCATTGTTTTTTCACCTAAGTTGAAAATCAGTTTTATTCTTTAAAGGAAAAAAAGCACCACATATTAAAAAGTTCTTTTTTTAATCATTATACTTTGTCTTTAATTTTAAAAAGTCATAGATAGTCATTATTAAAAGAAAATTCTTAAAAAATTTGAGTGGTATGAAAGTATATCAAGTAAAAGCGTGGAAGTACCCTACCAGAGGTAAATAGTTGTTATTAATAATTGATTATTGTGTAGTCTTCCAAAGTCTATATAAAATGTATGTTCTTATATCTGCAAGCCCAAAATAGTCTTTTTTACTTCCTTTATTTTCCTTCATTATTTTCCATTTCTTTCCCCTTTAAAAAAAACTAAAAATGGAATTATATTTTGTATGATTTTTTTTTAAGTGTTAAACACAGCATCATAGGCATCTTTCCATGTCAGTACACCTAGCTTTATAATGATTACATAGTAGTCCATAAGAATATAAATTCAGTGTATTTAACCATTCCTCTTTGACTTTTAAGTTTTTAAAAAATCCATTCTAAACATGGTAAATAGACTCTGCATACACCTTGACACACTTGTGTAAATGTTTCTGAAAGAGCATAATGGAAGTGGAATACCTTGAAGACTGAAGAAAGACAGATGTTAAAGCTCTCCTTCCGTACTTCTCCCTTTATCTGGTTTTTGCATTTGCCAGAACCTAGCCTAAGCTAAGTGTATCCCGCATGAGGCCTGGAACAATGGAACCTCTCTACCTCAGAGATAAGGGTACAGTTCCCAGAGCTTGAGAACCTGTCCTCTGAACAAGTAGGCAGCAGTCAAGATTAGAGTGATCTATAAAGCAGGAGTGCATTTCTTACTTTTCTGTGTATGAAATTTGAACTGTAGTTTATTTTGCTAGATGGATAGTAATTGCTTCCCTTTTGGCATCAAGTGTTTTCCCTTGTGCCTTTGTGATTAGAACAGCTGGGCTCTTCTGATTTCCCAGGGGGTTAGTGTTTTGGGGGCTCCATTAGTGGTGAATAATGAAGTCGGCTTTGTGCTTCAATAGATAAGGCATCTTTTGGACAAGTGTAAAATACACCTGATGTCAGTCAGATTTACCGTGAAGCAAATAGTTTTATAATCATGAGATAAGGCATTCGCTAGTATTGATTTTCTTTTTAACTTGTAGAATTTTGAGAAGATAAATCTTAAGAATTTTTATTCCAGTTTTTAGGAATTAAAAAAAAATAGTTGAGTTTACATTTCAGTGATCAGTACTCTTTTTCTTGGTTACTCTTAATTAAAAATTGGATACAAGAAGGTATCCAAGGCTAAGTCAGTAGCCTTGAAGTAGTGCCTCAGGCAGGTCCTTGCCACAAGAGGGCAATGAAAGCAGACTGCAGGTGAGTTGCGGGGTGTGGGAATCTGCACAGCACAGCTGGAGAGCTGCCAGGAAATGTTTGTTGAGATCTTTTTGTTTGCCAGCATTTTGTCTGATCTGGGGATGTAACAGTGAAGAAGAAAACAGGATCCCTGCCCTAGGGCTTCCCCGGCAGCTTAGGAGTAAAGGATTCGCCTGCAATACAGGGAACACAGGCTGGATCCCTGGGTTGAGAAGATCCCCTGATGAAGGAAATGGCATCCCACTCCAGTATTATTGCGTGAGAAATCCCATGGACAGAGGAGCCTGGTGGGTTACAGTCCATGGAGTCGAAAGAGAGTCAGATACAACTGAGTGACTAAATGCTTTAATTAAGAATTTTCATTAACACTCTTAATTACTGTATACATTTAAAGTGCTATAGGTACACAGAATAGAGATTCCTAGAATAAATGTTTTCATTAAGAATTTTCATAAAGACTCTTAATTACTGTATACGTTTAAAGTGCTGTATGTGTGTGTGTGTGTGTGTGTGTGTTGGTCGCTTAGTCGTGTCCAACTCTTTGCGACCCCATGGACTGGGGCCCACTACGCCCCTCTGTCCATGGAATTCTCCTGGCAAGAATACTGGAGTGGGTTGCCATTTCCTTCTCCCTTGAAGTAGAATAGATACACAGAATAGAGATTTCTAACCTGGCTTTTGAGGAGTCAGGAAATCTTCCCAAAGGAAGAATTATCAAAGCTAAGACCTGGTGGATGAGGAAAGATGAGTGAAGGGAAGACTACACTCAACAAAGGGAAGAGCAAGAAAGCGTGTTACCTTTTCAGTTTTGAGAGAAGTTTAAAATGGAGGCTACATACTTGGAGAGGCGGATGTTAACGGTGTAGCATGTATATGGGTGGAGTAAGCTCATGTGAGTCCTTGTATGCTCTGTTGAAGATTTGGACTTTTCCCTAAAATCATTGGAAATTTAATGACTGTTATAGGCAAGGGAGCAGTGTGTTTAGATTTGTGATTTTGAACAATTGCTCTTAGCATCATATAGAAACAAGAATAAGCCTGTGTTCTGCTTAGAAAGGGAAAGAATTCCTCTCTCTGCTTCTGTGTGCTGAATTTTGTTGGCTATGGCAGGAAGGCTGCTTATGCCCCCTGGTTTCATAGTCTGTTACAAAGGCGATTCCTTCAGCATTTACCTGTATCCCAGGAATCCTTGGGAATGGATGGGATGGAGGAGGCAGGAAAGGTAGAGAAACAAGATTAGAAGCAGATGCCATGGGTCCAGACCTTCCCATGTTACATAGATGCTAACCTCAGACAGCCCCACACCTTACAAATCAACGCACGCAAATTGCCTGTTCTGTGGCCCACATAAGTTTACCATTCATGTCTCAAATTCCAAAATAAGCATACGTTGTGGCCCAAAAGAAAAGATATATCTTCCTGTACCTGCTTATAAACAAAGGTGTACATACAGAGGTATATGTCACTCAGTTTATGCTCAAATGCATACCCATATTTTCTCCTTTCTGCTTCCCTGCTTTCTCCCTTCTCTTTTTCTCCCATTTCCTTTACATACAGAAATAATCAGTTATGCATAGTTTTCAAGTATGTCAGTGACAGGAAGAAAGACTGCAATTGGCTAGATTTAAGAAGGAAGAGAAATTAGGGCTTCATGAAACAGATTATTAGGCAATTGAAAGTATGAGTATGTAGCAAAAAAGATAAGATGACTATAAAATGCTGATTCCTATGAATACAATTTATATTTTTCTCTGCTCTAATTTCCAGAGATTACGCTCGAGTATAAAAAGATGCTTGTTAGTAAATAATAGCCACATAAATATTAAAGAAGTTTTTTCTTACTGCTTGTATATCCAGAGACAAATGGAAAAGGAACAAAGCTAAAAACAGTCAGTTGCCTTTTTATATCTTCTATAACTTGATCCATAGCCAGAATGTGAAGAAAGCAAGAGCTACTCTTAAAACTATCTAGTTTATCTAAATATTCTCAAAAAGCCAGAATGGATGATATGCCAAGGTACTATTTTCTATGAAACATTTCTTTTAATAACATTTTATCCTGTTAAATATGTGTTTATTGAAGAGTTTTATAAAGTGAGTATTGAAATCAATTTATTGGATCATGAAAAGCATTTATATGGAATAGAATGGATTAGAAATTATGATGTGCATTATATAGAGAGTAATATTACAAGCATGCAACTATATCCTGGATCACAATGTATTTTTCTTATTATTGTGTATGATTAATGTTGTCTGAAAACTTGAGAATATATAGCAAAAAACAAAGGACAAAATAGAGTTACCTATGTTCTCATCACTCTCAAATAGCCTTTGTTAACATTTGTCGTTTACTTATCCTGCTTATGTTTTCTGCTTATTACATACACAAACCAAACAGTTGTAAACAATTTCTGGTTTTGTCCGTTACCAAGATAGAACCTCCTAGCACAGTTGTGTTTATGTGACACATGTTTGCCTTCTGACATGGAGTTCCTACATGCTGCCCTGTCAGCATCACATAGAGGGATGGTCACAGATACACTGAGGTGTTCTGATCCTCTAACAAACTGATAATTTGTTAAAACGTAGTTCAGACCATCTTTTAGGTGATGTTCCTATCCTTTGTCCTAAGTTAACAAGTTTAGGTAGGGTTAATCTGATTTTCATATAATTTTAATTATAAACTAGTTTTTTTCTTTTGTAACTTTTTTTTTATTATTAGTTGGAGGCTAATTACTTTACAATATTGTAGTGGTTTTTGTCATACATTGACATGAATCAGCCATGGATATACATGTATATGTATTCCCCATCCCGATCCCCCCTCCCACCTCCCTCTCCACCCGATCCCTCTGGGTCTTCCCAGTGCACCAGGCCCGAGCACTTGTCTCATGCATCCAGCCTGGGCTGGTGATCTGTTTCACCCTAGATAAGATACATGTTTCGATGCTGTTCTCTTGAAACATCCTACCCTCGGCTTCTCCCACAGAGTCCAAAAGTCTGTTCTGTACATCTGTGTCTCTTTTTCTGTTTTGCATATAGGGTTATCGTTACCATCTTTCTAAATTCCATATATATGTGTTAGTATACTGTAATGGTCTTTATCTTTCTGGCTTACTTCACTCTGTATAATGGGCTCCAGTTTCATCCATCTCATTAGAACTGATTCAAATGAATTCTTTTTAATGGCCAAGTAATATTCCATGGTGTATATGTACCACTTTTTAACACTTTAATCAAAGTATACTGCATTTTAATCAAATGTATATAGTTTTTAATATAGTGCAAAGGGGTTGCCCCAACCCTTATTAGCCTCTAATGCCACTCTATAGAGGAAACCATTCTTTTCCTTTTATTTCTTCTTTCTTTTTTAAATTTGAAAAAAGACATAGGAGACTTGGAAAATACAGAACAAGGTTATATATAGTTCCACTATATATTACAATTATTTCTTAAGTAGATAAATTAAGATTTTTAGTTGGAGTTTCAATATCAAACTCTCAAAAATCAATTGAATAGATAGAAAAGTACAAGGATATAGTAGACCTGAAAAGCTCTATGAACCAATTCAACATAACATAATTACATTCTTAACTTTTAATGGTTTCTGTTTTAAGCTCTTCTAGTGATTCTTTTCACGTTACTGAATAATAACTTCAGGTCACAGCTTCTGTATCAGTTTTAGACGTCGTTTTCTTAATGCCAGTTCCATTGGAAATTAGATCATCTGTAACATGATAGCCTTTCCCCCTCTTTCCTCTCCTCCTGGGAAGTGTTTTTGGTTTTTGTGGGTTTTTTGGTTCCTCTGTTCCATACCTTTGTAACTTTAAGCATGCTATTATTTCTTGTGTCAACACCAATAAGCATCTCTTAACTCCTTTGTAGAATTATTCAAGTGTACTCACTCTTTCTTTCACCTCTATTACTTCCTTCTCCTATACTCTTATATAGTAAAGCTTGAAATTAGTTTCTAGTCTTTTATTCATCTCCCATCTCCTTGACTTCTGAGTTTAATTGAATAGTGGATGGGAGATAAATTCATATAGTCCATCTGTTACCTTGAACCCCCTGGTTTCGTTTTAGACTCTTCGTGGTTAAGCTGGTTCTCATGATGTAAACATAGTAAGTCTACAGCCATACCACCCTGAACGCGCCAGAGCTCCTCTGGTCTCGGAAGCTAAGCAGGGTTGAGCCTGGTTAGTACTTGGACGGGAGACCGCCTGGGAATACCAGCTGCTATAGGCTTGGGTTTCCCTGGTGGCTCAGATGGTAAAGAATCCGCCTGCAGTGCAAGAGACTCGGGTTCGATCCCTGGGCTGGGAAGATCGCCTTGGAGAAGAGGATGACTACCCACTCCGGTATTATTGTCTGGAGAATCCCATGGACAGAGGAGCCTGGCAGTCTATAGTCCATGGGGTCACAGAGTTGGAGACGAATGAGCGACTAACACAAACTAAAAATTTGTTATTTTAAACAAGAGAGTAAATAAGTTGATTTCTAAAAAGATTCTTACAGAATCCTCCATGATGTTTTACTTTGCAGGTACGGAAAACTTTTTTCACCTTAGCATTTTGTGACTTCTGTCGAAAGCTGCTTTTCCAGGGGTTCCGCTGTCAAACATGTGGTTATAAATTTCACCAGCGTTGTAGTACAGAGGTTCCACTGATGTGTGTTAATTATGACCAACTAGAGTAAGTAATCAAAAAATTTTTCTTTTCTGCCACTTTACATTTAACTTTTCTTAATGTGAAACTAGTATGTCTTAGAGTCCGTGGAAATTTTCTTTACAGAAGAGTTGTTACAGGGAAAAAACAAAAGTTTTTTGAGGTTTGACTAGATAGTAGTGTAGCCAGTACTTCTCTTTCAGATTGTAATTCTGGTTTGCTAGACATTTCATTTATGTTTCATATTCTTTTTTAATTAATATAAGATCCCTTCCACATAGATATCACTTTAAGATGGTTTTTAAGTGTTTAAATTAAATTAACTATTATATTTTTGGACCACAGATGGGGGAATCTGGTTCTGTCAGCTGTTTTGTAAATTAAGTTTTCTCTTTCTCTCGAAGTTAGTGTGTGTCTGTGTCTCTCTCTCTCCCACTCCCTCTCTCAATATATTGAGTTAATTTTAATCTTTTTGTGTGTATTGTCACTACTGCTATTAAGGTCTTATTTTTTGATCACTGGAATTAGGGAGAGTTCCACTCAGTAGTTTAAAAGTACATGATAATAATGTAACCTTTTAGCAATAGATACATTTTCTTCTAATTCCTTAACCATAAAGCATAATTTTTCCTCTCTACTATGTAGAAATGTGCTATATAGAACAATTAGTTTTAGCTAAAAGAGTTAGTTTTAGCTTGTCTTTGAAAGTAGAGTATAATTTTTTACCCTAAGCTATCAGGCAGAAATACAGCTAATTGAATTTAGCAGTCTTTCCTGAAAATGCAATTTGAGCTCAGATATTTTTGTTAATTCTTTAATGTATTCTGGTGTATGAAGCTTCTGGGTTTTGCACAAGTTAGGTTTGTTTTGTTTTGTTTTTGTTTTTGCCTCACAGTTTGCTGTTTGTCTCCAAGTTCTTTGAACACCACCCAATACCACAGGAGGAGGCCTCCTTAGCAGAGACTACCCTTCCATGTGGCTCATCCCCTTCTGCACCCCCCTCCGATTCTATTGGGTATGATTTGATTCATGCTGTTCAGTGTCATGCTACTTGAGCTGATTTTTTTTTTTTTTTTAACTTTTAGTTGCTTTGAAACATTTCCAACATTTGGTAATTAAATTAAGGACTTTTTTTTTTCAGGTAACTCATTACACCTGTCATACATTTGATACAGATACAGAGGGTTAAAACTGACATAGACTGCTGTAGGACCATACTTGGAAAAAAATCACGCAAAAAATAATTTAGAGTCCCTGCCTTGTGCTTGCTTTATTTTTAATATCAGATACAGAAGTATATGATTTCCATTTAGAAAATGGCCAACAACTCTGTGGGAGAAGGCGAGGGTGGGATGTTTCAAGAGAACAGCATCGAAACGTGTATATCTAGGGTGAAACAGATCACCAGCCCAGGTTGGATGCATGAGACAAATGCTCGGGCCTGGTGCACTGGGAAGACCCAGAGGGATGGGGTGGAGAGGGAGGGAGGTGGGAGGGGGGACCGGGATGGGGAATACATGTAAATCCATGGTTAATTCATTTCAATGTATGACAAAAACCACTGCAATGTTGTAAGTAATTAGCCTCCAACTAATAAAAATAAATGGAAAAAAAAAAAAAAAAATGGCCAACAGTTTTAAGCTAAATATAATCTACAATTTATGATATATTATTTTAAACTATGTGATAAATATTACAATGTTTACAAAAGAGAATAGAGAGAGTAGTGAACATTTAATCAAGAAAGTGGGATTTGAACCGGACCGTAAAGAATTCCAGAATCTGAATGAGTTCAGGAGATAAAAGCACAGTAGTGATGGGGGTGGGGGGAGAAGAGAAGGACAGAAACAGTTATCTTCATTTTCTAGTTTATCCATTTTCTTTAGATTTGATAATAACATTTATCAGATTTAATCCAGATTTTTGTTTTTCCTGTGTAAAGACCAGTGTCCTTTGCATACATATTTCTGACTTATGTGCTACATGTTGCTGTCATAGTCTTTATTATTAAGTTTCGAGAATGACTTGCTGTCACTACACCAGATCAGTTACGTTAATTAGACCACCCTCTACAGTTGTAGTTAGTTAAGGCTTTTTCTACTTTTAAGTTCTGACATAAAGTGTGTCACTGCCTTGAGACTTTAGATTAGCCTCTAAGTATTTAGAAAGTCAGTGTGTGTTTCAAAACTTTCTAAAAGCTAATACTGTCATTTTAAAATTCTTTTTACCTGCTCCCAAAATCCCTTGCCAAAGGCTGTTATTGGCTGTCTAAAGCAAAAGCACAGCTTTGTCACAAACTAAAAATTAATCAATTAATCATAATAAAAAGGACCAATAGAGCAATTATTTTTATTTCAATTCTAAGTGGATTCATTTAGTTAATATGAACAGCTAAAGTTAAAATTTCTTTCCCTACCCTTTTAAAAGGGTGCTTCAAAGAAGTAAAGCTCATAAGCTGGTATGGTTCAGATTCTAGTAATATATTTAAATTTAGAAGCTTCTTGTCACAAGTTGGCTTTTTTGACTCTTCCGACCTTCATCTGGTCCAAAACTATATTTTCTTCTCATTCCTCTTTAAACCCTCTCTCCTCTTAAAAATGTCTTTTTATTCACCTCAGCTGTCTTTCTGGCTGTCTTATTAACCACTTGATACTGCTGATTACAGAGTTTGCATAAGATGGGGTGCAACAATAACCAATCTCTGAAGAGAAGCTGATAGCATTGAATCATTCATTGGTCCTGACGGAGCTCACTGAGTCGCACCTCATCAATCAAGTGGTACTCACTTCTCAGCTCCCTTGGATATTCTTTCTGAGGGACACAGACTTCTCATGGGTGTTTACAATCTATTCTCAAAATTTCAATGTGTTCTGTGAATGCCAGCTTCATTTTGGGGGCAGTGAGAGATGATAGACTTTGTTATTTATCTACACTACCAAAATAGGTCAGTCTGTCACAGTTTCATCAAAGAGCAATTTTTACAAAATTTGCTTTAAGGTTTAATGTATTATTCTTCTGTGTGTCTTGTATCAGTTATTGGGCATGGTAAACATTTCAAACTATGAGAGATTTGACACTCCGAGAATCATCTTTTGAATTTGGAAATTATTTTTGCCATTTTTGTTCAATATTTTAATTCACCTCTTGTATAAAGCAATAGATACATGAAATACACATGTGCTTTTAAAAGATTTATGATTTCCTAATACTTCCCATAAAAATTACATCTTAGTAACTTCAACTATCAAGAAATGGCAAAGGTAGAAACAATTAGCAGACATTATTCAGTCAGTGTGTACTTTGAACATTTTTGTATAATGTTAAAGAACAAGAGTTTCTTCAGCTGATTAACCACAGGTAATTTCTAGCCATTTGTAGATCTCTCTGGAATTTTCTGAATAAAATCAGTGTTCTTATCATTGATACTTCATGGAGGGTCTTCTTGAGCAAAGCAGCTTTGTTGGTGTTAGTTGCAAGCATATATTAGTTTTTTAAACTAATTCTTTTAAAAGCCATTACTGCCATTACCTGTATTTTAAGGTTTTATTTGAGAATATGGAAACAAAATCTTCATATAATTCATTTTTCTATATTATCTATCTCTAGAAAGTTGCTCTAAATCTTATCTTCCAATTGCTTGACTTTTTCCAGGCCCCCAGTTCTCACCAGTCCGTCTCCTTCAAAATCCATTCCAATTCCACAGCCTTTCCGACCAGCAGATGAAGATCATCGAAATCAGTTTGGACAACGAGACCGGTCCTCATCAGCTCCAAATGTACATATAAACACAATAGAACCCGTCAATATTGATGTAAGTATCCAGCAGTGTCCGAATCCAGAAAATTCAAGTGTGTTTATTTTTCTGCTGTTTTTTTGGACCACAGATTTGGGGAATCTAGTTCTGTCAGCTGTTTTGTAAATTTTGTTTTCTCTCTCTCTAGAAGTTAGTGTCTATCTGTGTCTCTCTCCCCTCTCTCCCATGCCCTCTCTCAATATATTGAGTTAATTTTAATCTTTTTGTATGTATTTATAATATAGATTTATAATATAGATCAGAAATAAGTGCCATCTTTCATTTATCATAGTTAGTATAAGTGATAGACTTTTCATGAATTACAGATCAGAAAAATCTTGTCGTCTTCTCTGATGGCATAAAATATTTAACTGGTACCAAAGTATAGAGTTATTCTCATTGGTTTTTTCCTTATGACACCTCTGTAAAAGTCTTATCTTCATTTATTTAACAGATAATCAGTCCACTTAACCCATTTGAAAGTATAGAAAAAATAAGAATATACTTGCATATTTCAATGTGAAATCTTTACCGAAATTTCTAAAAGTTCAGCTTTGAGTTAAATAACCCTTAAGGACTAATCATACTTTTGTACTTCTCATGCAGAGCTACCATTTACCTTCTTTACTTTCTTGAGTATACCATTGTGGAGAAGGAAATGGCAACCCACTCTAGTATTTTTGCCTGGAGAATACCAGGGACAGAGGAGCCTGGTGAGCTGCCATCTGTGAGGTCACACAGAGTCAGACACGACTGAAACGACTTAGCAGCAGCAGCAGCATACCATTGTACTCCATCTCTATACAAATCAATTATTTTAGCTACTTCTGGCTGATCACTCTTGAATGTTTTCCTTTTCTAGTTTATGTTACACACTGGAAGTTAATTATGTACCTCAGTGTCACTTCTTCAATTTAACCTTAACTTCTGGACAGCAAAAACCATTCCCAATATAGTTGCCTAGAATAGGAAATATTAGGTGATGACCTAACTTTAGAGATCATCAGAAAATATTTGTGTTAATAAAAGGCTTACAAGACAAAGCAGAGGTCTACTTCCCATAATACAGACCAAGGATCAGCAAACTCTTAAAGGGCCAGATGGTAAATATTTTAGGCTTGTGGATCTTGCGATCTATAAAGACAACTGTTGAACTCTGTCACTAATGTGAAAACAACCATAGATAATAAATATATTTTAAACAGGTGAGGCTTTATTCTGATAAACTTCAGTAAAGCAGGTGGCCAGCCCATTGTTTTTTGCCAGTCCCATATATAGACAAAAGGGAAAGAAGAGTTGAGAAAAAAATAAATTCTGACATACACAGGATCACTCCAAAAGGACTGGTTCATTCAGCTGTATCATCCTGATAACCAAATTCCTGAAGAGAATAAAGAGCCCTTGACATCTGAGCTGTGGTGGGGTCAGGATCATTTCTTCCATAATTTGTACTTTAGAATAAAAAATGTGGGTTATCCTTAATCTTTGAATGTAATAAGCAACAAAACAGAAAAGCTACCAAATTTGTTTGCATTGGGAAGTAATCATATTTAAAAAGAAATCTGAAACTGTTTTACCCAGATGAGCAGGATACTAAAGTTACTGAGGAGTCATGTGTATGCTAGAGGACAGCCTGTTGTTCTCTAAAGAGCCTAATGTTCTCATTACACAGGCATTCCTCCTGTGAGTCCTCATAAGGTTGAGTAAAGGAGCCAAAATTATCCTAACAGGAAAATATTCACTAATTAACAGACTCCCCTAATAAGTCTCCACCCACATATCCCTCCCTCCCCATATAATACTAGCTTTCATTCCAGCCCTTTTTCATTACTATCCAACATTACAATGAAAAAATAAAGCAGACTTATTGCTAGTCTGACAACAAAAAAAAGATTTTAAGGATTTATTGAAGACAGTGAAAAGTCATTGGGAAATAAGGATACAGCAGAATTAAATTAGTCCAGTTAACAGTAAAAGAGAGTAAGTGTCTAAAGGATGACAAGAGAACAGGCTTTTAAAAAAAAAAATGAATTAAATATCAAAGGATTGATGGAGTCATTGAGGGAACTGATGAAATCCTTTAAAACTTTTATAGAAATGATTGATTATGATGTGAAAGATGAATGTTAAATTGAGAGTTTATGCTATTGTAAGTTTGATATTATGACCAACAAAACCTTGATTCCCTCTGTATTAATTCTAAGAATTAGCATATTATTGACATTATAACTTAATATTTTTGTTGAAGTAGATGAAAATAAACTTTTTATCAATCCTAATTTCATTTTTCAAGATACATTCCCAAGTCAGACTTTCTTTGTACTTTTTACTATGAAAATTTTTTTTTCTGTTTTTGTTGAATTTATTTAAAGTAGTCTTTTCTTAATACCAATTTCTCTCAACTAAGAAGGGCTTCTTCCATCTGGCTAGATCCACATACAAAGGGGGAAAAAAGTAGGAGAGGGAAATAAGGGAATAAGGAGATTGGGTGAAATATGAAATAAAATCTTATTTCTAGGTTAGATCTATTGTCAGTATGTTCAAAGTTGTAAACTTTGTATTTACTTTCAAAACTAACATTCTTTAGAGTATTTCTCCTTATATCTTAGTGTTACTAAAATTCTCCTGTTCTCTTGGGCGTGAACATTTGGAGTGTCATGTTTATATCTTGCTTTTTCATCTTCCCCATAAGCAAATAGTCATAAGATACCACCTTTCCTTTTGATATATATCTCAAATTTGTTTTTTCTACCACCATTTGGGCCCATATTTCTTCACTTGAACTACTTATGACATTAATCTGCTGTATAAATTTCCTGCCATTGATTTCTCTGTCCATTTACATTCTTAATTGCTACTGTCAGAATAGGGTTTTATTCTGTTTTATTATTTATTGTAAGACTTCAATCACCATCTGTTCCTTTGTTATAAAACTTTTGTTTACTTCCCATTGATTATAAAATATAAACCTTTTAGCATTTCATTCAGTTTCAGTCATTTCTTTCAGTTTCAGTCATTATTTGTCATTTATTATTCCAGTAAACCAAATTTAATATTTACTGTGGGATAGGCACTGTGTGAGAATAGGGAATTAAGATGAAATAGCACACAGTCTTTGTCCTCAGGGAGGTCATGGTCTAATGGATGAATCAGACATATAAATAAATAAACACAAAAATATAAGGTGATAGTTTATAGAAGGGGATGAACTCTACCTGATTAAAGACAGTCAAGTTTAGCAGAGAAGAGACAACATTTAAGCCAGATTGTAGAAGATGAACAATGAATATGAAGGAGTAGGAATTTATTAAGTGCCTAGTGCTAGGGGTTTTAAGAAGGAAGAGTATTTGTTAAGGAAATGGTATGTGCAGAAGTATGGAAGTACCTTTATGTGGGATGTAGTTAATACTTGATATTGTAGGGAAGATGACATGTATTATTCTGATGTCTGTGTAGTAGTTGATAGTAAAGGGTCCAGTAAACTGAGTGGGAAAGAAAGTGGTCAGCTCTTTAGAAAAATCTTTTGAATTAGTGAGAGATTTGATAGACACAATTGTTAAGATTGATACTCTAAATAGCATGCTTACTATGTGCTAGGTCCTTTACCAAGTACATAAATTTTCTTATTCCATCCTCATAAACACTTGTGAGTTAAGTACTATTATTTTCCTTCTTTTACTGTTAAGAAAATTAGATTTAGAGATGTCAAGAAACTTATTCCAGATCACACAGGTGATAAATGATTGAAATGGGGTAAAACCTGGCCATTTTTCTTATAGTCAATCGCTGTTCTATCTAGTAGTAGAGGAGAGAGGTGGGAGATGAGAGAGAAAAAAAGACAATGCCTAGAATTCTCTGCCTTAGGTGACTACATAGTATTTATTTGATTGATTAGGATAGAAATGCCTAGGGAAGAACGGGGTTTGTAGAAATGAAAATGTTAACTTTTATTTTGGACATACTGACTTGAAGATGTCTGTGGATCTTTACTGGTTTAGAAATCCAGTAGCAGTTGAAATAAAAACCTTGAGTAGATATACACATTTAGAAATAATTAGCCTATTTGTGTTAAAGTCATGGATGTAAATGATATTACTCCAAGATTATGTAAATTGAAGAGGGTAGAAATGCAACCCCAGTAATCATTAACATTTGAGATAAAGGCAGAGACCATCTTTCTCTGTCTCCATTATAGGCTCCTCTTCCTAAATTTAGTTTGAAACAAAGAAGAGAAAGTAGTGTTGAAGAAGCCAAAGGGAGAAATGGGGACTTCAAGAATGCTGAAGTAGCTGATGGCAGTTGCCATTGAGACTCAAATGAGATAGAACTATGGAATACATTCAATATAACTATTGAACTGGGCAGTTACAGTGTCATTTTAATGTCATTGAGAGCTGTTTTAGAGGTCTAGTGGAGGAGAGCAAAAGCTGGTAAAGATGTGGGATTCAGTGCCAGATTTGAGAAGCTTGGCTACAAAGGAATGATGAAAGCCATAGACTGAAGCAGTCACATGAGAGACTTGAGCATACTTGTAACTTGAGGGGAAGAAGCAAGTAAAGAGAGAGGTTCAAAAGAACAAGAGAAGGAATAATTAAGGTAGTAAATAAAAATTCCGTGAACTTGGAAGTGATGTTCCTCAGGGACTGTGAGGAGTTAAAGGTGAACCTAGCTAGGTCTGCAGCTCTTTAGAGGCAGATGACTTAACCTTGGGGCTAACAGTGTCTGCCCCTTGTAGTGATGATGATTCTTGGCACAAAAAAAGAATTCAGAAACTATAGCTAATATTATTGTGCAGATGTTTGTAGATATAGAGACAGAACAGAATGTTCTTTGATAGCTTCTGTTTTCTCTATCCTGCTGAAAAGGGGAAGAGCAGTAATTAAGAAAGGAACCATAGGAAATTGGGGGAAAGTTTGAAATAGCCACTATCGGAATACTAGAAGGTCCTGTTTAACCTAGACCACATAGAAAAAGATTGTCAGAGAGCTTTAAGAACATATTTAAGATTGGAAAATACAAGCTTTTGGTGGTTATTAGCAGGTTGTCCAGAAGGCCTTTTTTTTTTTTTTTTTTTTTTTTGGCAGCGCTGCTCAGCTTATGGGATCGTACTTCCCTGAAGAGGGCTTAAACCCCAGCTCTCAGCAGTGAAAGCTCAGAGTCCCGGACCACCAGGGAATTCCCCCTCTGCTTTTCTGCATTCCTATCTACCACTCAAACTCCAGCTCTTAGATTAACTTCTTCAAATGCTTCACCAGTGACCAAGTTCTATAGTTGTTTATTTATCCTTTGAACTTTTGTTGCACCAAGAATCTTTTTACATATACCGTTTATTTGGCAATTAACTAAGCAACTTTGGCACCTTTTTTTATTGTTTTCTTAAGCTCTTATTTTTATGTAATTTCTATTTTGTATATCTTTCTTAGATGATAAGCTCTCAAGAACTCAAAGTTAGTGAGACCACCATGATTTTATATTTATTGGTAGTCATACAACTGCTAACACTTAGCACCTTATTTGCAGATATGAGTATTTGTTAATTATTCTGTACAGAATGTTAAAGGTTTTTTATAGTACATTGAACATGGCAGAAATGCATCTGTAAAGAATGTTGTCTTGTTTTAGCTTATAAGCCTTTGAGCATATTTAGAGACATTTGAGGCAGTTCAGTCAGTCTCTCTTATCAGTTATACTAGGCAAACTGAGTTCTGTCTGTCAAGGTCCAAATCAGTCCACATTGCGCTGCGTTGCCAGTAGACTCCTCCCCCGCTGCCCTGCCTCCCCCTGTCTGTTGTAAAAAGCTGTGTTTTAATAGTAAAGACAATTAAAAAATTTTTCCCTTCTAATGTGTCCTTAAACATTTATATTTTTATGATTGTATCAGTGTACACTTAATTTTGTATCCTTTTTAAATTATAGACATGTTTCATGATTCAAACTTCATAACTGTTTTAGTAGCTGCATAGTGTCTTCTAAATTGACACACGATAATCTACTTAACCAGTGTATGTCAGTATGCCGGAAATAGGGAAGTCACTATTTCTGGCATTTTTTAGTATAATGGATAATGTTGCACTAAACATCTTTGTGCATATCATTTTTTTTTCTTCTGAATTATTTCTTTAGGAAAAATTCCCAGAAGTGGAATTATAGGATCAAAGGGTATGAACATTTTATGGCTCTTAATATGTGCCAGTAGAATGTTTTTAAGCATTAATGCAGCCATTGGTTTTGAATGGCCTGAAATGGATTTCAACGTTTGATCAGGACTGATAATCCCTTCAATCTAGGGTTAGGTTGGCAAGTGTTTCAGAGTTTTTATTTTATCATGTTCACTAGTTAGTTCCATATTATTTCTGTTTTGTGAAGTAGTTTATAAGACAGGTATTATTTTGAATTCACCTTTCTGTTAATGCTTAGTGGAAAATAAAATGTTGTTGCCTTTTTAATCATATGCTTTGATTAAGTATACATTACTGTCTATTTGTAGGACTTGATTAGAGACCAAGGGTTTCGTAGTGATGGAGGTAAGTAGTGATTTCAATTTAAAAAAAAAAAAACGGGGAAGAATGCAATTGCTTTGCTGCTTGTCTCCTTTATATTTGCTTCTTTCATGAAACACAGACACAGAAAAATACATAGAGAAAAATAAAAATTGTTTGCTTTTCTTTAGTAATTATCATTTATCTCTAATAAAATTTTAACTGATTTTAAATTTTTAACTCTAGAAACAGAGGAAAAAGAGGACATAAAAGTGGAGTCTTAAATGTGACATCTACAATTTTTAAAATGTTGTTATCAAAGAGAAATCTTAATTATTTTACCCACTTTATTCCTAACTATCTCCACTAATACTTAAAGACTGAGCTTACAAACAGTTAAAACTTGACTTTCTTAAATCCTTCTTGGGGGAGAATCCCTGGAATTACCTGCTACAGCTTGTCAGTTTGATAGACACTATCAGCTACTTCCCTTCAGCTTTCTAGAAGGCCCTGGAAGATGCATTTTATAGCATGGACCGCTAATAGAAAAGCCTAGTTCCCCTCTTACTAGTACAGTAAATAAAATAAGCAAATGAGAAATTGAATTGAGATTTCTTAAAGAATTGTTATCAGCTGTTTACTCTGGCACCCAGTGAATATTGGGGTCATAGCAAAACATTACTTTAGAAAATACTTTTTAAAATAAGAGTTTACCCCCATAAGATCTTTGTAAGAGATGCTGTTTGAAACAGTCTTGACGTTTTCTTCCAGGTGGTCCTTTATGCTTCTGTTTTCAACTGTCATCTATTTAATAAGGAAGCCCTGCAATGCCCACATAGTTTGTTTAGAGTCGGTCTCTTCACTGTGACCCTGCTTTATATTCAAAATATCTAAGCCCAGATGCAAAGATACTTTGTCAAATGTTGCATGAACCATCTTTTATTATGTTTCTATATACTTGTGGACCTACCAAAATAATAAGCCTGTGTTATGTACTCTGGACTTAGTATTTACTACATGTAGTACATAGTTACAAAAGTTTTTTTTTTTCCTGTTTGTTATTCCATGAACCCACCAATTAATGTTGCTGCCAGTTTGACTTTCATATGTCTTAATAGCTGTGGCTTTTGACAATTTTGCCCAATACATCTGGCATTTAAATGTTGCCATCATGTTAGCATCACAGAGTTAACTTAGTCATAAAAATTGCCTGCTTAGTACCAAAAATCAAACAGCATTTATCCTTTATATGAATCACTTTTAAAAGAATGATTGGAATTTTATGAAAATAAGCAGTTTTTTAAACATCCAGAATTATTTTGTGAAGCAGGCTTCAACTCATCTTATTTATTCCCCGTGACTTCTTTCATTTCTTCTGTGTCTGTCTTCCTGTGTTTGCCTGCCCCTCTCTTTCTCTTCTAACAGCCCCTTTGAACCAGCTGATGCGCTGTCTTCGGAAATACCAATCCCGGACTCCCAGTCCCCTCCTACATTCTGTCCCCAGTGAAATAGTGTTTGATTTTGAGCCTGGCCCAGTGTTCAGAGGTAGTTGGGCTCTTCTTTCTTGTTTTCACCCAAAGCAAATTAAATATAAACAACAGATACTGTTTGTGTCTCACCTTCACAGTGTGTTTGTAAGTGTGAGAGTTTTCAGTACTAAATTTCTGCTTGGCCTGGCTGGAATGCTCTGAATGTGCTTCTCTCACATACTCACTTCCACAAGCTTTCTGTATGCTGTCTGTCATAAATGTTTAAAAGCGAGAGCTGAAATTTCCATCTTGTTTTTTGTTAATACTATTTTTTGGTCTTGATAATTTCTTAAACTCGGGGTGGCAGTAAATAATGTGGGGAAGGTTTTCTTCAAGCTGAATTTCTTTTACTTTAATCAATTTAAGTGATAACCTTGATGGTTGCTAATGTCAATTTTTTTGGTTTTTAAAAAATGGAAATCCCTATTATGATTTCGTATTAGACTTTTGGCTTTGTCTTTTTGTAATATGTGCTTTTTTAAAGCGTAAGCCATGTATATTTTATGTCAAAACTAGGGAACTTAAAGAAGATCTGTAATATATTTGAGGTATTTTAGCATACTTTAGAAAATTAAGATTGATACTTTCAGTTATGCTCTCATATGAGGGGAAAGTTTAGCAGTATAATTTCACCCACCCATTTTATCTCACCATTCTTTAATTAGTGGTTAAACTAATTCTTTAAAATTTAAGTCAAAATTTGGACAAGTGTCTTGCTGTAAATATTTTTAAAGAATTATGTTTACTGGTTTTTGCTAGTGTCTGTTATTTATTCTGAATGAATGATGGTTTTCAGATTTTTGCTTTTTCTGCCCAACTTTCTCAGAGAATCCATGGAATGGGCTGGAAGTTATAGGGAACCGAGTAGTGTAATTAAAGTAAGTGATACAGTACAGCGCTGAGTAGATCAGAACTGTGAAGCCAGGGTAGACAGTTAAGGCTTTATGATGTTGAAATATTATCAGTGGAAGGCAGAATATGGATTGTAGTTAATAGAGATTCCAGTTAATAACTGTAGTTAATAGCTATTCCAGGTGTCATTTTCTTTTAGAAAATTGCATGTGAGATCATGGAAATTCCACATGATGACATATGTGGTAATAGTAATGATGAAATTTCTCCACATTTTTAACATTTTATTTATTTTTATTTATTTATTTATTTATTTATTTATTCTAGTTTTAACATTTTAAATGTTGCCATTAGTATTTTGATCCTTATCCTTTGAGAGAGAGTGACTTTTTAACTTGAGAATAGTTATCTACTTTTTAAAAAAAAATGGAAGTCTTTTTGTTTTGTCTATGCAGTTATTAACTGACATCTCAGTCCTGCTTAGCTATACTCAGGCCCCACCAGGAATCATTACCCTGAACCCCTCTGAACCAGGTACTTTCTGTACATGAATTGGGATTTTTGCTCAGTCAGCACTTGGAAGGAAAAGCATCCATCAGAAAGGTATGCAACCCTGCCAGCTGAGTCCATTTTCAAAGAGTGTAGCCCTTGGACTCATTTTGCTGATAAATATTTCCATTTGTAGTGACTTGGATGAGATGCCATTGCACTTACCTTGTTCTCATTTTATAGGCAGAGATTTTTCATAAAGTCTTGAGAAACCTACTTGGGTTTGTTGGCATTAACTTTGTTGTGCAGGTAAAATTAATCTTTGTTTAGCAAAATAAGGCTCCAGAAACCAATGACAGTGACTAGTGTCTCTCTTAAATAGTATATAGTATGTAGTGTAGGATTTTTTTAAATTTTAGTGGCTAATATGAAAGAGTTAGATAATGCCAGTATTAAGGCCATTATTAGAAAATGTTTCCATTTGGAGCATTTCTATCTTTTTTTATTATTATTATTGATTGGCTGTTAATGTCACATAATTGAAGTTTATTTTTTATGTTTGCTTTCAAGTTAATTTTGCTTTTTGTTTTTTTGATCAAAGGAAAAATTGGGATATATTTGATTGTTTTTCTCCTAGACTCTGCAGCAGTAAGCAAAGTATATATCTATAATCATATATTTTAAAGGTTATTAAATTGACCAAAATGCTAAAATTGTAAAATTAAAAGAAACTATAATTTTTAAGTTTATAGTTAATCACCAGATGAGGCCGTCTTTTTGCTTGTCCTTTCCTAATGGTCAATATTAAAACATGCACTGCATTTTTTAAAATAAGTCTACATCTCCCTCCACCCTCTGCCCCCAGTAAGCTAATGTACTTGATCCTCCTTTAATAGATAAATTTTTCCTTTCACTAACTTAGGATCAACCACAGGCTTATCTGCCACACCCCCTGCCTCATTACCTGGCTCACTCTCTAATGTGAAAGCATTGCAGAAATCTCCAGGACCTCAGCGAGAAAGAAAGTCCTCTTCATCGTCAGAAGACAGGAATCGAATGGTGAGAGTATATGATATCTTTTTTCCTCTGAAGTGCTTTCTTCCTAGAAATCATTAAGAGCTGATAGTTTTTTGCTTAAAGCATATTCCCACAATGTTGATTTTTGCTCTCAACTCTAATATAATTGAGTAAGGCAGTTTGGGAAGAGTTAGAATAGTGTTCTGTTTCTAAACCATGGAAAGAGAATAAGCTGGTATTTTAGGAAGCATTAGGCATATGTGTTTTTTAAAGAGTTGGTCTGAAATTCAAATATCTACCAAAGGACATTTTTTCCTATTGAAAAGTTAACTCTATGCTGTAACTTAAATATTTATTAGAAACGAATCACATTAGCAGTAGTGCACTAGTATGTATTGGCTAAGTGGATTCTTTGTCATACCAGAGTTTTGTATGTGTTGATGACATTTTTGAGAGAGAGAGATTGGATCAGATAAGATGTATGAAGTAATTTAGTACTGACTGGGAGAAAATAATTAGATTATCAACAGTTGCCTAGTACCTTAACTCAAATTTTTGGCCTTTGGAGCCAAAGCTAGTCACAAATGTGTAGTGCTTATCTTGCCCCTAGTTACTAGTCTTCCAAATGATTTTTTTTTAAGTTGCTTTATTTTATTGATTTTAATACTGAAATTTAATATAACATTTCTATCTCATAACCAATAAATAATTTTTATTTTTACTGAATTATTTCCACCCTAATATTGACTTAGTTCTTAAACTTAATTTGTGTATTGTAAGAATCATCTTCCGATTATTCCTCTAGAGTATACTTTTGTTTTGTTTCTCCCCAAAGTTCTTATTCTCTTCTTATGTCCTTTTCAGAAATAGAGGAATGTATTTAGTGTCAGACATAAAGTTTTCCATTTTTGTTTGCTTTGGCTTGACTTTTGCCTTATTTTTATCAAGAAAACGCTTGGTAGACGGGATTCAAGTGACGATTGGGAGATTCCTGATGGACAGATCACAGTGGGACAAAGAATTGGATCTGGGTCATTTGGGACAGTCTACAAGGGAAAGTGGCATGGTATGTATGTCATACAGTGATCTTGTCACAACTTTCGTTAAAAAGGAAATATCAAAGGGAGTATTCACTGTTTGTATCATTAAGCTGTTTTGATCAGATGTTTTGATCAGAGTTCCCCAAAGGTTTTTAACAAAAATTATGGGAAATAAAAATTGGATTCACAGCACCAAAAGTTCTCTCATTATACTTCAGTAATAATTTTTAAAGATGATGATCCTCCGGACGAGCTAGTCACCAAGATTTTTTTTTTAATAAGTCTTTCTGCTGGTAATTTTATTTGTATTATAAACCACAAGTAAACATATAAAAAGAGCACTTAACCAACGGAAAAAATGACCAGTAAACATATGAAAAATCTTCAGTCTTACTACTTGTGAAAGAATTAAAAATTAGAAATCATCATTGCCTCTCAAGTGATTTATATTTCTTTGAAAAAATAATCAAATGGACAAAAAATTATTTTAATTGATTGTTTAGAGTTGTGACTGTAATGCCGCTGGTGGGAAAGTAAATTGCTATGAATTTTCTGGAGGGCAGTTTGGCAATATGTATATGGAACCAATAATTTTATTTGTAGAACAGGAACAAACAGATGTGTAAGTATATTCATTGGAGATTTAATACTAAGGAAAAATGGAAATAACTTAAAATGGCCATTAAAAGAAGATGGGCTTACACTGACAACGTCCATATATAATTATATAGATAGTAAAATGGTATGGTAGATCTATATTTATTGGTATGGAAAAGTTTCTGTGGTATATTTTAAAAGCAGCATGTATAATATCCCATACTATGATGCTACATATATATATCATAATTTTCTAAATGACCACCAGTATTTTAGTATATATCTTTTTTAGATTGTCTTTTTCGTGTGTGTATGTGTTAGTCACTCAGTCGTGTCTGACTCTTGGCAATCCCATAGACTATAGCCCACCAGGCTCCTCTGTCCATGGGATTCTCCAGGCAAGGACACTGGAGTAGGTTGCCATTTCCTTCTCCAGAGGATCTTCCTGACTCAGAAGTCAAACCTAGGTCCCCTGCATTGCAGGCAGGTTCTTTACTGCTGAGCCACTAGGGAAGCCCCTGTCTTTTTCATACATATTTATGAATATTCATACTGCGTACTTTTAAGAGCCTAGTAAGGAATACAACAGGTCTTCCCATGTGGAGCTAGTGATAAAGAACCCACCCTGCCAATGCAAAAGATGCAAGAGACGTGGGTTCGATCTCTGGGTCAGGAGGATCCCCTGGAGGAGGGCATGGCAACCCACTCTGGTATCCTTGCTTGGAGAATCTCAAAGACAGAGGAGCCTGGCGGACTATAGTCCGTAGGGTTGCAAAGAGTCAGACACAACTGAAGTGACTTGAGTATACACACAGGGTATACAGGAGTAGGTTAACAGTGATCATTTTTGAATGACATGATTATGGGAGCTTTTTATTTTATTCCTTATGCTTTTAAAATGTTTAATTTTTTAAGTTTGTTAGTTTTTTTTGCTGTAAGCACTTGGTAATCAGGAAAAATCAATGTTAGTTTAATTATATTGAAATATACATGCAAATAAGTGCACTTTAATGTACAAGTAGCTGAAATTTTGCAAAGTTAACACATCTGTTCAATAAACAGAGCATTCCCAGAGCTCTGGAAGTCCTCCTCATGTCCCCCACCCCCAAGAGTAGCCACTGTCCTTAGCCGAGCAGACATCATAATACAGTGTGTACTCCTTTGTGTCTGGCCCTTTTCACACTATTGTTTATAAGATTCATCCGTGTTATTGTATGTAGTTGTAGGTTATTCATTCTCTATATAGTGTTCATTGTGTGACTGTAGGCATGACTATTTATTGTGTGACCAGCGTTTGAATAGTTTCCAGTTTGGGGCTTTTATAAACGCTGCTGCTATGAATATTTTAGCACCTGTCATTTAGTGAACAATGTGTCCATGGTAGTTGGTATACACCTAGGAAAGACTTGTGGGGCCAGTAGTAGATACTGAAAACAGTGTTTCAGGTGGTTGTACCAATTTATATACCTTTTGGCAATGTGTAAGAATTCTACCTGTTTCATATAAAGTTTTTTTTTTTTTAATAATTTTTCTAAGTAAAAGCAATAAGTGATCTGTGGATTTGAAGGAAGTGTTAAATACTCTGATAAAGAAGTTTGCAGTTTTGTATTTCCACAAAGTTCCATTGGGCCTGTCATCTGCAGTTTTAACATTCAGTTAGTGAATGCCTCTAATTTAGTTTTGCTAAATAGCTAGAAAAATACCATGGGTATTTAATTGGTTAAACTAAATTTCCAAGAGAAAAATGAGATAGGCTGGTTGTTTTTGAGGGAAGGGGGACAGAGATTGATATTTTAAAATACTGGTATAGGAGTGTCATTTTTTAGTTTTTATCCTTAGAAAATTAATGTCATTTAGGTAGTTAAGGTATAATTTATTTGCAGTTTTGTAATGGTATGGTTTTAATGCTGTGGTAATTTGTGAAAATACCCTAGAGTTTTTTATATTTTTAAATTTTAAAGATTGGAATGACATTTGGAATGGCAATTACCTTTTAGGTGATGTGGCAGTGAAAATGTTGAATGTGACAGCACCCACACCTCAGCAGTTACAGGCCTTCAAAAATGAAGTAGGAGTACTCAGGTAAGCTTGTGTGAATCATGTTTTCCAGAGAAGTTACCGTGCTCAACTTATGTTTTTCAGTGACAGCTGTTGTTAGCTTCACGGATTTACTCAAAATGGACAAGACAGTCTTTCTGAGTATGTTTTGTCTTTGACTATTTTCTTTTAAGGGGTATGCAATATTATATGGTACAGACGATAAAATTATTAATCCTAGAGTGAATTAATGGAAACACAGTGTTCCGATCATGAAAAGTGGTGCTTTTTCTTATGGAAATACTGCTCTAAAAATTCTAAGGTTATCAGAACACACTTAGAGATTGTATCAAACCTGGAACTTGAGGGAAATGAGCAAACTAGAGTATGTCCAGGCAAGGAGAGCTTAGATGCGGAGGATTCTGGAAGTATAACTTAGGGAGAAAATTGTCAACAGAACTGAGACTTTAGGTCCATAGGAGGCTATTACGTTCAAAAGGTATAAACTTGCTCTGTTTTATTCTAGAGAGTAGAATAGTGAAGCCAGTGGTGAAAGTTGCAGGAAAATGTTTTTTTCCTTAGCCTAAAATTTTACTAATACTAGAACTACTTTAAAGGGAAGAAAGAAAAGAAGAGGGGACTTCCCTGGTGTCCAGTGGCTATGATTCCACACTTCCACTGCAGGGGCACAGGTTACATCCCTGGTGAAGGAACTTCAGATTTCCCTGGTCGTGGAACATGAATTCCACATGCCACATGATGCGGCCAAAAAAAAAGAAAAAGAAAAAAAGAGTAGTGGGAACAGGCTACAGTCTCAGTGATGAACATCCCATAATTAAAGGTATTTAAACAATATCTAATTGCCTATCTATGAGGTACACTAAAAAAGACATTTACGAAAAAGTTAGGATGTTAGACTAGACAATTCCTAAAGTCTCATCTAAATTTATCTTTCTCCTGCCTTGCTAAAAAATACCTTTTTCTGACAGCATCTTATTGATAAGTAGACTGCTTTGGCCCTGGTTTTGTGTTTTTTTTTTTTTCTAACATTTGCTAAAGTATATCAACATTTACTATTTCCTGTTACATTTCTTTTTACAGGAAAACTCGACATGTGAATATCCTCCTCTTCATGGGTTATTCAACAAAGCCACAACTGGCTATTGTTACCCAGTGGTGTGAGGGCTCCAGTTTATATCATCATCTCCACATCATTGAGACCAAATTCGAGATGATCAAACTTATAGATATTGCACGGCAAACTGCACAGGGCATGGAGTAAGTTCCATTCTGTTAAATCTCATGTAAATTACTTTTGAAGACCACTGAGGATGTTTCAAAGGTTTTAGCTGTTATTCTTTTGACTTAAATTCCCAGTTACTCTCTAGCATCATATAGACACTTTTAACTAATGGCTAGCTTTGTGATATTAAGAAATAGAATAGTCTGTCTCTGTACAGTCTTCAAAACATATATCAAATATTTGATAATATATATGTGACTGTGAATTTATGTTTAGTATACTATAATTTAGCTAAGCAGTGAGGGATCAAAAGATAAAAATAGTCCCCCCCCCCAAAATAAATCCACTGAAAAGTCATCAATAGTTATTGAAGCATATAAAATGATTGTTAATTATCCTTTCAAGTTATTTTCTCCATGTGCCCCTGTTTTCTATTGTAAAATAATAATCTGTGTAAAATATAGTAAAAATAAAGTAAAAGTGAAAGTCTGCATTTTGATCCTTTTTAAGGATTTCAGCTTGATTAGTTCATTGAATTTTACTTTGTAATTTAAAAGATAAAACAAATTACTTTATAAAATTTATCATAGGTCAAAGTAAGAAATTGACTACCAAGGATAGATTTCGCATAAAGTGCAAATAGTAAATACATCAAAAGGTAAAATTAAATATATTTTGGGTTTTTTTGGTTTTTTTTTTTTAAAATTAAATATATTTTGAAAGCACTTAGATGAAAATATTTAAGTGAGTTAAATACAATTTTGAAGGTTCCACATGTAGTTTAAAAATATGCATGTATATTAAGTCAGTTTAACATTTTATAGTATACAGATGATTTTCACATACATAGTCATTATGTCATTTAATTTTTGTAATGTTATGAAGTAGATATTTTATGTTTACAGATAAAGAAACTGAGGCTTCTAAATGATTTGTCTAGACTTATAAGCAGCAACAAAGATGTTTAGCTCAAAATTTTTGGCTCCCAACCATTATTCTTTCCCCAAAACCACTATACCACTTTTGCATTATAAAATTAGAATAAAACAGTAAAACTAAAACTCTGACTCAGGGTCATTTATAGCAAATAAGCATAGAACCAGGACTCAAAACGTGATCTAGCTCTTAAATCTTCCCACTGTTCTACCCTTTCTGTCAGAAAACTAGGCAGTATATTTGTAATTTAGGTTGTTTGTAAGTCTGTATTCCGCCAAAGTCCTTATTGCAGCAGCTTATTACTTTATTCGGTAACATTCCCACTTATCCAGTAGACTAAAACAGCCCCACCTCTGACTCTGAATCTGTTCAAATCTGAAAGGTTATATTAAAATCTTGCAAAGAGTAAACCGTGGCCACAATGGTAAACATTGAAAGAGAAACAAATCTTGTTCTGCTTCTATGCCACCAGTCTCTTTGCTGCTTCTTCAGCAGGCCAGGTATGCTCTTTGCTCAGGGCCTTTGTACTTGTTATTTTCTTTTTAGGATAAGTAGTCCCGCCACCCAGTATTCATAGAGCTTCTCCCTTATGTCTCTGTTCCAATGTTGCCTTTTCAAGGAAGCCTTCAAATGATCACCTTATATAACTGACACATTCCTACCCCACTCTGTTACCCTCTACCGCACTCCTGTTTTTGTTTTTAACACCCAACTCCACATGACATGTTTGTTTATCGTCTGTCATCCCCACTGGAATACAAGCTATATGAGAGCAGGGGGTTAATGCTGTGCTCCTTGTTTTATCTCTGATGTCTGAAACAAGGCCTGAGCTATGATAGATACATATGACAAAAATTTTTAAATGAAACCATGATTACATGCAACAGCATATTATTGATAGGTTTACCTTCCAGAAGAGAGAGCAGCCACATCCTTATCGTATCAAAAGTGAGAATTGTCAACAAAAGGAAAAACAGTCAAAGATGTAATCAAAGATTAACACAGAGGAAAAGGCTTTTGCTATACACAGAGGCAACAGAGAATAGTATTAAATATTGTTTTAGAAACAGTGACTGGGCAGTGAAGTGCAGTGTTGATTAAGGTAAGAAGTTGCGGTAGAGAAAAACACTGTCAAATTGGAATTGTTCTGTGGTCTGGGAAATAGTCAAGAGGCAGTATTTTTCCATTACTTTACAGTTTGGGATCTGTAAGTATAAATCTTTACAGTCTATGTGTTTAAAATACTTTGTTTGCATTTTGAAGTAACTCTTTAACTATATGTTGAGTATATCTGACTGTGAATGTAGATCATCCTATTAGTTTATCCTTTATCTTAATAGCTGAAAAATATTAATTATAAAATATAAGCTTTCTAACAGATTATATTTTTTATTGCCAGCTTAAATTTAACCAAAGAAGATACAATTCCTTTTTTCCTTTTAGTTCTTATAAGACAATATATGCAACTGGTTAAATGTTCCAACACATCTTTTCTTACTGAAGGCTTTGGCAGATTGAAAGTCCTCTTATTAAAGTGGCTATGTGGCTTTCGGGTTAAGGTGACCCATTTTTGTTTCCTTGAGATGCCACCAAAACTATAATAATGAAAATTGTTTTTAAGCATCAACATATAATGATGGAGAGGAAAAAAAGAATAGCAGTAATATTTTAGAAGCTAGAAAGCAAATGAAAAAGTGATAATAGACATAGTGCACCCAGAAAAACTAAATTATTAACTGGGTGTGGAAAAATGGAAGCCAACCTGATTTGTACTATGGAATCCTCAAGAACTGGGAGTGTGAATTATCTTTGGAGGAGGAAAAGTACATAAATGAAGAGGACTGTCTGAAAGGTTTCTCTGGATCCCTTCTCGTGCTCTATGCCACTGGATGGACACCCCATCCCTACCCTGGCAGGACACTGGAAACATATTCTCTAGAGAGGAGAGAAAGTTTCTGGACTCAGGATACAGGGGAAATGGGATGTGGGGGGAGAGTGGGGTTGGGTGACTGCCTACTAAGTGATGAATGGAGAGTTCCCTAGTACTCTATTTTCATTTGTTTCCCAGAGTACTGGCAGCCAAACCTTCCCCTTCAGGCAGGAGACTGGAAAACTCTTGTTTGAGGAATCTACCAGCCAAGAGTAGAGACACAAAGGTAGTGATATTAGGAATTCCATCTAGGTGGGAGTTCAGCACAAGGATTCCATCTGTATGCTCTAAGCTTTCAGACTGACTTTTAGTCTCACTTAGTCTGGATAAAGACAAATTATCTCTCAATTACCAGACATCAGAGAGAAGGTCTCTTAGGCCAGTGACAGAGAACAAATGGGGGAAAGGAAACTAGGAATAAACAAACACAGTTCAAGAAGGGCTAACCTCCCCCCCACCCCCGCAAAAACCTCTTACCAGTTTCCCCAGAGATAAAAAATTTTCTATGAAATAAGGACAGATGCTTTATAAGGAACATTCCTATAACAATGTAAAAATGTTAAAATGCTGATATTTATAGTCAACTGGAAATTACGTTCCTTCCAATTATTTAAACTTTTAGATGTCAGGCCCCTCTTCCATTGTCCTTCACCATCATTTCACCAAGTACAGAACAAGCTAGATGTAGCTGACCAGTAGATCTGTAGACTATTTAAATAGTTGCTTAGTAATGGCCTTTATTTCAGCCCTCATTTCAAACTCGTCCACCCCCGAATGATTTCCAGAGACTATTCAAAATTATCTTTTCTGACTGCTTTCCAAAACTGATTCTAAAGTTCCAGGATGTAAGCAGAATAAGAGCATGCTGTCAAAAAAAAAAAAAAAAAAGCATGCTGTCTCACTATATATAGTACTGGGGTTTCAGTCATTCCTAGATAAACCTTTAGGAATTAGGAAGATTGAATTATTGGGACTTTCAAATGTGTCCCTTTTATTGGATTAGAAAATATAAGCCAACAGTAGATGAGTGACATTTTTCCTGTGTGACTGTCTTCTCTCTCCAGCAAAAGATCATTTCTGATTCCTAGGTTTACTTTAAGAGAGCAGAGCTTTTCTAGTGGCAGATAATTAAAGATTCACTCTTAGGAATCAGGATTCATATAGTGTATGTTTATCATCTTCTCACCTGACAATCATTGATTCTGCCAAAGGGCCAAAGTATTTAAAGAATAACGTTACAGAGAAATTCCAGGAATTGTCAGTCAGTCGTGCTATTTCTTTTCAGGGATTTTCATTTCAGTCTAATACTTATTGTATAATTTTAAATGTAGCGTTACTAGAAATTTACTGTTTACTCAGGGAGGCACACAGAAAAAGTTGGAATCTGTTGTTCTCACAGGAGTGATATATTCTGATTGTAAGGTGATTAAAAATAATTTGAGGATAAATTCTTACAATTTACTTTAAAAACAACAATGAAGTGCAATGGCAACCCACTCCAGTATTCTTGCCTAGAGAATCCCTTGGACAGAGGAGCCTGGTGGGCTGCTGTCCATGGGGTCGCACAGAGTCGGACACGACTGAAGTGACTCAGCGTGCACAGCATGCATGCATGCTTCTTTTTACTTGTAGGAAGCCTAGTTGAAAGATAGAAGGATGAATTGAAGCTGAGAAGATGGTAAACATGTATTAATGACTGAAAATAATTCTGATTGATCGAAGAATAATTATAGTAAACGTTATTTTCTGGCATATTAAAAACAGTATTTGAGAGGAGGATGCTGATAATCACAAAAAATGCAAATTAAAAGAAGTACTATTTTTTACCTACTGGAATTGCTTAAATGCCCAAATTCTGGCAAGATTAAGTATTGATAAAGATTGGGGGATTGCTTCCTGGGACGCTCCTGACGCAGCCAGCCACCCTGGGGATAACTTGGAAGGATCTATTAAAACAAAGTGTTTGGTCTGCCCCCAAGAAACAACCAGCTTTTGTTCCAAAAGAGGTATATTGAAGGAGATATACTACAGGAAAATATCTACTAGTGAAAATTTGGAAACATAAATGTTCATCAGTAGAGGACTGCATGAATAAAGTATTGGCATGTATGTGCAGGGAAAGAATATATAGCACAAATGAATAATAATATGTTTCAACATCAGCTTTAAAGTATGTCAAGTGAGAAAAGCAAGCTGCAGCCTGAGACCATTTAAAATTTTAAAAACAAAACATTACATATATTTTAAAATCTTATGTATATATATGTAGAAATATTAAACAAAAGCTTAGAAGGTACACAGCAAGCTCAATCAGTAGTAGTTGTCTCCAGGATGGCAAAAAAGGAGTCTTAAGATGGGGCTAGCTTATCAAGGACAGAGAGACTTTAGTTTTACCTATGTAAAATTCTTGTGGTTTCCGTCTTTTTATTTAAAAGATTCTATAGTTGTGTTTTATTTTCACAACTTTCTTACAGGTGTAATTTTTTTTAAAAAGGAGGCAAATGTGTAAAAATTTTAAAGCATTAAGTGTAGTGAGGAAAAGTGGTTTCTACAATTAGCCTTTGTTGCAGTTTTTCTTAATTTCAAAATATAAAGTATTATAAGGAAGTACATAATTGCTATAGAAAATTTAGAAAGTGTAAGCATAAATAAGCACCAGTACTCTACTGAGAGGGAATTACTGTTAACGTCCGGGTGTGTAGTATTGTATATCTTTTCAGAATTCTGTATTTTAATACTGTATACAGTGGTTTGTTGTTTTAAATACAGAATCACACTGGTTTTACTTTTTTTTACTTGCTCTTATTTTAGACGTCTTTACCGATCAATAAATATGTTCTAACTCCATCTCTGCTACTAGTAACTCACTCTTTTTTTTATACCAACTATGTTTTGTGGGGTTTTTTATATACAGTGATATATTTAGCAGTTACATAATATTTGTTCCAAGCACTGTTCTGTGTACTTTATATATACTATCTCATTTAATCCTTAGCAACCCTGTCATTGTTTAGTCGCAAAGTCATGTCTAACTCTTTGCAACCCCATAGACTGCAGCATGCCAGGCTTCCCTGTCCTTCACTGTCTCCCTGAGTTTGCTCAAACTCATGTCTGTTGAGTCAGTGATGCCATTCAACCATCTCATCCTCTACTACCCTCTTCTTCTTCTGCCCTCAGCCTTTCCCAGCATCAGGGTCTTTTCCTCCCTGCAGGTAGATACTGTTATCCTGTATTTACTGGTGGAGAAACTAGTTTAAAAGGCCGGGTGACTTGCCGCAAGCACTTTGGCTCCAGAATGTATTTCCTTGACCTCTTCACTGTTCTGCTTCTTCAGTTTAGTTAGTCCTTTCAGCATATAAATGGGCCCTGAATGCCATGCAGCCATCATACTTCCACTCGCTGGGTTTTTGCTCTTCCTCTCTCGTAGACCCTGTCATACTTTTTTTATCCTCAGTCCTCCAGTATCTCTTCTCCAAGAACTGTCAACTGATAACCTTTCTTGCCATTTTATTAACTACTAGAAACACCCACCACAATATCTTCCTACCTATCTACATTCACTCAATTATTCTGTCTCATCGTTAAGAGTAAAAGCCAGTCCTTCTAATTTGTGCACACATACCATGCCCTTTCTCCTACAGACTGTCATCTTTTGAGTAGCGCTCTCCTGCTCAACATCAGATTTTCTACTGGATTTTCTTGTGTTTTAAAACATCTTTCTTATGTACATTTGGAAGGATATTGACAATTCTTAAACGTAGGTGCAAGTCTCAGGTTATTTATTATGCTATTCTTTTCATTTCTCTATGCATAAAAGTTTTCATAATAAAGAAGCTGTGGGAGTCCTTTTCTTGACCCCACTTCCCTCTCAAGCTATCACTTCTTTCCTCTTCTTTCTTTTATAGTATAACTTCTCAACTGCATTGTCCTTATTCACTCTAAATTCTTCCCTCCCCTTTTTTCTTGGACCCCACTCCAGTCAGGCTTTTGCCCCTGACACTTCACTAAAATATCTTTTAATAAGATAGTTACCATGTTGCTAGATCCGGTGGTTAAATATTCAGTCCTCAACCATCAGAAGTGTATAATGCAGTTGATCACACTCTTCTTCATGAAACCTCTTCTTAATCCCTTAAACTCTACTACCTGGGAGCCTTTTAGAAAAGCTGAATGTTAAACACCACCTCGTATCTACTGAATTGTAGGCTGCATTTTAACAAGATCCCTAAGTGATTCTAATCATTAATCATTCTAAAGTTTGAGAATCATTACTTTATATTCTCCTGATTTCCCTTCTCCTTACTATCTGTTCCTTCTCAGCTAGTTCTTCAACTCCTTAACCTCTCTAAACATTGAAATAGTCCTTTGGTAATCTCATCAAGTTTCATGACTTAAAATACCATCTAATTTCCATTTCTATGGCAGTCTCCAGCTAATTCATTTCCTCTGAACTCCAGACTGTCATATCTAACTGTGCTTAACATCTCTTGATTGTCCAATGGACATCTCAAATGTAATGTGTCTGATTCTGAGGTCCTGATCTTTTTCCTCAAGGCTGCCCTTCCTGCAGTCTTTTCATTGCAGTGACTGGAAGCTCTCTTCTTAGGCTGCTTATATCTGACATTTTGTTCCTAGTCTTTGACATCTTTCTTTTTCTTGTACCATACTGCCAATCTATTAATCAGCTCCAGTTATCTTTATCTTTAAAGTATATATAGGATCTTACTCTAATGGAAGAAAGAGAAGAAGAATTAAAGAGTCTCTTGGTGAAGGTGAAAGAAGAGAGTGAAAAAGCTTAAAACTCAACATAAAAAGAAAATAGTAACTAAGATCATGGCATCTGGTCCATGGCAAATAAATGGGGAAACAATGGAAACAGTGACAAACTTCATTTCCTTGGGCTCCAAAAATCACTGTGGACAGTGACTGCAGCCATGAAATTTAAAAGACGTTCCTTGGAAGGGAAGCTATGACAAACCTAGACAGTATATTAAAAAGCAAAGACATCACTTTGCTGACAGATATCCGTATAATCAAAGCTATGGTTTTTCCAGTAGTCATGTATGGATGTGAAAACTGGACCATAAAGAAGGGTGAGCACTGAAGAATTGATGCCTTTGAGTTGTGGTGCTGGAGAAGACTCTTGAAAGTCCCTTGAACTGCAAGGAAACCAAACCAGTCAATCCTAAAGGAAATCAACCCTAAATATTCATTGAAAGGACTGATGCTGAAGCTCTAATACTTTGGTCACCTGATACAAAGTGCTGATTCATTGGTAAAGACCTTGATGCTGGGAAATACTGAAGGCAGGAGGAGAGGGGTTGACAGGATGAGTGGTTAGATAGCATCACCGACTCAGTGGACATGAATCTGAGCAAATTCCAGGAGATGGTAAAGGGCAAAGAAGCCTGGCGTGCTGCAGTCCATCCATGAGGTCATAAAGAGTCAGACACGACTTAGCGACTGAACCTGCAGCAAGAATCTCACAGCTTCTCATCACCTATTCTGCTGTTACCCTGATTCAGGCCACAGTTACCTCTTGCCTGGGTGAGTGCCTTACTTCCACCCTTACCCACCTTCATTGTATTCTCAACTTAGTAGCCAGAGTAGTCCTTTGAAAACTTCAGTCAGATTGATTATGTTGCTCTTCTGCTCCTCCAGTGTCTTCACATTTCATACAGAAAGGAAGCCAGAGTACTTCCAATAGTTCTTAGAATGTCACCACCACCTCCCTCCCCCCCCCCCCCCCTCCTGTTTTACTGCCTCTCTCAGCTCATTTGCTGCTCCTTGTGCCTCTTGCTCTCCCATCTAAGCCAGGTTGCCTTTGCTGTTTGTGGAACGCAGGAAGCACACAGCTGCCATGGGGTTTTGCCCTTGCTCGTCCCTCTGCCTGCTGTGTTCTTACCCCATATCTGTACGACTCTCCCCCTCTCTTCCTTTGAATCTTTACTCAAGCTATCCTTTGAAAAGAGACCTTCTCTGGCCTGAAATTACAACCCCCTGAAACTCAGCACTTTCTGTCTCCCACCTACTTTGTTACATCTTTTTAATATCTTCTGTACTAAAATGCAAGCCCCTTTAGGGTAGGGATTTTCTGCTTAATTTCCAAGACTTAGAACAATTGCTGTGTAGCACAGAGTGGGATTTCAATAAATATGTGTTAAATAAATGAAAGAAAGAATCTATGAAGGTAAACATTATCTCCGTTTTACATGTTAGAAATCCAGAGCTTCAGGAATTATGTCATGTATCCAAGGTCATACGGCTAGTAAGTGATACAGTTGGATCTCAGCCAGATTTGCACATTCACAACCCATGTCCTTTCCTCCTCACCTTTCTAGTCACAGCACTTAGGTCCTCCGAGCTTTGGTTTTCCCATCAGCCTAAGTGGCCTTATTGCCCTTTTGCTTGCCTCACAAAGAAATGCAAAGGTTATAAAATCAAATGATGTAAAAATATCCTGAGAACTTGAAAATACTTTACATGTACAGGAGGATGATAGTAATTCTTTGGTTTTTTTATAGAAGTTTTATAATTTTTGCTTTTAGTTTTAGTTCTTCCACCTACTTCAAATTAGTATGAAGTAAGGATTGAAGATATTTTTTTCCTTATGTGGGTATCCAATTGTTCCAGCAGCAGTGGTTGAAGTACCTATCGTTTCCCACATTTAACTGTCTTGCTCTTATAAACAAACAAGTACCGTACTTGTGAGTTTATGTATTTGAGCTTATGAACGCTATTCTAAGAACAGCATAGTTTTTGCTGTTCCATCAATATCGTGATATTCCATGTTTACAGTACTCCCACTTAGTCTCTTCAGGCCAGTGGTATACTTAAATTATGATGAGAGTATTTTCCAAAGAGAGATTATACCCTCTCTAATGTAAGTCCCAGCCAGGAAACAGGACATGCAGATATCATATTCATGGACTAGAAAACGCTGTATTATTAAGATGTGTATTTTTTCCAAATTGATCTATAGAATCTATAGGTTCAGTACAGCCCCAGTCTCAGCAGGATTTTGTTATAAATTCACAAGTTGATCCTAAAACATATATGGAAATACAGTGGCAAGAATAGTCAGTTCTAGTCAGTCAGTTTTGAAAAAGAACAAAGTTGAAAGACATTTAATGTGAGATTCAAAACTTTCTATAAGCCGCCGCAGTAATCAAGACAGTGTAGTTATTAATGATAGATGTGTGACTCAACAAAACAGGAAAGAAAGTCTAGAAGTATATCTATTACGTCTGTGATCAGTAGATATTTTTTTTTTTTAACACCAGGATGCCAGGGCAATTCATGGAGAAAGGATAGTCCTTTCAAAAAATGTTACTGGAAATTGATTCTCAGTCCCCTCGGAGGAGGTTTGTCTTACAGCTTCACCATCAGCAGTCATCTTTTCTTCTAGAATTCCTCTCCGAGAATTCTGGCAGGATTCAGAATCCCCAGAATCCCCGTACCTTTTGGAACCCACCTCCTTATCCTCTTCCAGAGCCCTTTTCCTCTTAAAGCCCCCTTCCCCAGAATCTAGCTTTCACCAAAACTTCCTTCCTTTCAGTCTCCTCCTCCCCGAATGCTCACAGTAGGCCCACTCCCAAATCCCCCTCATCAGAGCTTTCACCTTACACCCCTTCTTTGCCTGAATTTCCCTCCACTCGGGGCTCCCTCTCCCCGCCGCCCCCCCCCCCCCCCACCCCCCGCCTACTCTCCCCAGAATCTTCCTCTCCTCAGAGTCCATGACCCCTGCACCCCCCTCCTTCAGAAGCTCCCTCTCCCCAATCCACTTTTCCCAGAACTGGCTCCCTAGAGCCATTTTCACAAAATCTTCATCCTGGGACTTCTCTGGTGACTAAGCCTCCTCGCTCCCAATGCAGGGGGCCTGTGTTCCATCCCTGGTCAGGGAATTAGATCTTGCATGCCACTACCAAAGAACACGCATGCCACAACTCATGCACAAGGAAAAGCAGAGATCCCATGTAACTAAGACCTGGCACAGCCAAATATTTTAAAACAAACAAAATGTTACCGGAACAACGGTATATCCAAATAGGATAAATAACTAGCCCTTTTCTGGCACAAGATGTGAATATTCATTCAAAATGGATCAAAGGCCTAAGACTAAAAGCTGAACATCTAAAACCTCTAGAAGAAACATAGGAGAAAATCATTGTAGCCTGAAGATAGGTAAAGATTTCTTATGACACAAAAATTAAGAACCAGAAAAGAAAAAAATTAATAAATTAGACTTTATCAGAATTTAATACTTTTGCTTTTCAAAAGACACTGTTAAGAAAATGAAAAGACAAGCCACAGACTTGAAGATAATGTTTGCAGGACACATTATCTGGTAAAAGAATTATATCCAAAGCATATGAAGAACTTAATTATAAGACAACTTAATTATAAGACAAACTACCCAATGAAAAAATGGGCAAAAGATTGGAATACTTTATTAAAGAAGATGAAAGAATGGCAAATAAGCACATGCAAAGATCCTCAACATGTTAGACATTACAGATAGGGTACCACTACACACCCACTAGAATGCTTATAATCAGAGTCAACAAAGCAATATTTGCAAGGATGCAGAGTAACCAGAGCTCTTACATGTTGCTGGTAAGGATCTTAAATGGTGCAACCACTTTGGCACGTTCTTTTCAAATTAAAATTAACCATATGAGCAATTCTAATCTCACTGACTTCCCAAAAGAAATGAAAACAAGTCAGCAACAAAAACTCATACATGAATGTTTATAGATAGTATCTTATTCATAATTGCCAAAAAACACAACAACCCAAATGTCTGACAACTAACTGGTTAAGTTATGGTATATCTATCCACTCTAATACTGTATGCAGCCAGGGTGTGAGTCTCCAAATCATGCTGAGCAAAAGAAGCCAAATGATTTTGTTTATGTAAAATTCTAGGAAAGGTAAAGCTAATTGCTAGTAATAGAAATCATTATCAATGGTTGCCTGAGCCTAGGGAGGTACCGTTAATTGTAGAAATGTATGAAGAAACTTTCGGGGTGATGGATATTCTTCACCTTGATTATGATTGTTCTTTAGACAATTATACATATGTGTCTGCCAAAAACTCTTTAAACTGACATAGTAAATGGGTACATTTTGTGTTGTATACTGGTTACACCTCTCCATAAATTAGATTTTTAAAGTGAGAGAAACTGAAAAATCTAAGTAAAAATTGAATTTGGGCCACTGTAGAATGCAACTGAAAAATGTGTGATCTCCACTTACTAGGGACTTTCATCATTTTAATGTGGTAAATGATTACTAACTACATAAGACTGGCAGAGTGGCATTCCCTGAAGTTTTGCTCACCTTCCACACTGATTATGAGGGATGAGGAAAACATCAAACTAGAATGGAGACTGGGATTTGAAACTCTATTTGGATAAAATAACACCTTGTCACTACCATCGCGCATTCTAGTCCAATCAGCTGCTAACAGTTCTCCGTTGGTGTCAGAGGAGAGATTCATCTTGCTGTGTAAAGACTGATGAACTTAATTCAAATTGTGTAGCATTAGATCAAAGAGGACTGAAATGCTAATGTGTCTGTAGGTCAGTTGCTTGATTTTAGAAATAACTGAAAGTGTAAGAAAACAGCAAACGAGTGAGAGACACTTGAGGCTTTTATAAATAGACCAGACTGATAATTTAGGCAGATGGTGTAGGCACAGTATTTGAATCTCAGCAAAGTATTTGACTAAAATCTCTCATGATATTCTTGAGGATAAAAAGAGATGTATAACACACATGAAGAATTTAACTAGGTTCATAATTGTTTAATTATCATACCTGAAGTTCTTACGCAAGGAGAGTTTTGTCCTGGCTCTTCTCTTGAATATGACTAGCATATATTTATACATTACTTAGATGAAGGCATCATTCGCAAGCTGATAAACTCATTTTTTAGTGAAAACTAGAACTTTAATGAGCTACAATTACAGGGCATGTCTCAGGACTTCCCTGGTGGCTCAGACAGTAAAGAATCCGCCTGTGATGCCAGAGACCTGGGTTCAGTCACTGGGTTGGCTAGATCCCCCGGAGGAGGGCATAGCAACCCACTCCAGTATT
Organism: Odocoileus virginianus; assembly: GCF_023699985.2. Lineage (NCBI taxonomy): Eukaryota > Metazoa > Chordata > Mammalia > Artiodactyla > Cervidae > Odocoileus > Odocoileus virginianus. The sequence goes on from NC_069674.1 coordinate 14,425,979, forward strand.
CTTGCCTGGAGAATCCCCATGGAGAGGAGCTTGGCAGGTAGCAGTCCGTAGGATCATAAGGAGTCGGACACGCATGAGCAACTAAGCACATGTAGGCCATGTATGCAAAATACGAAATCTTATTCAAGTCCAGAATAGAGAAGTACACAGATTTTGGATAAGGGAAATGGTTTTGTGGAGCCATGCAAGAACAACAACTCTCTAGGGCTATAGTTGAATATAATTTTAATAGGAGTCAGTAGAGTGACTGTAGCTGCCATAATAACAGTGGCTGATTTAATAAACATTTTTTTCCCACCATAAGGAAAATGAAAGGAATTTGGGTTTTGTTTTGCTTTTTCTGTTTTTTGAGATTGCAAAAGTAAGTGACATCATGCAGTATTTGTCTTTCTCTGACCTGTTTCATTTAGCATAATGACTTCGAGATCCATCCATGTTGTCATAAATGGCTGGATATCCTTATTTTTTATGGCTGAATACTATTGCTTTGTATATGGGTGTGTGTGTGTTAACATTTTCTTTATCCATTGATGGACACTTAAGTTGTTTCCATGTCTTGGTTGCTATGAATAATGCTGCAGTGAACATGAGGGTGCAAGTGTCTTTGAGATCCTGAGTTAAATATTTTTGGATATATATACCCCAATGTGGGATTGTTAGAGCGTATGGTAATTCTGTGTCTAATTTTTTGCAGAACCTCCATTCTGTTTTCCATAGCAGCTGTACCAATTTATAGTCCCACCAACAGTACATAAGGATTCCCTTTATCTGCTCCTCGCCAACACTTGGCATTTCTTACCTTTTTGATAATAGCCATTATAACAGATACGACATGATATTTTGTTGTGGTTTTGGTTTGCATTTCCCTGGTAGTTAGTGGTGTTGAACACCTTTTCATGTATGTACCTGTTAGCCTGTCTGTATTTCTTCTTTGGAAAAATGTCTGTTTTTAAAAGTTGATTGAGTTTTTGGTTACTGAGATGTGAGTTCTTTTTATTTTTTGATATTCCCTATAGATCCATGATTTACATATACTTTCTCCCCTTTGGTAGGTTGCTTTTTCATCTTGGTGGTGGTTTCCTATGTTGTGCAGAAGCTTTTTAGTTTGATGTCAGGGCATCATAGTATGGTCTAAAAAGAACGCTGAAAAATTGAATCTTGCATAAGACCTTGAAAGAAACAGCATAGAGAACAAATTTTACTAGCTGATGTGCCAGCTTCTTAAGGTTAAATTGATTCTGTAGGTGGATACTTTTCTTCAGGAAAGGAGACTCCTAACAGAAACCTATCAAGAGCATGATATTCATTTAGTTTATAACATGTTTTTTTCTTTCCTACTACCTTTATGGACTTCCTTGGTGGCTCAGACGGTAAAGAATCTGCCTGCAATGGGGGAGACCTGAGTTCGATCTCTGGCCTGGGAAGCTCACCTGGAGGAGAGCATGGTAACCAACTCCAGTATTCTTGCCTGGAGAATTCATTCCATGGACAGAGACGCCTGGCAGGCTTCAGCCCATGGGGTCACAAAGAGTCGGACATGACTCAGCGACTAAGCACTACTTTTATAAACTTAGAGGGTTCTTCTTAGCATCTTTGAAAGGTTAGAAGGAGTTCCAGTGTAACTGTCCTATATAATGGATAGACTTTTGTATCATCGATAGACTTTTGTATCATCTATAGCAAAGTCTGTTTATTCTTTTTTTTTTTAGTCCTTTTATTCTTGTTCCCTTCCTTACCCTCAACCAGTTATTGTGGGGTGTGGCATCTTACATTGTAACTGGTTGATGCTTAAGGAAATCATGGTTTAGGGTCAGCCTATATCTAGAATATTATAGGGATTGAGTAGGGATTGAGGTATGATACTCATCCCTTTTTTCCAGCTGAGGAGTTTGAGTCTCTCCTCTTTCCAACCTTCCATTATATAGACCAGGATTTCTGCTCTTTTGCTGCTCTTGTTATAGAAGTGTTGCAGAAACAGTTTATTAAATAAGATACAAGTTAGTAGAGCAATTTCTAAATGATAAAAGACTACACATGGATAAAGTAATATTAGTTCAGGTTGCAGCTGTATGCAACTTTGACCTATAATAGATTTATGCTGTTTATGATTATATATCACTAGCTCAGCCATTATATTTATATCTTGTTAGTTATCTAGTACTTTCCTGGTCAGAAATTTTCTCTCTTCAACCCTCTAGTTACATTTCTATCTACATTATTCTTGGTGTATTTCTTTGTATCAAATTTGTTGAAAAGATTGAGACTATCCATCAAGAATACCTATATCTTCCCATCTTGTAACTTCATCATGCGTCTCTATTTTCATATGTACCACCCATTTGTTGTTGTTGTCTTTAATTTCAAAGGAGACAGGACCTCTTTCCAGAGACCACACCTTTTCTGTGTACTAAATACTAAGAAGTCCCAAACTCCACCACCAGTATCTCGACCTATCCACTTTTCTTTCTGATGAGGATAAGGTCTCCCCATCTTGGAACAGCTTTTGATTGACTCATTTTTCTCCTTTTGAACCTTTCTATGTCACTGCAGCACTTTTCAAGCATATGAGGCCTATAACTGATAACCATGTTTTCTTTCGATGCAAGAGTGAGTGTGATGTAGCATATCAAACTCTCAGCCTAAAAAATCATGAAGATAGGATAATTTCAGATTGTGATAAATGCTGTGAAGGAAATAAACAGTATAATATAAGAGTAATTGGAGGAGAAGGAGTTGGCTTTGTATAAGCAGTAATTTTAAATAAAAATGTTGTCTGAGAAAAAATTTCAAAGTTTTGATCTCTGGATGAGGAAATTGAAGATGAGAAAGCATAAATAATTAAGTTAATTATTTGCAAATGTTTTCTTTTTAACAGTGTTCATTATATAATTTTGATTATATCATTTGAATTTTAAAGTCTTACTTCAAGGCAAAATTTATTTCCTAATAGTCATCGTTAGATTCCAGAAGTCTCATGTGTCTGTTCTTCCTACAGTTAAATGAAGAAAAATAACCTTCACTAGGACATTATATTTATCTCATTGTTGTTGATTCAGTGTATATGTATTGAATATTTACCACATGCCAGGCATGCTACTAGGCACTGGGGATAAACAGAAACAAACCAGACACAGCTCTTTCCCTCAATAAACTCAACTGAGGCAGTTTTTAGGGGTAACAGATGATTTAAATTTATCATTGACTTTGAAATAGATTCACTGTGTCTGTTACAGTAGAAAGTTCCTCACTAGTTTTAAGAAGGTATTTTAAGAACATATAATACAACATTTAAAAGTGATTTTATTTTATCAAATGGAGTTTATATTCCAAATAGAAAGTGAACATAGGTGAAAAAAAGCAAACAAACATGAATCAAACTGTTACAGTAATTACTATATAATTGAACAGGGGAAAGATCACTTCATTTATGGTTGAGTCTTGGGAAAATGTCACTTAGAAGTCAGAACTATATTCAGTCTTAAGGAATAAGTCTGATTCAGTGGAGAATAGAATGAAAGCTAATTTGGTGTAGGAGGGGAGCACTGATCACAGAGATGGGATTAAATACCAAGGTATACTTAAAGGACCTGGATAAATAGGCGTGACTGGAGTAGAAGGTTTGTATTGGTAAATAGTAAAAGATAAAGCAAAGTCATTCAATAGAAAAAAAGATTTTGGTTGTACCATAATAGTAATATGTTCCTAAAATTCTCAGTTCACTTGTAGCCTATTTTACTGTTTCTTCTATAAAGGGATTATCACAATGTGAAGTTTGCAGTTGTATCATGATTCTAAATAAATCTTTGTTTACACCCCTAAATGTGTTCTATAGATACTGAGGCCAGAGTCGTTAGCCCTCCTCAGGTTAAAATGATGTTTTGTTTTTCAGTTACTTACACGCCAAGTCAATCATCCACAGAGACCTCAAGAGTAATAGTATCCTTCCTGAACTTGTCTGCGAAGTTTGAAAACATCCTGACCTTTTCTCCTGCATTTTATCTTCACATTATGTAAAACCAGTTTTCACGCTGAGTTCAACAATACACTGTAAAGGGAATCAATAAGTGGGTTTGCACTAGAGGGTAGTAACACACGATACTACAACCTGCTTTTGGTTTTTGAACAGCTAACCATTGCAAAAAAAAAAGTCTATTAAGTCCTTATGATAGTAGGACTATGATTGCTTGTTTATGTCCTGTAAGCACTATAACATGCCTAGTTCTGTAGCTATCTACTAGCTTCTTTCAGTGCCCTGACTTTGTTCAGTGGTCGTTGAGATGTATTTGATGGCTCTACATTATATAACAGTGAGGTGAGGAATACATAACGTTTCTTCTTCCTCCATAAGCCCAGATTCAGATCTGATCTGCCAAGTGCCTCAATGCCAGTGTTGAGCTTTATAGCCTTTCTAGCAGTGCCAGAAGGAGATTTGGGCCTCTTCTACTAAAATCCAATGGGGAAGTCTCAAGGTCTCCCACAAACTTAGGAAAACAGCGTACCTCATCTTACCACGTTTCAAGCACCAAAAATCCTAAAAGCAGGTCATACAGTTCAAATAACACTATTTTTAAAGCATACTTATTAACTTTAAAAGAAAATGCGAAGTACTATACTTCTTTTTAAAGAATATCATAGTAAAGAATTGTGGAAATTATATTGCATACCTAAAATCTTCATAATGCTTGCTTTGATAGGAAAATGAGACCTGTTGTTTTCCTTTACTTACTACACCTCAGATATTTTTCTTCATGAAGACCTCACAGTAAAAATAGGTGATTTTGGTCTAGCCACAGTGAAATCTCGATGGAGTGGGTCCCATCAGTTTGAACAGTTGTCTGGATCCATTTTGTGGATGGTAAGAATTGAGGCTCTTTCTCCATTAATTAAATTTTTGGCCCCTGAGATGCTGTTATTAGAAAGTCATTGAAGATTTCAACTATAGTGTTCTCATAGTTCTCAGTATTCACAAAAGCCAATGTTGATCTTATTTTGTTATAAATAGACTTTAATTTTATCTTTAGATAGAATATGATGGAACCAGCTTCAGTATATCTTAAACAAAAGAATGTATCTTTTATAAGCACTGCTTAAGTTTTATATAGAATTGTCTCTCTAAAATATTTTGTGTTTAGAATGTTCTATGTATGCTGTTTCAAAAAAAACAAGTATGTAATTTAAAAGTAGGTGTGATCTGCAGCCATTATTAAGGTTTCAATAAAAGAGCTACTCTTTTTAAGAATAAGAGACTGTTTCACAATCTTATTTAAGCCTAAATTGGAAAGTTACTTTAGACTAGAAAGAACGGTGTAATTATGGGCAGCTGGGAAAAGAAAAAGAAAAATGAAAGGTAGATTTTTAACACTGTCAGCCTTGTGTGCCCTGCATAGTTCCTTCTTGTTCTTTCTTTATTCCTATTTCTGCTTTGTGGAAAAGAAGAAAGAGAAATTATAAGAAGAGGGAACTAAAACTTTTGTTCAGTTCCTTTCAGCATGCTGTGAAAAGGGCGGTCATAGGGCTTTTCTTAAGCCAGCTCTTCTCAGGGGGGTCCTTAAGACCCTTTAAGGTTTCCCAAGATCGTCCTGTGTGAGACTAGCTTTTTCTTCATACTGTTGAACACATCCCACAACAGATTGAATGCATAAGTAAATATGTGACTGTAGCTGGCTGCTGTTAAACCAGTCAAAAAGAACTACAGGGACTTAACTTCCCTGGCAGTCCAGTGATTAAGGCTCCATGCTTCTACACCAGGGGTCACAGGTTCAGTCCCTGGTGGGGAACCAAGATCCTGCATGCCTTGTGGCGTGGCAAGGGGGAAAATGGCGGTATTCTTCTTCTCAGTAAGCTTTGTTTTTGAAAATCTAGTTTTTTGTTTTTTTTTTTTTTTAAGGGGGGTAATCTGTCTTCACAGCTAATGGTTGTTTTATAATTTAATAAATGTTTTAACAGTTCCTCAGTTAAGTTTTAATATGATCAATATCCTCAGGTATAATCCACATAAACAAACGCTTCTTGGGGTCCTCCATAATTTTTAAGACTGAAAAAATTCTTAGACCAAAAAGTTTGAGAACCTGTGCTCCAAGTTGAATACAGGATGTTCCAAAACGATTAGTGCAGTTTTATGTTTTGAATAACTGAACCTGCAGTAAAACTTTGGGACACCTGCTGGAAATAGCAAAACTGCAAGGGCTTTCACGCATTTGCCTGAATTCCCTGAACTTATCTGTAGCAGTTCTAAGAAGAGGATTCTGAATTAGTCACGATAAGCCTGGGGTTAAATTTGGCTATGATTTCTTATAATAACTGGCATTAGAGTGAGTGGCAAGGTAGAACGGGGTTGGCATTGGACTTGGAGTCCAGAGGTCTGTACTCTCGTACTTTTGACTCTAAACCTGCCTGTTTCTTGACCTCCTCCAAGTCGTTCCATCTTTAACACTGGGTTGAACTAATGGATTTTGAATGCCTTTTCTGGGATCTACTAACTAGAGCTAGCTATATTTTTCTTTAATACATGTTTGTTTTAATAAATAATTAAAAACAAGCTAATTAATCATTGTAATCTGGATCTCAGACACCTTTAAGGCATACACCTTGTAACAAAGATAACAGGTTATCCTGGGAGGGGGTGAAATTGCAAAATCTACAATTATAAAGAAACAGTTGATACATGTTTTAAAGGTGTGTTTATTTTAACTAGTGTGGGAAAGTTAGGCTCAGTCAAGTCTTCAGGTTTGTCCTTTTCCAAAAACCTTAGATTATACAGTTTATGGACTATTATACATTGTTTTATATTTTCTTTTAATTTCTTTTTTGTTGATACCTGGGCAGATGGGTTCATCCATTATTCCACCAAGCTGAGTTTTAAGACAAGAGATTAGTCAGTAGTACACTTAAATGTTGAGTAAAATCCTTTTGAGTTGATTCTGCCTTCATAAACAGAAACATCCATAGACTAGGAGAGAAGAGCTTGGTCAGAACCAAAGGTTAGGTAAGTCCCTGAATTATTTACAGTGGTAGTCTCAATCTTGCTTTATTTATATCTTAAATAATAAAACCTTTTGTGAAAATTTTCATGTTACTAAGTTAATTGAGGATAAATCATGCATTTCTTATAAATAGATCACATATGACTTTTCATCAAACCATCTACCAACAGTAGTGAAGTAAAGCTAAATTTCAAGAAGGCAGTTCTTCAACTGTTCCTCACAGAAATTGCATCCTGGCTTTGAAAATTATGTCTGTATCATAACCAGCCTCTTAATAATCTGGCTTGTTGATTGCTTCACAGTTGTATGGGGTTTATTTTGCACTGTACTACCAAGAACGGTTATCAAGAAAATACATGACAAAACCAAGTGGATGGACCCCTCACAGCACCCTCACCCCTCCCCATCCTTTACTCGCATCTGGATCTCCCATACATCTTTCCTCAGTGGTTTTCAGCCTTGGTGGACATTAAAGTCATCTGGGGAGCTATAAAAACTAGCAGTTGAAACTGATACCATCCCTAGACTCTGATGGTGTATTACTGAGCTAGTATGTACTCTAGATGTAGAGAGTTGAAAGGCTGCACAGGTGATTCTGTTTTGCAGGTAAGACTGAGGAGTGCTGTTACTCCTTGTAAGATAGTCTGCCCTGCCTTACCCTGACCACTAACTGGGAATCTTGTTCCAGGTCTTTGGGCCATTTTTGCAGCTCATCTTGGTTTTGTATCAGACTCATGTTTTCACCAAGTCTTGTTACCCTGCAGTTTCTCTAATTTCTTCCCAATGAAACAGTACAGAAGATGCAAGGTGAAGGAACTCTTTAAAGCTAATAGTTAATCAGCCATTTATTGTATTACATGTAAATGGCTAATAATGAATCTAGTTGTAGACTATAGTAATTGAAATGTGTAAAAATATAGCAAATATGATTAGATCTGTATCTTTGCCCAAGAAGCAGCAGCCAAAAGAATCTTTATACCATTTTCTACTAAATCTACCTACTTTCTGTTGGTTTTGTTAATAAAGCATCCATGGCATAATTCTACTGCTTTTGGAGACAGGAAAGGCGTTGGAATGTATCAGTCTTGAAATTTTACCATGATTTTCTAACGTATGCTGAGATAAGGAGAATCACTTGTACCAATGGGAAAAACTGAAATTCTCAGGCGATTACCGTAGTGGTTATGCTGCTTTCAAATATCTCATAATGACAGGTCTAGGGTTTCTTTCCTGAGTCAGTAATGGAAAGTGGGAACTCACTCTTAATAGGAAAAGTAATGGGAAAAATTCAAGTGGCAGTAATGGTATTTTGTGTAGAAAGACGGCAGCTGTTAAAATTTTTTAAATCTTAATAATGTATATGGAATCTCAGTACTGCTTCTCTCAGTTTACAGAGCATTTATTTTTTGTTTATCTTTGATCAGTTTTCTTTCTTTGGCCATAAATAAGAGAATCAATTACATATTTTACATAGATTATTTAATGATAAAAACATTGTTCTGAGAATTATAATAGTTTGGTTTTCAGTCTTTATTTGGTTGATGTGAATTATAAGCAACAATATTTTTCTTTTTATGTTCTACCAGGCACCAGAAGTAATCAGAATGCAAGATAAAAACCCATATAGCTTTCAGTCAGATGTATATGCATTTGGGATTGTTCTGTATGAATTGATGACTGGACAGTTACCTTATTCAAATATCAACAACAGGGACCAGGTAAATATTCACCCATTTCTTGGGGTTAATTTTACTATTTGTCGAGAGGCTCCAATTCATTGTAGCAAAGAAGTCTTGGATCTCGGGTAGGCATGAAGTATAGAACTCTTGATCTTGGTTCCAGGTTTAGAACCTTTTGTTCAGTACTTTTGACAGTAATAGCAGCATGTAAGACCTTTCCTTGAAATACTTTACTTCAGTGTTGTAGTGGAGTGAACCGCTTGCTCTCCTGACTAGGAACTAGAGACACAGTGCTGGATCTGGGTCCTGCCTTGTGACCGTGGCACAGTACTGTAGCATCTGGGCTTAGGACTTTTACTCTGTCACAGATTGTGCAGTCAGGTCTGAGCAGGTACTCAGCTGTGAACTTCTTGATACCAAATCCTTTCAAAATTACTAAGCTTTCTCCCTACTTTTTAGATTTTTAAAGCTAGATAAATGAAAGGACTGTTATATCATGCTTTCATTTTTCTGTGATACGAATTCAAGTAGGAGGGAATTTTTTACTTCTCTCTTCCTAAGCTCCTCCTCTCTCTTGTCTTCCAAAGTGTCAGCATAGCCTCGTGCAGCTCTTTGTCATTTTGATCCCAGCCATGTTAAATTCACCTAGGCTTTTAACACTGGCCAAGAAAAATGAATTGTCTTTACTGAAATTACCTTATACACCTTAACATTTTAAAAGAGTGTGTGTGGGGGGGGGGCAGTGTATATGGAGAGAGATTGCAGCAGTTTTACTGTTAATATATTAGAAAACAATAGTTGACCATATAAACTTGGATTAAAATAGTATTTATACATTATACTGTGACTTGCATGTGAATCACCCGGATAATTTGTTTTAAAAATGAAGATGCTGGAGCAGATGCTGATTCAGTGGGGTGGGGTCCAGGCATCAGCATTTTAATGGGTTTACTGGGCGTTTCTAACACACATGGAGAATCACCAGTGTAAAGAGTCTTTAAAAAAGCATGAATGTTGTATGTGCTTGATCATAACCTCCCAACCTAATGAAATGCTAGTTTTTAATGTATAATGCTTCCTTTAGTAATTTTTTGGTTAGCAGTTCAACTGTTAATCTTTTTGGTAATAACTGAAGCTTTCTAAAGATATTGGGTAGCTTTCTCCCTAAGAATTTTTAACTATCATGTAATAACAGAGAAGTAATCTAAGTTGTCATATGCTTGTGTGTACTTATGGAATCACCGTATGACCCTAACTCAACAATGGCCTTGATTCTCTATCTTGAGGATTTTTTAAATGGCTACATTTCCACCTAAGTCAGTCTAAAACTAAATTTTTTTATTTGTTGTTTGGTCTTTCTAACTGCTTCATAGCTTTAAAATGTTGAATTATAGCTTTAAGTGTTAAAGAGAAATCTATGACCTGGCTTCTGATGATCTGATTCTTTTAAGCCTCCATGAAATTTAGATTCAGAGTGGGCTGAAATAGAAGCTAAAGAACATAATTGAAACAGTGTACTTACTGTCCTTGTGACAGATCCTAGATCACTGAGATGATTGATTCAATGGTGGCATTCTGAGGAGCACGATTGCCTCTAATTTACCAGCTTCATGTGGTCTGCCTGTTACAGTCTTATTAACTCAACCATCCAGCATAATACCCTGTGCCATGTTCAGTTTTCCTAGCCATACTGTTCTTCTAGACGAATCATGAGGGAATTTTAGTTTAGTTTTAGTTGATTTATCATGGAGATAAAAAACAATAAAAAATTACAAACCTAAGATCTGAATGAAATCTGTTTGTCAGTGAATAAGTTTGTTTTAATAAAAGAATAAAGTTATATTATGGAAATAAGTAGTAGTGTCTCCAAAATATGGAAAAAGCATCCCAGAGTTCTGCACTCATCCACTTCTTGGCATTTTAGGTGCTTTGTCCTCCATGGGAGTGTAATAAATGCTGTGCAAGGGCTTACTTCCCATGAGAGAAGTGAGTGACCAACAGAAGGGTAAGGCCTTTACTAGTTAATTCTTTCTGGTAGTATAGTTAGAGCCTTCTGGAATTTGCCAGTCTGAAACCAAGTGTTTGATAAAGAAAAAGGATATGAAAGAATTGTGTACTCTTCCCACCATCCCCATTCTACGTCATTACTTTCTTGTCTGCTGTAAGTGGCGCTTTTCATGAAACTCCCTCTTTTGAATCAGAAACTCTAGTCATCCTCAGTGAAGTAACCCCAGGTAGTGTTCCATCCATCTCCTTGATTTGATTTTTCTTTCTGTCTTTCTCATACTTTAATCTCCATGGCTCTCAGTAATCTCCATGGCTCTCAGATTGGACTTCTGTTTGAAAATCTAGGAATATTCTTTATTTTTTCCATGGGAGATGGTACAGCTGCTTCTTTACTGTGTAATGTAGGCCCATCCCCCCATATTCTCACCCCTCTGTAGTCTGAGGTGGCAGGTTTTGCCTGTAAATTCAGGATAGGACTGGTCAAACAGCCTGATGTGATGGCAGATGTTGGACTCACAATCTGCATGACTTGGCTACTGTACCTCTCTAGGTATCTTTTTTTTTTCAGTTATTAAAAATAAGAGATTGAACTAAAGAATTCCTTAAAGTTAACAAAGATCAGATTCTTTCCTAAACAGGCCTCTCAACTCCTGGAGGAATGACCATCCCTATATGACTTTGCCAAGTAGCATGCCTTTTATTTCACTTACACGAGTGCCAAAAGTCTGAGAAATTGCTTTGTCCTTTCCCCTCTCTTTATCATTCTGTTTTGCTGTCTAGTCACCCTATTCTTACCTCTTGCAGTGCGGCTTCGATACTAAATTGGGACTAATAACGTGCTCAGTTAAGCTAGGTATAGTGACTTTTTTTTCTCTTGGAGCAGAAGTGCTGTGTCATCTTAGAAGAAAATAACAGATAATGCTTATATTTCACATGAATTCCAGTTACTGCTGTATAACCAACCACCTGAAATGTAGTGACTTAAACTATCAATCTGCAATGTGGGCTTCTCTCAGTGTGGAAGGTTTCTCTCTATTTCACATGTTATTGGCTGTGGTCGGTTCACTGGCTGATAAAGGATCTACTTCCAAAATGGCTCATTTGCATACCTGAGAAGGTGTGACCAGTTAACCAGTTAGCTGTCAGCCGGAAGCTTAGTCATGGCCAAGGCCCAGGGGCCTCAGTTCTTCTCAACATGGGTCTTTCTGTGAGGACTTTTCACAGGAACCTTGGACTTTATCACAGTATGGTGGCTGGGTTCTAAGCCGCAAGATCTAAAGGAGACAGGAAATGACAAGTACCAGGGAATGATAACAAGTATTTTCTTGCTGTTGTTGTTTAGTTGCTAAGTCAGGTCCAACTCCTTTGTGACCCCATGGACAGTCTCCTCTGTCCATGGGATTTCCCAGGCAAGGATACTGCAGTCGGTTGCCATCTCCTTCTCCAGGGGATCTTCACGACCCAGAGATCGAACCTAAGTCTCCTGAATTGGCAAGTAGATTCTTTACCACTGAGTCTCCAGGGAAGCCAATAAATTACCAACATGCAAACTAGTTTATTTTAATAAAAAAAATTTGTGATGCCTACTGTATGGGATTTAGAGCAATACAAAGATGAGTAAAACATAGATTGTGCTCTCAGGGGAGTTCACAGTTCTGTTGAGGCAGTGCAGGAGGTGATGTTGAGGATGAGCAGATGCGTGCTCCAAGAAAACAGGAGTGAAGGGAGGACAGGGATACCAGGAGTGCAAGTGTAGATGTGTAGATTGAGGATGAAAGTAACCAGTCCCAGAATTGCAAACCAAGCTGTTAATTTTGTAGTGTAAGTGCCAGTTTAATTTCCTATCCATGAATTACATCCGGCAAAGACCTTCCCTTAAGTTTAAATCATTGCAAAGAATGTAATTTTCAGTGTATTATATTGACATTTCCAAAAAAAGCGATTATATCACTTCTAAATGTACCACTTAAAATCTAACTCATACTTTATTTTGATACTTACCATCATTACTTGTTTAAAAAATATAAAACCTCTTCATTAATTTTTGGAAGTTTCAGAACTTCCATGGCCATCCAGTGGTTAAAACTCTGTGCTCCCATTGCAGGGGACACAGGTTCTATCCCTGGTTGGGGAACTAAGATCTGCACAGTGCAGCCAAAATATGTATATATATGTATATATATACATACAAAACATGTATGAATGAATATTATAGAAATTTCTGCAAGTTTTACATGGCTCTTTTTTTGCTTTTAAACTGTTGAATATCTGTATTTTTCTTTCTCCAATGAATTTTTTTCCCCTAATGTAACATATTTTTATGCTTTGAAACTTCTTATTGATCACTCAAATTACATCTCTGCAACAAAAAATAGGGATTTTAATTTAAGATTTTTTTTTTAAAGTTGCCAGTGACCTTAGGCTCTGTTAACTTTTTAAATTCCAAATTATCTATTAACAATTATTAATATATATCTGATGAAAATAACATACAGGTTTTGATATATAGAAGCAGGTAAAATTTTATTGGAAATGTGTAATTTAATGAACAACATGGGGCTTTTGTCTTCTCTTCATCCATATATTTGTGAAAAATAAGACTTTTGCTAGAATAAGCTGGGACTTAGCATCAGTCCTTTTTCTAGTTTTATTTTTAAAGAAGTGCTGAGAAATATTGTTCAAATAAATATTAATAAGAGTATGGGAAAGTCAGAAGTTTTGTTACAACTGTATGCAGAGTTCAGCAGACCTCCCTCAGGTTCAGTAACTCTTTAAGTTTTACAGAACTCACTGGAAGTTGTTAATACTCACATGATGGTTTATTAAAACAAAAGGATACAGGTTAAAGTGAGCCACAGGAAGAGGCACATAGGGCAGAATCCAGGAGAGTGTCGCATATGGAGCTTCCAGTTGTCCTCTTTCAGTGCAGTTATGGCCAGTCCTAAGTTCTCCTGGCAGCCACATGTGACAGCATGCAGGAAGTATTGCCAGTCAGGGAAACTCACTGAAGTCTTGGAGGCCAGAGTTATTCTCAGGCCTCAGTCACATAGATACAGTTGGCCACCTTAGTTTTTAGCCCATGCAGAGATCAAACTGATACCATATAACTTAAAACCCTCTCAGTAAATCACATTGATAGAATAAGACTGTCTGACATGATCTTAGACTCCCAGGTAGACAAAGGAACTCTTATCGGGCAGGACATTCCAGGGCTCAGAGATTACCTTCCAAGTAGTGCTGGTGCTTAGTCGCTAATTCACTCCTCTTCCAGGGGATCTTCCCAACCCAGGGACTGAACCAGAGTCTTCTAGGAGCCAAAGGCAAAAGCCAACCCTCCCTGTGGGCAAGATTAATTCTTTACCATAACTCTGTCACTGGTTATTTGAACTCTTTCTATGGTGGTGGTTTAGTTGCTAAGTCTTGTCCAATTCTTGCAGCCCCATGGACTATAGTGTGCCAGGCTTCTCTGTCCATGGGATTTCCCCAGGCAGGAACACTGGAGTGGATTGCCATTTCCTTCTTTAAAATATATAAATATATGCATAGAAATACTATAGTTTTATTAAACTAAAAGTAATAGCAAGTTATTTGGAGAAGAGTCATTAAAATTGAATTTTGTATCTTTATAAAACCAATTATACTTCACTAGAATACTCTAAAAGTTGAATTTAATTTTCAAAAGAAAGCATAAGAAAATATGTATCTATTCTACTAGTTGATCACATAAAACCATCTTAAACTATTTCACAGGTCCCCAAAATAACAAGACTTGTCAACTTTCACACAGATTATATTGCTTGACCTACTTATTTCTTCTATTGAATTTCTTCTTGCTTTATTAAAAAAACAGAATTTAATTAATGTCAGTTAAGACAAAGCCATGAAAGATGCTCAGCATCACTCATTATCAGAGAAATGCAAATCAAAACCACAATGAGGTACCATCTCACGCCAGTCAGAATGGCCGCTGTCAAAAAGCCTACAACCAATAAATGCTGGAGAGGGTGTGGAGAAAAACACTGTTGGTGGGAATGCAAACTACTACAGTCACTCTGGAGAACAGAATGGTGATTCCTTAAAAGAATGGAAATAGAACTACCGTACGACCTAGCAATCCCACTGCTGGTCATGCACACCGAGGAAACCAGAATTGAAAGAGACACATGTACCCCAATGTTCATCACAGCACTGTTTACAATAGCCAGGACATGGAAGCCATCTAGATGTCCATTGGCAGACAAATGGATAACGAACTTGGGATACATATACACCATGGAATATTACTCAGCTGTTAAAAAGATTTCATTTGAGTCAATTCTCATGAGGTGAATGAAACTGGAGCCTAGTATACAAAGTGAAGTAAGTCAGAAAGAGAAACAGCAATACAGTATATCAACACATATATATGGAATTTAGAAAGATGGTAATGACAACCCTATATGCAAGACAGCAAAAGAGACACAAATATAAAGAACAGACTTTTGGACTCTGTTGGAGAAGGCAAGGGTGGGATGATTTGAGAGAAGAGCGTTGAAATGTGTATTACCGTATGTAAAATAGATGACCAATGCAAGTTCGATTCATGGATCACGGCACTCAAAGCCGGTGCACTGGGACAACCCAAAGGGATGGGGCAAGGAGGGAGGTGAGAGGGGGTTCAGGATGGGGGTACACATGTACACCCGTGGCTGATTCATGTCAATGTATGGCAAAACCCACCACAATATTATAAAGTAATTAGCCTCCAATTAAAATAAATTTACTTTTTTAAAAGTTTGTGCAAGGAAAAGAGACAAAGCCACGGATCAGAAGCACATGGCCATAACTGAGGATTTTGTGAACTCTCACAAGGAAAAAATTTGCTCTTTGAACAGTAAGAAGGAACTCTATAAAACAAATGTAACTGAGAGCTGTTCAACAGATTGAAAGCTGAAAGATGCCTTTGGAACTGACAAAATGTTTCTTAAACATAAATGATCAAACAGTGAAACTACATAATATCTCCTGTGGCTGAAACATTCAAGAACTTTAAAGTGCTTAAGTTAAAAATAAAATCCTAGTAAACAATGAGGACTTACTGTGTAACATAGGGAATATCTTATGACCTATAATGGAAAAGAATCTGAAAAAGAATATATATAACTGAATCACTTTGCTGTAAACTAGAATCTGACACAACACTGTAAATCATCACACTTTCTATTGCATACCAAAAGTTATTTAATAACTTGTCATTAAAATTATTTTAATAGCTGGCAATTCAGTTGATTTTGCTGAAAGCAAAGAATTGGAAACCAATTGTCTTACAAAGGGATTTGCTACCCATTCATTAGAGTCTAGTTAGACAGCAGTATTTAAAAGTGTCCCTTTGGTACCCTGAGCAGTTTTACACCTTGGCACGGTGTGATATATGCAATATATTGTGATTGCAATATATCACACAATGCAGTGTCATATATGCAATACATTGTGATATGCAATATATTTAACTTGCATATGGGTAAAAGGTATACCTGTTATGAAGTGGGAGAAGAGCAGTTAAAACGGAGGAGATGGGAAAGGAGGTAAGCGAAATTAAACTGACTTCACTTTGGTGGTGCTCGGGCAAATCACCGTGTAGTTAAATAAGGGTTAGTACGGCACCAAACCAGAAATAACATAAAGTAGGATATCAGACTTGACTGTTTCTAAAATTCATCAATTCTGCCCTGTAACCAAGGATCTCTGACTGCCCCTTTCCACCTTAGGCTCTGTTGTTCAGTAGCTCAGTCAGGTCCCCATGGACCATAGCGCTCCAGGCCCCCCTGTCCTTCAGCGTCGCCCAGAGTTTGCTCAGACTTGTCCATTGAGTCTTGTCATACTGTCTAACCATCTCCTCTGCTGTCCTCCTCTCGTTTTGCCCTCAGTCTTTCCCAGCATCAGGGTCTTAGCATCCAGGCTACCCGTTGAACCTATTCCCTCTAAGGTCAAAATCCCTCTCTCCTCCCTGAGACTTAAGACTGCTTACATCTGTCTTTGCCCACTTTCAAAAGAACCACAAGTAAGAAAATTAGAAAAGAAAGAAATCAGAAAAATTGCAAATCTCTGCCTGCACGCAGGGAAGGTAAACCTTTTTTCTTGTTAAACAGAAGATTTTAGTTCCCTGTTCACCTTGTTCTCTCTGGAGGAGACTGATTCTCAGACTTAATGTAACTCAATGCCCCATTAGAGTTTCCTCAACAAAGAGAGTTCAAAGTTCAGATGCCAGAACAACTGCTTAATGGATTAACTTTGGTTAACCAAAGGTTAATTCTTGGTTGAATGGAAGAGGTAGATCTGATCTGTGTTTCAGAGTGATTACCCAATCAGTGGGAAAATGGACTGGATAAGGAAAGACTGAAAGTTTGGGAAGCAGTTAGGAGACCTTTGCAGTACTCACGGGATCATGAAGAGTTCAGCTTGCAGCACATTACGTATTGATTCCCCGTAGTCTATGATATATAAGACTCTGAATACTAGTGGCATTGTGCTTTTTACTTTTTTATTTAAGTGTAATGTACATACAGAAAAGTCCATGTCTTACGTGTACAACTTGTTGAATTTTCAGTGTTTTCACGTATTTACAAGATTATATGATTTGCCTTTTTTTTTTCCCTCCCCAGATAATTTTTATGGTGGGACGAGGATATCTGTCTCCAGATCTCAGTAAGGTACGGAGTAACTGTCCAAAAGCCATGAAGAGATTAATGGCAGAGTGCCTAAAAAAGAAAAGAGATGAAAGACCACTCTTTCCCCAAGTAAGGAAAAGCTTTATGTTACCTAAAAGGACAGACTGATAATTGTAATGCAGATTTTTAGGCACTTTTTTAGAGCACACAGTTTGTATTTCACAGATTTGGATTCCTTGTGATTATGTGAAGACTCATATAAGTAAACATATTATTATTAAAGGAGATTGAATGAAGGTTAAACCTAGTAACTTAGGATCCCAATACAAAATATTCAGAAAGCTTTTGCTTTTGTCTAGCAATTCTCAAACGTTTTGGTCTCAGAACCATTTTCTACACTTAAAAATTATTGAAGACCCCCAAAGACCTTTTGTTTTTGTAGGTAGTAATTCCCATTTTAGAAATTAAAACTAAGGTTTTAAATATTTATTTATAAATTTACTTAAACATAGTAAAACCATTACGTTAAATAATGTTTTATGAAAAAATGTATTTTTCCAAGCAAAAAAAAATTAGAGAAAAGTGACATTTGTTTTACACTTTCTCGAAAATTGCTGCAAAAAGAAGGCAGCTGGATTCTCTGCTTTGCATTTATTATGTTGTAATATCTTACATTATACAGCCTCTAAAAACTCCACTTATAAAGGAATGACAGTAAAAAAGGCAAATAATATCTTAGTGTTAGTGCATTAATAGTTTTCTACAGACCACACTTTGTGTACTGCTACTTTTATTCTTCTTGACAATAAAATAAATAGGTGGCAAGCATCCCTCTAATATTAGGTTATCTGAAGAGGCATTTTTACCTGGGGCAAAAAGAGAAGGCAGCTCTTGGTGTTGTCTTCCGTTCTCTAACTCTTGGAAACTTTCCACAGATTCTTTTCAAGTTGGAGGGCTAACAGCCTTAAGTTAATACTTTTTCATAAGCCTCATGAACTGGAACTAAGTACCTGAACAAGCTTAGGAAGTTTAGCTGTAGTAGGTACAGTCATAAAAATTCAGTGTTTTATAATACCTCAGAAATTCATCATACGCTGTATAAATGTTTCATCGAGTCAGTCCGAATTTCACATGGGACGTGCTGATTTCCATAACTCAGCTACCAGAATTACTGACTTGGTCTTTTGTGAATCTTAACACCTTTGAGTACCCAGTCCTAGCTAAGTTTCTTGGAAGTCAGTGTTACAGGATTGTGTGAGTCTTTTATTTCCAACTAAATAATTAAAGATAAAATTTATGCTTTTAACCAGTCTCTCTTGACCCAGAGCAGGGAGGGAAGGCTGAAGGGCTGGGTGGGTAGATTTGTTTTACAAATTGGACTTCTACATTGCTATTGCTTTGAGGAAGAGTTTGGCTTTTTAAACCTAGGAAACCACTCGCTTACGACTGTTGAAGTGAATGACCAGTATTGTTGGCCAGCGTCAACAGGACTCTGCACCATGTTCTCGTTTCACATCCCAGGTGCGAGGCTCCCTGCTTCATGCGGTTGATGTGCATTAATAATACAGATTATATCCTTAGGCTCACTTTTCAGATGGTATTAAAAGGGACAAAATGGTCATATTTCTAAACATAATAATATTTTACTCTTTTCATGGTATTAGAAAATGAAGTCCATATATGAATATTCCAGATTATTAAACATTGCCACTTTAAGTACTTTTTTCACATTTTCATTGTAAGATCTCTCTTCCCACCATACCACACAAATTTCAGATGGCTAAAGGTTTACATGTAAAAAACAAAACTATAACAAATATTTTTATAACCTTAAGGTAGGAAAGGCTTCCTAAGCAGGAGACAAAATTCAGAAGTTATCAGGGAAGAGATTAGCAGATATGACATTAAACATTTTACATCTCTGTATAGTAAAAACAATATTGAAAGATAAATGCTGAGGAAAAAAATTGTAGCATGTATAATAAAGAGTGATTGTGTTATACAGATCCATAAGTAAAGGTAATCAGAAAGTGAACAAAAAATATGCACTAGTGATTCACAAAAGAAATGCAAATGGTGAATGAACTTGGCACTAGATGTTAAGAATTCAGTGATAATCAGTAAAATACAGAGTCACAACTGTGAAATGCATTTTTATTTTTGTCTCTCAGATTAACAATATATTCAGCATTGGGAACAATGTTGGGAAGTAAGGAAGAGCTTTTCTTTTAAATTTTTTTGGTAGGGATGTAAAGTGGTTTGACCTTTTGAAAGGATTTGGTAGACTCCATAAACTTAAAATACATACACCTTTTGCTCTGGTAATTCCACTCCCAGAAATCTACTCTATGCTACAGAATCTGCTTCCAAGTATCCAGATAGATACTAGATTGTTAACTGTAATAGGAAAAATTAAAGACATAAAGATCAAGGTGTCTCTGTAGGTGGCTTGGATATCAGTGAGGGGAAAAGAAATAATGCCGGAAAATGTGTAGTGTGATACCATTTTAAATGGTGGCGAGGGTGGGGCTGGGCTCTGTTTTCATATGTGCATGTTTATGCATAGGAAAGGTCCAGAAGAAAGTATAGACTCTTTAACAGTGGTTACCCCTGGAAGGTACGATTTATACTTTTCTGTATTATTTGAATTTGTATTTGTGTGTTATAGTTTTAAAATTTTTGTAACAATGCTTACTTCTTTGCCTTCTTATACTAATCATTATACAGATTTCATTTAACTTTAAAAAAAACTTTTGGTAGCTCAGAAAAATAATAATAATGTAGTATATAATGTGTATAATACTACTGTATAGTATATAATTATAGTAGTAATAATAGTGGCTGCTGAAGTTTTATTGAGTACTTTCTATATGCCAGGCATTGTGCCAAGCTCTTTATATGTATGTTTCATGTGTTATCATGCTGTATGCCTTCAGGTGTCATAACCTGTTTCTTTGTACCTTAAAAATGTGCTGAATTTCTGCATTTTGTTTATTGGTGTCTATTTGTAGAGTTTTCTTGTCTTTTTTTTATTCATGGGTCATCATCTGTCACTTCTCACTCCTGTGGCACTAGGGTCATTGGGGCCCTATCTTTAATTATATGTGTGAAAGATATTTCCCATTACTAAATCTCTTTAAAGAATGAGTTGCTCTAATGGTTCTGTTTATGAAGTCATATAGTGCTTTAATTATTTATGCTCCATCTTCTTCCCAAAAGGGACTTGTGGTCTGTGAGAAATAGGTATATAATTGATTTTAAATTTTTTGTTGTTTACTATTCCAAGGCTGGCAAATGATCTAAAATTATAAGATGTAAATAAAACTAACTACAGGTTTCTTTTCTCATTCAGTTTATAGAGATTAAAAGATGTAATAGTTAGGTAATTTTCTCTTCTTTTAAAGGAAAAGTATGTTTCTTTAGTATGTTCCAGGCATTTGGGATTACAGTAAAAACAGTGTAAGATTTCATACACTTTCTTATAAAGTATAATGGGGCTCTTAAAGATTAACACCATCTACATTTTCATTCTTTCTTTCCTTTTTTTTTCTTTTTTTAGATTCTCGCCTCTATTGAGCTTCTGGCCCGCTCATTGCCAAAAATTCACCGCAGTGCATCAGAACCCTCCTTAAATCGGGCTGGCTTCCAAACAGAGGATTTTAGTCTATATGCTTGTGCTTCTCCAAAAACACCCATTCAGGCAGGGGGATATGGTACGTTTCCTGTTCACTGAAACAAACTGAGTGAGTGACAGCGTGTAGGAGGGTAGGGACAAAAGAAAGTGAACATATGTTTGCTTATATATTTGTTAAATGGAATAGGATTTTCTTTTTCTTTAAAGGTGAACAAAAGAACATGGATGTTTTTAAAATCTGGATATAGTTTTTTCCCCAGTGTAAAATCCATGGTTAGCATTAGATTTTCAACATCGAATGTTTTTTTTTTTTAATTCACAGACATTGCTGGAAATTTACAGTACCTTTTCCAGAGGCTTTACTTCCCATTCCAAGTTTGTTTTGTTTACTTGGTTAGTCTAATCATTAAACTTTAGTTAAACTTTCCTCACCTACCTTTTGCTATTGGCTGGCCCGCATCTATTGGGGCTCCAAGAACAGCACTCTCTTTGTGTGTGTGTTGCCAGGTGGGAAACTGATGGTGAGTTAGGCTGTGTTAGGGAAGGTGAACTGACCAGGTCTAATTAGGAATCACTAGAATGGAATAAGCTTATCTTTATTAATATTTTTTCTTATAACTATATCTTTTTGTAATAATTTAGAAAATATAATTTTTCTTCATTCCTTCACAGCAGTATAAATAATCAGTGTAGGTAACCAAAGATATTACTGAGAAGTGGCATGTTTGACATGAGTAACATAGTTTAACTTTGGTTTTTAGTTAATATTTCCTTATATATTAAGGATGTCTTACACATTATAGGGGCTTCCCTGGTGGCTCAGAGGTTAAAGCGTCTGACTGCAATGCAAGAGAACTGGGTTCCATCCCTGGGTCAGGAAGATCCCCTGGAGAAGGAACTGGCAACCCACTCCAGTATTCTTGCCTGGAGAATCCCATGGACGGAGAAGCCTGGTGGGCTACAGTCCACGGGGTCGCAACGAGTGGGACACGACTTCACTTTCACTTTCACATATTATAGAAGTCAAATTTGCTGACAAAAGTATTGCCTCCTCTTACTTCCAAAAAGCACAGCAGAATTCTCTGAGAACTTGTAGGTTGGTTTGTTTTCTTTTGGAGAACTGTGGTTGCTAAACAACTAAGTAATTGATTTTTTAAAAATTATTATTGCTTTAGATTATACTCACCTCTCATGATACCTGTTAGCAATCACCTTATCCATGTGTCTTGTAAAATATCTTTCCTCCTTATGTTCTTTGCCCAACAGGAGTCCACTTGTTATGAATGAATGCTATTTTCTTTTTTGATTCTCCAATGTAATTAGTATGTTTAGTGCTTTCTAGGACTCCCACTTTCTTGTATAAAAAAAATAACTAATGTGGCAGTCAGTATATTCTTACTGTGAATCAAGAGTCTTTACTGGGAATCAAAGTGAAAGAAGCAGCATTGCTGTTTCAACTTCAGAGTCAGCCTAGGGACCAAAGCCATCCTCTTAAATACACCTTCATTTACTCAGTTTAGATTTGTGATGATTTTCATTATAGCTGACAGTTCAAGGTTATTCAGCGGCACACAGACAGTATCTCCATAAATGCCGTTCTTGAAAATAAAGGAGAAAATTGGGAAGACTTTACACTAATAAATAGTTTAGTCTTTAAGTACCACAGATAACACACACCATCAATAAAATTTTGAAATATTTTATTTCTTTAAGTAAGTTAGATTTCATCCAGGGAAATCACTCATTGATAAGTTTGACATAATTTTTGCCCTTCATTTGGGTAGCTTAAGATAAACAGTACCATTCATGCTTTTAAAAATCTATTTATAACTTTTAGTTTAGGAAGAGTAGTGAAAGAGAACATTTCTTGTGTTTTAAAAAATGAGAATAAGAAAATCATAAAAGAATGTAACTTATTCAAAAACATCAAAATTCACAATTTCTAAATTTTCCAGTGACACTAAAGATGCGATTATTAGTAACTATTAGTCTGGGTTTTATTTATTCATGAAGCTGGGTTTTATTTATTCATGAATTGAACAGCAAGCATGTAGCTAGCAAAGTTTTTACAAAATTGACTTTGGTCTGTGGAATGTTCAAAGGTTTGGGCAAGAGTCAAAGGATCTTTTTATTGATAGAGCTCTTTTATAATTTCCCAGCATGGTTTATTCACTTTTATCTTCCTGTCTTTGTTCACCCTCTTCCCCACCCCACCCCCCCCCCCCCCCCCCGCCCCGCCCCAGCACTACCCCCACACCAACACCACCCAGCCAGCACTCCACCTCTGCTTCTGACTCTTTTCCTTCCTTCCTTTACCAGTCTCCTTTGCCAGAGGGCATTGCTAAACTCTTAGAACTGCTCGGAAAACTCATTATACCATCCCTTGACATTTGAACGTGCCTTCACAGGGTTGCATAGTAATTCTCTTCTTTCCAAATTGGGCCCACTGGAAATGTTATTGGGAGAACATTAAAAATGTAGCAGGTGAAATATTTAAATAACATGGATCCAGAGAAGTATGAAGCATTAGAATGATACATGGTAGTTTTCCTTTCTGTTGTTGCTGTTTGTTTGATACTGAGTTTTAGATGTGTTTGTTCTTCAAACACATGGTTCTTCTAACCATATGTAGAGTTAATTTTTTTGACTAAGGAATTGAAACAGAAGGACAGACGTTCACTCTCTTGCGACTGACAGCTTCTTTCCTAAAACCTGTACCTTCGGATATTTTCATTAAAGTTGATTGATTTCCTTCTTCAGAAGGCAGCCATTTTATAAAATGTTTTACATTTTAAAAGTTCACTAGTCAATGATAAGGAATGAGGTTTGTCTTCTTGATTTTAAGTAATTTAGGGATCACAGCATTTAAATAAAATACTTCAGGTTTGTTTATTTTCAAATATTACTGTATTGTTGTACCAGCCGTTTAAATCCTAAGCAAGTAGTTAAACTCATTCTCTCTAAAGTAATAACTATTTAACACAGTAGCTTATCTGGCCTTTTGGCCAAGTGGATCAGTCTAAATGTAAGGAAATCATCTATCCTTTTTTAAAGTCTTATGAAAACATTTCATGACAGACGCACTTGGCCAATCACAGTCTCACTTGACGAGCAGCGCGCATTTCTGCAGCGCCTTTTCTGCGATGGCCTCTCTAAGTTCAGTGCGTCGGGGCCGGGATGCTCCTCATTTCTTATAAACTGCCTGAAAGGCCACCACAGAGACCGAATGGGACTTAACTCTTGTTTCAAATAACTCCCTTCTACATCTAAAACTGGGATATATTTGTATACAAAATAACATTAGATTTTTCGTAGACTATTTTATATTTAAGAAATTTTTATCAAATTATATGTGTAACAATCACTGAAATACATTTAACTCTGGAATTAAGGGTGATCATTTAGTAATATCTTAAAACTAGTTAATAAAGTCCTTAGCTTTCAAATAAACAAATACTTGATATTTGAGGTGTCTGAAATCTTGGGGTCTTCCCAAGTGTTCTCTGCCCTTTTCCTAAATAAAATCAAATGGAAAATAGAGCTTAGGTTATTCTCAACCAGAAAGGAGGTTTTTAAAAAGTTTCATTTTGACCTCTGATTGATTTTTGGTTAATAATTAAATTAATATACTGAGAGTTTTTACATAGAGTATCTAGATGTTTCATTTTAAATAACTCCACAGAAGCAGATTTGGCTCTTACATCAAATAAAATAGAGTAGAAGTTGGGATTTAGAGATTTCCTGATATGCAAGAAAGAATAAGCAAGAAAAAAGGTTTGTTTTCCCAAAATCATATCTATTGTCTGTTACCTCTATCTTTTCTTAAATTGTCTGTGATTTCAAAGACATGTAGAAAGAGTTTTATTGATACCTAAACTATGAGTTCTTTTTGTTTTTTTAATGTTTTGGTTTTTTGGCCAAGAGGCATATGGGATCTTAGCTCCCCAACCGGGGGCCACACTCACACCTGCTGCATTGAAAGGTGAAATCTTAACCCCTGGACCACCAGAGAAATTCCTAACCTATGAGTTCTTTTTGTCATCCCCTCCCCACACCCTCCACCCCCAACCTAAAGTCTAATGATGAAATAAAAAACTGATCCATTAGAAGCAGTAGATTCTGGTAGCATGATCTTTAGTTTGCTTTATTGTTATTTGATTTGAAGTTTGTTAGTAAGATTTTGTGCTTTGCGGGGGTTGTGTCATTTTATTTTTAAGGCTAATATTTAAGTTTGTCAAGTAGAGTGCTATTCAAATTGTAATAATGAGTAGGAAACATCTGAAGTTGTTTTTTTAAGTTATTTTTAACATGGTATATACAATTGAGCTTAGAGTTTATCACTTTCTGAAATTCTCTTACTTAATAGATGAATTCTAGCCATTTTTTATAAAGATTTCTGTTAAGCAAATCCTGTTTTCACATTGGCTTCCTTTGAGGAGTTTTAGATTCTGCTGGATATGGTGACTGCTCATAAGACTGTTGAAAATTACTTTTAAGAAATGTATCAAAAAAAAAATGTATCAGAATAGTTCTGGGGAAAAAATAGCTACCTTAAAAGCATAAGCAAAGGTAATAAGAATGTTTATATATTTCTAGAGTCCCTGTTTACATAATAGCCTCTTATGGTTTTACTTTAAATGTTTTGTTTTCCAAGGTTTTAGTAATTTGGCTTTTTTTCCAGTCAGTGCCAAACTCCCCAGTTCTTTTAACTTTAAAAAATCTTTTACCCTTCCTTGATCTTTTGACTTACAATAAATACCTTGGTTAATTGTTTGTTAAAAGGAATCCTTAAATGGAAAGAGACAATAATGCTGTCTGCAGTTCCCATTAGTAGTAGTATTCAGAATGGAAAAACAGATTATTCATTATTGAAAATTCATTATTGAAAATATGTTCATTGTTAAGACCTTGGACTTTGGAATCAGTGCCTGGCTATGCATTCCAGGTCTGCCATTTTCTGGCTGTGAAATTTTGGACAAGTTACTTAACCACTTTAAACCCCAGCTTTAAGAAGTAAATTAACCCCAGTAAATTAAGAAGTAATAGCACCCACTTCATAGAGTAGTTTTGAGGCTCACATGCAGTGCAAATGTGTTTAAAGTATTCAGGGAGTCACCTGGTATACTATAATAGACACTAGAATAGTCGCTAATATTAGCAGCATACAATCTGAGGATTCTATCAGCCAGTCATTAGCAATCTGTTGTTTGTTGGGACATGCCAGTGTTCTCTAGTAACCAGTTGAAATCAGTAGCAAAAAAACTATCTAAAAACGGATAGATTATTCTTCATTTAAATAGTGTATTCATATAAGTGATTGCTTGGATCCTTATCAGAAGTTGCTGTTACTGAAAAATGATGTTAAGGCTGACTAAATTGTGATAGTTGTCAGTTACTAGCCAACTTCCAGAATGAACTATGGTGTAATTAATAAGAGGAACCTATCTCTAGTTTCGAGTAGAAGGTATGGACAAAATAGTTGGTGAAAAATAATATCTTGAAGCCCCCAAATTCAGTAAGCTTAAAAGAGTATAATACCTCAAAGGGTCTTTGCGGTTTAAAATTTGTATGCTGAGAATGATGTTCATTGACATGTGCCTATATGTAATTTTTTGATAGTTTAAAAGGTGAAATGAACCACAAATGGGAGAGGTCTGAATTTTCTTTCCTTCAGTCAAATGTGTAATGTGGACATATTATTTGACCTATGAATTTTATCTTTTACAAAAGGAGATTAATTCCTTCTTCCTTCCTAATAGTTGCATTATAATAATGAAAATGAGTTGATAATTTGGGGGGAAAGTATTCTACAAATCAACCTTATTATTTTACCATTGGTTTCTGAGAAGTTTTGTTCATTTGAACTGCTTATAGCTTGATTAGAATCATAGCATGTAAAACCCAACTGGGGGATTATCTGCAGATTTAATGTAGTATTATGTAAGTTGGCTTCTGTCATGGTTTTGACCATTTTTGCCTGTCGTTGCTAGATCTGTAATACATAGCTAGTCACCTTTCAGAGAGGTTTCAGCGAGGCTTTTCTGTGTCTCTAGGCTATTTGAGATAACTTTTTTAAAATTAGCTCTTGTTCTCCCTCTACAGGAGAATTTGCAGCCTTCAAGTAGCCACACCATCATGACAGCATCTACTCTTAATTTCTTAAGTCTTGTGTTCGTACAATTTGTTAACATCAAAACACAGTTCTGTTCCTCAACTCTTTTTAAAGATAAAAGTTTTCAGTGCATAAGCTGGTGTGGAACAGAGGAAATTTCCCATCCAACAAGAGAGGGAAGAATGTTTTAGGAACCAGAACTCTCTGCTGCCAGTGTTTCTTCTTCAACACAAATGCCACGTGTATACAAGTCTGCCCACTCCCAGGAAGAAAGAGAGACCCTGAGTTCTGACCTTTTGATGGTCAGGCATGATGGAAAGAAACCGCTGCTACAGCTTGGGAGATTTGCTCTGGGAAGTCTGCCAGTCAACTTTGCCCTTCTAACCACCAGATCAGTATGTGGCTGATCGTCTGATGGGGCAGTCGCGATCACCAAGCCTCGTTCTCTTTCCTGTTCTGGGATTGTGTTGTGGAACCCTTTCCCCTGGCCGCCACCGGTTCATTTCTGAGGGATGGAACAAAAATGCAGCATGCCCTTCCTGTGTGGTGCATGTTCAGTCCTTGACAAATTTTTACCAAAATGAAGCTACTTTATTTAAAAGGAGGGTGAGAGGTGAGGAGGTCGGTTTGGGTGTGGAGGAAAGGGAATGCTGCATCTTTTTCCTGGGCTGCTGGGGCTCTGGCCTTGGCTTCCTTGCTCACGCGGCTCCCTGCCTGGCGGGCCGGCCAGAAGCAGCGCGCATTGCCTTCTTTTCCCATTGGGTCCAGCAATGAAGACAAGTGTTTGGGAATTTTTTTTTTTTCTCCACCTTATAGCAAGTTCTCAGGAAAATACAATTGATATCTTCCTCCTAAGCTCTTCCAGTCAGTCACCAAGTACTTAAGTGGCTACTTTGTCCAGGGCACAAAATGCCTGTATCTAATTAAAAGCCTACAAAACTGCTTGATAACAGTTTTGAATGTGAGACATTTATGTAACTTAAATGTAAGGTACAAGTTTTAATTTCTGAGTTTCTTCTATTATATTTTTATTAAAAAAGAAAATAATTTTCAGATTGAATTGGAATAAAATAATATTACTTCCCACTAGAATTATACATCCTGGAAAATTGTATTTTTGTTACATAAGCAGCTTTTAAAGAAAGATCATTACCCTTTTCTCTACCTAAATATATGGGGAGTCTTAGCCTAATGACAAATACTTATAATTTTTAAATTAATGGTACTTGCTGGATCCACACTAACATCTTTACTAAATATCTCATTGTTTCTTCCAACTTACTCCTACACTACGTCCTACATCTTCTTCTTAGTCTTTTATCTAGAATATGCAACCTGAAATAAAAATGGTGGTATCTTCATTCATTCTCCTCCTTCCTTTTTTCCCAAGCCTGATCTTCAAAAGGTTGGTTAATTTGGCAGCTGAGTTCCCCAGGCAGAGAATAGAGCAGTTTTAGGTGTATTGGGACTGAGGGAGGATGTGTAAAGATTAACATCAGTAAAGAAGTGCTGTGGAATATTTAAAAACCTTCTTCTTTATCTTTATAAATGGAGAATATAACCTAATCATAACCTCCCTCAGCCTTTACTAAAGTGTGGCATAAATCACAGTAGTAGCAAAGAAAGAGACTTTGGATG
The DNA here is from genome assembly GCF_023699985.2 of Odocoileus virginianus. Taxonomy (NCBI): domain Eukaryota; kingdom Metazoa; phylum Chordata; class Mammalia; order Artiodactyla; family Cervidae; genus Odocoileus; species Odocoileus virginianus. Next base: position 14,454,679 of record NC_069674.1, read on the forward strand.
TGTTCCTGGTCAATACCTCCCTTACCATGAATATAGACTCTCTCATCAAGATTTAGGAATGTAAATCAAATCAAATGTACCCAGCCCAGCCAAGCTATGTAGTAAAGGACCTGAACAATATTAGGCAGAACCTATAAAATAAATCAGGGAATTAGAAATTATTTGAAGTTTTCAAACTAAATTGCCCTGCTGTCTTTCAGCCTAGTAAAGCTTACTGCCATTACATTATTTTTGCTACAATACCTACATTCAGAGGAGGGCCTACTGAAAATTCCATGGATTTGTAAAAGATTGTCCCAGTAAAGTGGAAAATAATCCTCAAGTTATTAATGAATTTGAAAAACAATGAGTTCTTAAGTCTTTGGTGAGTAGAGCAAGATCCTACAAACTTCAGAAATTGTAAAAATGGATTCATGCTGATTTAAAGAGCATCTGTGTGCATAATACTGCCTCTCTTTTAAAAGCAGTGTCTATTTTTCTTTTTAAATTTGTCCCCATAGATGCTTTTGAACATGAACATGCTCGTGTTACCTTCTCCAGGAGCTCTCAGGCAGGGCCCCCTCCCTCAGCCTGGCAGAAACTGCCCAGGAGGAGCTGGTTATGGAGGAAGCTTAGCGCTGGCATTTTCACAATTCAAGGTGATAACGCTTTCTTCTTCCCTTTCTGTTTTAGAATAGATTGCTGTCTGATTTGAAAAAGGGAAATAGATTTGATCTCAAACGAATCTGTGCCCAGAAGCCAGGCTCAGGGTGTTGAGAGATTTGTATAGTGCCCTCAAAAAATAACAAAATTTTAGCTTTCCTTTTTTCTTCTTTTCTCCATCAGATTCTTTTTTCTCTAGTTTACAAATGAGATGGAAAAGGAATTTCCCCTGAGTTTTGTATGCCTTTTTTTTTTTTTTTTTTTTTGATGCTTAGACTACAGATAGGCATGTTGAGCTCCTAAGAAAATACAAGGAGAAAAAAAAAAATACAAGGAGGAACACTTCGTTGTGCAGAGCACTTTATGAGTAGTTTGTGTGGATAGGATGTGACTGCTTCCCTGACAAGCTTGTGAGGCTGTACTTATGTCTTTCCTGTAAGGCGGCTGCAGTGCCTTCTGTAGTGTATATAAGGAAAGGTTATGCCTTCTGAAAAATCTCAGAGCAACCATAAGAAGATTATTTTAAAATATGTAGTATTACTGATGGACTTTTTCATCATTAAATTAGTCTAGGATCTAAACTTTTAACACTGAAATAATATTGACCAAAAAGCAATTTATAAAAGGGATTTGTGAATAGAAAATACAATGTGATCATTTGTACTTATGTGCACCTTAAAAGAGGATTCTGTCTAGCTGTCAAATTCTGGTTCGTTAACATCCAGTCCTTGATTGTGTTTGAGATCTGGCAGGACATGCTGGGGCACGCTAGCAGATAAAATCCCATATGCTTTAGGATAGATGTTAAATTTATGTCAGTGTTGGCAAAGAGCATTGTGTAGTAATAAAGAATTCAAGACTTCAGCACTGTCAACCTGAAACTTTGTAAATATTTCCTAGATTGTCATTTGATGCAGTCATGGCTGTTTATCACACAATGTTATCTTTTCCTCATCAGACAATGTTAGAACTGCTGCAGCCCCTCCTCAGATCTCACCTGCCCCTCCTGTACATTCACCTTTCCAGCCCTGTGCACACCTCATTTAGCTTTAGTTTGAAACACATTGCAGGGTTCAGGTGACCTCTTCAAAAACTACCTCCTCAGAATGAGGTAATGAATAGTTATTTATTTTAAGATATGAAAAGTCAGGAGCTCTAGAACATGAAGATGATCTAAGATTTTAACTTTTATGTATACTTGTATTTGAGCACTCTCCTTTTGTCCTAAAGGGCATTATACATTTAAGCAGTAATACTGAAAAATGTAGCTCGGAGTGTCTGAATGTTGTTGAAAGTGGTGCCAGAATCTGTTTTAGGGGTACGTATCAGAATCTTAACCTTAAATCGATTGCATGAAATTAAATAGTTAATGGTAACACTTGACTAACAGATATAATCTTAATTTTTGGTAGGCTTTTAGCAAGACAGTACATTTTCATAATGAGTTAGCCACAGCTTCATCACATGCACAGATTTTCCTTTTGAGATACTGCCCAGTTAAGAGGGTAGAATGATGACCCATTTCTCAAGATTCTCTTCTTTGTCCAAACCGGCATTGGGAGTACTAGAATATCAGCACTTTGAAACTAGTGATTCCAACCATTAGGCTATTAAAAAGCAAAACAAACCAAACAAACAAACCATAGCCAGACACAGAAAGTTTACTGTGAGTATAAACAGCAAATAGGTTACAGGTCATACATTGAAATGGTGTAGGTAAGGCGCTAGAAAAATACCTTGACAATTTGCCAAATGATCTTACTGTGCCTTCATGATGCAATAAAAAAAAGCTAAAATTTTAGCAGAAATCAGTGATTTGTGAAGAGAGCAGCCACCCTGGTCTAACTCAGCTGTGTTGTTAATATTTTTTAGTGTGCAATTTAGACTGCAAAGATAAATGCACTAAAGTGTTTATAGCCAAAATCACATTTAAAAAATGAGAGAAAACACAAGTAAATTTTCAGTGAACAAAATTATTTTTTTAAAGCACATAATCCCTAGTGTAGTCAGATATATTTATCACATAGAGCAAATAGGTTGAAATCACAATTCAGTGACATTTCTAGAGAAACTTTTTCTACTCCCATAGGTTCTTCAAAGCATGGAACTTTTATATAACAGAAATGTGTGACGGACATTTTAAATCGCTGTAGTTTGGGGCTGAAGTACTGTGTGCTGGGCAGCAATCGTATGTATTAACTAGTGAGAAGGGAGAAATTAAGGTACAGGACAGAATTTGATTTTCTGGTTCCCAAAGTACTGCTGCCGACCTAGACACTGAGTTTCCAGAGACTGAAATGTAAACTTGCCGCTCAGGACTTGCAGATTCAGTGGGACTGTCCTGCTTGTGCTGTTCAGAAATGCTCTGAGGGCCAGGCGGGGGCTTCCAGGGGCTCCTCTCTGAGAGGACCGCAGACTAGCTAACGACCTGGTGGGCAGATGTGAACTGGACTGTGTGCTTCTTGTATCTTGATTCCTCGCCACCCTCGAGAAAGGCTTTGGCGAGTTCTCTAGACGTTTCCACCAAGGTGTGTCACTAACACCCATAGGTTGTTGAGCACCCGAAGAGTGCAATAGCATCTCTGCATGACTGTATATTGGCCCGAGGAGAATAAAGTGGCCAATGTACTCATGTTCCATGTTGCTAGCTCTGGTAAATTGAAAATACTGGTAAGATTTTTGTTTTATCAGTACATTAGAGAGTAAGCTTTGTTTTGTTGTTCTTAATTTTCACTTCCATTTGGAAAGACATTTAAATTGAGTTTCAGTCCTAAATTTTGCCAGTCATGGTAATTAGCAGTTTCTATCAGGTATTTTTAAGGTAGAAGAGGATAGAAACATAAGTTCTAAAATCTTAAGGTAACCGTGGTTTATTTTAAAATGCTTAGGGGTGGTTAGTCTCTACCTCAAAAAAAGTGATTGAGTGAATCTTTTATTTCAGCATTCACAAGTTTGGCTGTTGTTTTTGTAATACTTTTTTTTTTTTTTAACCTTTTGAACCCCTTTACCTAAGTGTCAATGTAGTTTTATTAATAAGTCAGTTTCATTAAAATGTTTATTTAGCAGTTTTGACTAATTGCAATGATATAATATAGCCAGTTGTGCATGAGGACACAGCCAGTGAGTATATCTGGGGTTTTTTTGTGATGCTTTTTTAAGACTTCTGTAGATTTATGAAGTATTCATTGAAAACAACTAAAATACGTTTATTCATGTCGGTATGAAAAAAAAAAAAAAGCTATGTGCAGACCATCTGCTTCTTCTGGCAGGCTGAGCACATTGTCCATCACCCACAGGTGGCTGGTTCTCATCGCAGAATCTACGTAGGGAATCGGGCGTGAAATTCACTTAAGAGAGCAGAGGAAGTATTCTGTTTACAGGAATGGAGATGGGAGTTATGAGCAAGTTGCTTAGTCAGTTGGCTGTTTTGAAAATTACTGTGTTACATTTGTGTGTTAAGCCTTTTTAACCTACTTGTGTTTTGACAGTATATGTCACATAGGAAGAAACCTCAGACTAGCATAAGCAACAGCTCACAGACTAGGCACAAATGTAGACAAAATGGACCAAAATGGGAGGGGGGAAGGTATGGGAATAAGTCTAGGGTAGGGAAAAATTGATGTGAGGGTGGGAAATAAACTGTAATTACCTGAAATAAAATGTAAGAGTGCAATAAGTGTGCTTTTTATTCTAAGCTGTGAACGGGTTTTTTAAAAAAATCATTCCTTCCTAATGCATTTGCCTATGTTCCCATAGCTGATTAAAACCAGCTATATAAACATATGCCTTTTTATTCATGTTAATTACCAACATAAATGGCTAACCTTTACGTCTTATTTATCTTCATGTTATGTTAGTTTACCTACAGGGGTGTGTGTGTGTGTGTGTGTGTGTGTGCTATAAATTTTCCCTTCTTCATTTGAAAATGCATTTGTTGGGTCCTCTGTGTTTCCTTAGGCCATGCCACAGGTCATAGTCTCAGCTTGGCCTTCCTATCACCTGATTTGAAGGACTATCACAGTGACGTAGCTCGTTCATTGGTTGTACACACTCTAACCCTTTTCCTTGCTCAGCAATTACTGTTTCTTCTAAAACAGGAGTGTACAACCATGAGATTGAAATTAACTGTTTAACATATGTCCCTTTGAATTCTATTTATTAGTTATGATTGGTCTTTGGTTTGGACCAAGAAAAAGGAAATCCCACCTCCCCACCTTTTCACTTATTCTTATTTTGAGGACAATTCTTCTATAAGAGAGAGGAAAGGGAACTCCTTCATGTTTAACTGCAGCAAGTTAATGGCCCTGGTTTACACCAAACCTTATGGTGATTCATGTTCACATTCCTCTCCTCTCTTGCTGCCAAAGGTTTGGGTTTTGTTCAGTTCTGCTCAAGCATTGAAAAGGTTTTCATGGAGTCTGGAGTGTGCCCAGTGAAAAGATGGTTTTTAATTGTCCACAGACCTCTCTGTACCTGCTTTGCAAAAATTACAAAGGAGTAACTATTTTTAAAGCTTATTTTTCAATTCATAAAAAAGACATTTATTTTCAGTCAAATGGATGTCTCCTTGTCCCTTAATCCTCTATGTTTGCTTGAATTTTTTTTTTTTTTTTTTTTCAATTTTTCCCCATCCCCACTTCTTGATACTTCTTGAGTTCTCTTTCCTGCTCAGGTCCTTTCATTTGTACTTTGGAGTTTTTTCTCATGTAAATTTGTACAATGGAAAATATTGTTCAGTTTGGATAGAATGCATGGAGAATTAAATAAAAAAGATAGCTGAAATTCAGATTGAAATTTATTTGTGTAAAGTTATTTAAAAACTCTGTACTATATAAAAGGCAAAAAAAGTTCTATGTACTTGATGTGAATATGCGAATACTGCTATAATAAAGATTGACTGCATGGAGAAGTCTTTATGAAGACAATTATTTTTCTAGCACTGTTACATTCAGTAATGGAAGTAGGGTTTTGACAGTTCTTTCAGGCAGTGGAGGGACTTGAGAAGTGTACATTGTTTCATATGTAATGAAATTTTATATATATATTTCAATTACTGCTTGGTGGACAAAAGGTATTTATATGAGAAATACATTTAAAGTAAGTTGTCAAGATAAATACTTGGTACTTTGCACCAGTTACCCTCTTGTAGAAGTGTCAGTTTTTGTCTGATGTTGGTGATGATCCTCAAGTACTGTGTGATGTGATATGACTGTCCCCCTTCCAGTAGCTCAGCTGAAGAGTGTGCTATAATTGAGTTGTATAAGTAGTAGTCTGTCTGGAGAAGTTCCCTCTTCTGAACTGTGAATGGTATCTTTCAGACTTTTTTGACACAACTTCCAAAGATATATTTTCTATAGGAACACAGGCTGTAGACAGAAATATATGTATTTGAAACAATGCATTCGTGTTTTATACTTCCCATTTTAATGCTGGCTACCTTGACTTTATACACTTTATCTCATGAAGTTTGAAAGACACCTAGAATATCATCAACGCTATGTGATATATTACCAGGCAAAGTTTCCAGAAGAGAGAGAAATAATTCTAAAACTTTACCAGGAAACCCTGTGTCTGAGAATAATATAAACAGAAAAGTCTTCAAGATGGCACATGTTTGAGGAACCTGGTTTCTGATCTTTGTGCCCCTCCAATGAATAATAAAATGCTAGTGAGACAAGTATTTTCTCTGAACTGCAGTTCTCTCATCTGAAAAATGTAACTCTGTAATACCACATAACAGAAGCTAACTTTTAAGTAACCTTCATACATGATGGAGTGTAATTGTGGATTCACTTCTTAATGCATTGTTCTAGTTTTCCTTAAAATCTAGTCCAGAATTATGAATCCTTTAATTATTGTGATAAAATTCTATTATTATAAAGAAGCATACCATACTAGCTTTTCTTAAATTTTATCAGGGGTTTGATAAAGTTTGAGCCTACTATCTAGGCTATGTAGTTCTCCTAGACTTGTGAAATATTAAGAGCCAAAAGAGCTCTTGAAGATCACCTGGTTTAGGAAATTCCCTGGCAGCCCTGTGGTTAGGATTCCATGCTTCCACTGCAGGAGGTGAGATTTCGATCACTGGTGAGGGAACTAAGATCCCACAAGCCATGGGGCATGGTCCTCTCCCCACCAAAAACAAGTTTTTGTGACTCAGTCTTAAGGATTGCATGGTCCCCTTGTCAGCTACTAAATATGAATCCCCAGGGATAACTTGGCTGGAGTCATGCAGCCAGGACTAAAAAGTCAGGACTTTGGTTTCCAAGATCACTACTATGTCAGTAAGTAGGTTTCCAAGATCACTACTATATACTTGCTTCCCAGGTGGTGCCAGTGGGAAAGAACCTGCCGGCCAATGCAGGATACTGAAGAGATGCTGGTTCAGTCCCTCGGTGGGGAAGATCCCCTGGTGACTGAAATATCAACCCACAACCCACTCCAGTATTCTTGCCTGGAGAATCCCATGGACAGAGGAGCCTGGCAGGCTACAGTCCATAAGGTCCAAGAGTCGACCAGGACTGAAGCAACTTAATACACATGCACACTATGTGGTTGTGATGGCTACAGCAAAATTTGGATATAAAAATTGGTGTTGACTCCATGATACTGAATTTGTAGCTAGAAAAGGAGACTGTGCCACTTGCCTATTCCACTTGCTCTTCTGTCTTCTCCAGTCAACAAGCCCACTGCTCATGCAGGGGATAGAAGGTCAAGGCCGAGTACTGAGGCAGGCCAGTACCGGCTCAGACAGCTCCCGTCTCCTCCACTATGCACTGCTGTCCTCTGAGGCTCCTGAGGAGATGGTGGCAACAGGCAGCGGGGTCTGCCTCTTCCACAGACTAGTTCCAGAGGTAGGTGGGACCAAGAGGACATCTGTAGTTCCCGGAAGATGCACAAGAAGCATTCTTTCCACAGTACCTCCACGCCTCACAACTTTATTAGGTAATCTAATCGTGTTACTTACACTCAAGTTTCCATAGGAAACTGGGTAAACTTGTGTGTTAAATTTTGACACGATATTTTCTGTTGCCATCAATTCTTTCACTGCCTACCTTTCCATTTATGAAGGTACATCTCTCCATCTACCAGGTCACAGCCTAAAACTAACTTTGTTCTTTTAGCCACTCACTAGGAAGAAAAAACCATCCTAAATGTCTGTCTTGCTTTAGGCAGAGGAGAACGGTGGCTATGCATCTGCTGAAATATGTTTACAGTTTGTCTCCATGTGGAGGCTTATTTATAAAAATCAAACTAGGATTCACGGGTCACTATAAACTTAGTTTAGACCCAATGGTTTGGAAATAACAGTTGCTTCCATTTAGGTTATTTCCTTCCTGCCAGATGTAGTTCTGAGGGCTTATGTGCAAATTCATTGAATCTACTTAATCCATTTTACAAATGAGGGCATTGAGGCAAAGTTCAAACAAGTAATCTGTCCAAACCAGAGCTAGGAGTCAGACCCAGCAAGTCTGGCTCCAGGGCCTGAGTTCTTCACTATGCCAATTTTCCAAACTGCAAAGTGAAACCCATTAGTAGGTAGTAAAATGAGTCTCAACCATTTAAATGTAGAATAGAATAAGAAAGAAAATGTAAGTTTTCATAAAACTTTTGTATTATGTATGTATGTATACATGTATACACATACACACTCTAGATCACGACATAAAATGACTTCTTAAGAGTAGGTAGGTCTTGATCACAAAGCTTTACACTATCTACCTCACTCAGACCTACAGCCAAACAGCCAGGATTTGAACCTTAGTTCTCTGTTGGAACTTGGGGAAGTTACCTAACCACTCTACAGTTCAACTTAAAAGTTAAAGCTGGAAGTGCAAGTCGCTCAGTCATGTCTGACTCTTTGCGACCCCGTGGACTATAAGGGAAGTCCATGGAATTCTCCAGGCCAGAATACTGGAGTGGGTAGCCTTTCCCTTCTCCAGGGAATCTTCCCAACCCAGAGATCAAACCAGGTCTCCCGCATTGCAGACAGATTCTTTACCAGCTGAGCCACAAGGGAAGTTCAACTTACTCATCTCTAAAATGGAAAGAATCTGAGAGTAAGAGGTTTGTTCCTTTGAGAGTAGGCTGGCTGGGACAATTTTTGCATCAGCACAAACTGATTTCACAGCCAGGTATAGAAAAGAGGATTCAGCATATGGAGGCCACATTGGCAGATTTTAAAAGAGGGCTAGTTTAAGTAATCTTTTAATTCAAGTCAAGCAATTCTGATTGATCTCTCAGGGGAAAAGCTAATGGGGTTATCCTACTTGAGTTCACTGTTAAAGACCGTGTTCTTTCCCAAACAACTCTATTGATGGGGGGAGGAGCAGCAATGGAAAACAACAAAAACTGAGAACTAAAAAGTACATAGGAATCTGATGATCTTTTAAAGACCATAAATATTTATCAGGTGAGACAGCACACTCCTACACAGGTAAGGAAACACAAAACCAGAAGTGTCCAACACCTGTGCACCAGGCCCAGGACTGCTGGAGCCGACAGTGGGGAGGATGAAAAACTGTTTCACTTGCTTCTGCTGCCATTGTGCCCACTCTGACCACTGGGGAGAACCAGAGGGCGAGTGAAAGCCTAGGAACTAGGAACTAAAATTGGACCATCCCCTGCTTAAGGCTTGTGAGCAGCTCTCTTACTGCCTGACCTCATCCAGTCCCACCCTCTCCTCCCCTCCTGGAAGCCCAGTGGACTTTCTGTCCGTTAAACATGGTGACCCTGGTCCCACCCTAGACCTTGGTCCTTGCTATTCCTTGTCCGCGGGGCACTCTTCCTTCAGACCCCACACAACTGGTTCCTGCTACAGGTCAGGTTTCAGCTCAGCCTTCCATCTACCGAAAAGGATCAGCACAGACCCACCTAGCAGCCAGTGTAACTGCCTTCCTGGCAACCCTCTGCTTGGCTTTCTGTCCTTGCCAAAGTCTGAGTTCTCATCTATCTTGTTTAGCATGGCATTCCCATCACCTAGATAGTCAAAAACATAAAAATGTGAACAGCTATGCTTCTGGGCAAGTCCTTAGGCTACTCTAGTGCACATGTTTAACTGTGGATAGAAAAAATTCTGTCCTACCTCCTCTCAGAACTATGATACTACACAAAGTTGAAAAGTACTTTGAAACAAACTCTTGAAAAACTGCATTATCCTATTTCATCCTTATCTCATTCTTCTGGCCCTAAGAATTCCTAGACAGAAACATGTCTTAAGAGTTCCACAAATGGTGACAACACAATGTCCAGCCCGCAAGAGATACATAAACACGAGAGGGACTGCACCGACCTCTAACCTCTGTATACTCTGGGCAAGAAAACACTAGCAGCAGAGAAATGGCAAGATCGTCACATAAACTGTCAATGTACATGTGACTAAGACAGCTAAGCAGGTAGGCACTATGGTTCTGCTGTTGAGCATGGGGTCGGACCTAATGTCATTCACTCAGCAGTGTGTGACCCTAAGCAAGGTCACTTCATTTCCTTGAACCCTGATGTCCTCACTGATCCATGGGGTACCCAAGAAGATCCACCGAAAGGGCTATAAGCAATTGGCATAGCAGTTCAGTGCACAGGAAATCATCCATGAAGGGTGGCTGTCATCATCAGAAATATCCCTAACTCAGTTCCTCATTCTTGACCAACACACTTTAATTTACAACTTTAATATACAATATGATGTCTTTAATTTCTTGAATTCTCACCTGGCTCCTGCAGGGAAACAAAAGTTGGAAAGCTTCAAATCCATCGCTCTTGTTCATTCAACTATTCAAGCATTCACTGAGCATCAGTCATGTGAATGGCCTTGCAGAGGTGTCAAATCACCCTGCTTTCTCAACAGGCTTATGGTCTAATCATTAAAATGTTAATGACTGTGTGCAGGAATATTGGAAAATATATGAGAGATAGGAGAGGCTAGTGCTGCAGACCTATTAACATTGGAGAAACAAAGGCCTGGTGAGGACGGGGACCTCTGCCTGGTTCATAGCAAAGCCAGAGACACAAAACAAGCTATAAAACAGCTTAACTGTTTGCTCCCAACCCCCACCCCCACATACTCAAAACTGCTGTAATATTTATGTCCATAAATGACTTATTAAAATAACAGCAATACTAGTAGTCTGATTTAACAGGAACACATAACTGTCACTTAATGCTTCCTATTCTTTAAAACAATTTCCAAGGTATTTTGAATGATGGCAATTATTAATATGCAATGGTTTTTGTTTTTTACATTTTTATGGAGGTGTAATTAAAATTAAAATGTGCAGATACTAAGGGTTCAATTCAATGAATTTTGACAACTGTATACACCCACATAACCCCCACCGTACCTCTACAGTTTCACGAGTATATAGACTTCATATGAATGGAATTATGTACTTTTAAGTGACGGTCACTCCTTTTGCTTAATATGATGACTCTCAGATTAATCTAAATGATTGTGTCTTATAGCTTGTTGCTTTTAATTGGTGAATTATTATTCAGTTGAATGAATATACTGTAATATGTTTATCTATTCTCTCATTGATGTACAATTAGGCCTAGTTTGGAGATATTATGAAAAATTTTGTACATGTCTTTTATGGACATACAGTTTTCATTTCTCTTGAGTAAATCCTAGGAATACAGTTGCTGAATCCTAGGATACACATGTTTAAGTTCATTAGAAACTGCCAAACAATTCTACGAAATCGTTGTACTGTTTTACATTCTTACTAGCAAATATTGCTAGTTGCTCCAAACTGTCACTAACATTTAAAGTTGTCAGTCCTATTTTAGCCATCCTAGTGAGTACAAAAGATATCTTACTGTAGTTTTAATTTGCATTTCCCTGGTGATTAATGACATTAAGAGCCTTTTTTCTTGTGATTATTGGCCATTCATGTATCTTCCTTTGTGAAGTATCTGCTCAAGGCCTTTCCCCATTTTTCAACTGGATTGTTAATCTAATCTATGATTATAGGGGTTCTTTACATATACCAGATACAAGCCCTTTGCTGGATATAGATGCTATATTTTTTTCCAAATTAGTGGCTTATATATTTCAGTCCTTAATGGTATCTTTTGATAAAAGAAATTTTTGATGAGGCTAAATAAAATTTACTGTTTTT